>NW_009260353.1:109135-203831 GCF_000687185.1 Egretta garzetta | reverse complement strand
GGGAAACATGAAAAAAAGTGCTTTTCAGACTGTTATAGGAAATGTGAAATGCCAGCTCCGTTTGTGCCATGTGCAGTGTTTGCATGCTTCTCCGAGTGATGATGGGTTATTACCAGTGCTGAGGTGCTAGCCCTACATAACAAGCAATGACAGGCCTTCAGAGAGTCCCTGGCTGCATGGTAGCTTGGGCACCACTATGCTGTGTTTTCATTAATGTCATATTCATGTCTATATACCACATATTTATGTACCTGTTTTGTAACAACAAAAAAACCCCACTGAAATGGTTTCTGAAAAGAAAAACATATTTTTGAAGAAACTGATTTGCCTAATTGCCACTGAAAATTTGCTTTAAGTAAAAAGAAGCAAACACAGATATTCAAGAGGATTAGGAAACAGAAGAAACCAAGAAAATAAGGTCCCGAGACTGTAAACATTACAAGGCATTAGTGATAAATCTCAGAATATATCAGTTTGACCTTTTTGCTGACATTTTATGTATGTCTCCAGAAAAAAATACCTGTAGTGATTGTTTAAGTACAGTAAGGTAAAATTAACAAGGAGCTGCCATGGACCTGGAGCTCTAAGTCTAACTAATTACACTAATTTTATGTATTCGCACACATTTTTAAAGACCATGGGTATAGGAATTTTATTTTGACTATATTAAGGTGATGCGTTATTTAATGAGTCCTATGAATACTGAGTATACACTTGTGTTATGCTCCTGTAACAGCTGAAGCAAGCTAGTGCTGTGATGGCTGAAAGTTTGAACTTTATGTAGAGTGGACAGAGTGAAAATGTTTGCAGACTTATGCTAGTGAGAATCATTTATAACTGGGAACTCTTGCTTCCTACAGCAAAGTGGAGATAAAGGGGAAAACTCCCTTCTTCAAACTTCACATCAAAAAAATACATTTATTTCCCATTGTTCAAGATATTTTGAGTGTAGCCAATTGGTGAAAGCGTGTTAATACGGGACTACCTTAGCAAGGGCGTAATCAGTGGACAGAGTATAGCGGAGATGATGCAGAGAAAGAAGCAAAAAAAGCGAAGAGATGATGACCTCCAGCACCATCCCTGAAACTGTGGGAAATGTCTCCTACTGTGGTCTGACACTGCACTGATGGTTTGTAACTTAGGAAGGATCACATATTTATATATGACTATTAACAATTTCAGGTGTAACAACCATCAACTTTCCCTGAGTTCTGGAATGAAGAAAAGCTGTAAGGAAAAAAAAAAAGAAAAAAAAAAGGCAGTTCACGCAACACTTGTGCTTTTGTAAATCGACTGCTACTTGCAAATAGAATGTTATCTGTGTAGTAATAAATTCTTTTTCTTTTTCCTCCTAGCTTTAAAAAAGAAGCAAATGAAAAGGCCAGAAAGGTCAATATAGAAAGAGCTACAATAAGTTCTCAATACAAGAGGGTCATTCAAAAGATCTAAACCAAAAACTGTAAAGGACTGGAAATATTACAAAATGAAGTTAAGCCACTGTGAAATAAAGGAGAGGGAAGCAAAGGCAGAGAATGACAGGAAGATTGCACCAGAGGTTAAGATAAATGATAAGAAATGTTTCAAGTAAATAGAGAACAAAAGGTCAGCAAAGGAGACGACAGGAACTCTAACAGATAAGGATAATTTATTGACATAAGGGTAGACTATGCTGGGAAAAAAATAGATGAATCCTGGTTGCAGTGCTCACAGAGAAGGCCAGGGAGCAGAAGCTGGCAGAGATAATAGACATGCTTCCACCTGTCTCCTGCTGGGAAAGAAGAAATGCAGACAGAAACCAAGATCACTAAATTACAGCTGCCACCTGCCTGGCCACTATCTCTCCAGCATGTGTATAAGGGTCTTCTTTGTATCTCCTGCCATGGGATAGACTCTCCCAATGTTTTTCTTATCTCTCCGTTGGCACAAGTCAGCTCTAGCACACGCTAAGAATTTGCCGCAGAGGCTCAAATCTCTTTAATTTGTCGCTGCAGTTGTTTTCCCCATCTGCCTGCATCTTATTTCTGTGGCACAAGAATAGTGACTACTTCCATGGTTTACAATCTCTCTTCATAGTAGCTATGGTCTGCTTTCAATGAATTTGGCAGACCACATTAAAAGACACTGACTGAAGAAAGATGCTACACAGAAAAAATGTTAAAAACTGGCAAGGATTACAGACTAGATGAGGTCTATGCTGTTATTTAGAGGGAAGATTGAAGAATAACCCTTTAAGCCAATGGTGATGATATAAAAGATATTTCAGTACATGTTTAAGGAATTGTTTATGATGGATTTAAATTTATAAAGACGTAAAGAGAATGTCTGCATTTCTTTGTTTCTTCTAGTATCAGGAGAAAATCAGAATTTTCAATATTTGCAAAACTCTCATGGCAACCTTGCTCAAGCCCTAGCAATGCCTGAAGTAGGTGTGATGTAATTATATTAAATGATATCTTTTTCTTACTGAGGATTCCTGGGCATATTGTAGTCTATCGTCAAAAAAGATGATAAACTAATGGTTTATAACATCGGCCAAACTCATTGCCAGGTCAATAAAACCCTGAGCAGAGTCTCAACATCTTGATACAAATAAGCATGGTAGGCCTATTTCAAGACTAAAAATCAGATAGAAAATAGATTATTTTAAATACAGTACACTCAGTATGACAAGAAGTCACTTGCAATTTTATCTAGGAAACATGAGGTCACATTTTTTCCTCTGTGTTTTTAATAAGGCAACTTTTACTATGATATGTGAGAGAAAATTAAAAAAAAATAGTGATCAGAATCAGTACAGTATATATAACTTGAATTTTAAAAAATATTTCATTTTTTCTTTTAGTTTAATGATTCTGCTAAGTCAAATAATTCTTTTAACTGAAAAGATATAAATTATTATACAAGTTAACTCTATGAATTTATTTTTCTATAAATAATAAATAGCTCTAGTGGAAAGAATGCAGGATACATAAGTTATTCCACTATTTCAAAGTTATTGACATACTTAATTTTTCAGTGGATATATACACATTTCTTTTGCCTTTTTTCTGATCAGTTCTAACCTCACCTCTATCAGCTATCCTTCCTTTTCTTATTTATTATGTCACCAATGTTTGCTATACCACCTAGGTTGCCTGTTAGATCTTAGAAGTATTTCATCTGACTTCTAGGTAAATTTTATCTTCACTGTGAAGTAACTCCCAGGCTTTGTGTTGTCTTTTGAATTTTTCTGATGTCTATTGTACAGGATTACTGAAAACCTGTTGTAATGATACAGAAACTGAAATGTAATACTCATACAGCTGACAAAAGCTAAGGTATGCTAAAAAACCAATCTTTCTAAACTTTATTTTAGATTATAAAAATATTTATAGAAAAGCAGGCACAGGTTGATCAACATGGTGCAACATTTGTTATTTTCTTAATTCTATTTAGATACTTTCAGATATAGTGAACCTTGCAGTTGTCTTCAGTGTAATTAAGAATTCTGGAAGACCTGTCTATGGCTTGGCATTTGCATAGTGTCTTATAAATGGAAAACAATGCATGTATAAGTATCAGTGATCATTGATTTAGCCTTCCAAAGATAGTCCTTTATGTCTTCAAACTGATTATGTTTCTAGATTTAGGACACAGTGCAAGATTTTGTTTACATGTTTACTTGAGTCAGTGCTCAGTGTTTTGGAGGGTAAAAAATCTCAGAGGGTTTGCTTTCAGAAATTAAAATAAAAAACTACAAAGAGAATCAGAAAAAAAAATAATAATTCTGTGTAAATATTTTCCAATTTAGACTTAATACATTACTTGTTGGCATCATGGAAAAAGTGACAGCTGGACATGAATTCATATTAAAAGCCTATCCTCCATAGGGTCGTTATTTGTGGCTGTGGTTAGCCATGCTGCCCTTAATGCTTTTGGGAATGACAGAAGAAATTGTAGCCCAGCAGAAGAAGGGTTTTAGTGGGTCCCATACTGAATGCCAGTGAAAAGAGTCAAGCTATTGCAAAAATTCATACTTCAACCTGGGATCTAACACCATCTGTCATCCTTTTAAGACACATGAAATAATTTTTTTTTTCCTGTCCTGTATTGGACCTCAGCTGAAATGTGTGCTCTGTTTTTAGGCACCCTATTGCAGGAAAGTTGTGGACTGATAAAAAAGCTCAGTAGAGAGAAACAGGATTAATCAGAATTTTAACACAAAGGAAAAATATGCACTGGGACTTTTTAGTCTTGAGATGAGAAAACTCTGGCAAGATGCAGAGCCACAGTGAGGGGAAGCAGGAGAATAGTTGCTTTGAACACTGGGCTCTGAGCTAAGCCATGGAAGAGCGATGGCACCTGTAAACGACTCCTAAAGAAGCCACGTTTTCAGCATCAATGTGTGGTGCCCTGCATACTTGGAAATCAGTGAGGTATGGAGGACACGGGAGTTAGAGGCAGGATGCATACTGCTGAGGACAGTGGAGGTAGGACCAAGAGCTTCACTGGGGCAACCAGTGGACCACAGTCAAAATCTCTCATATTCTAATGTCCTGCAAAGTTTGTAGAAACATCTTGCAAGGAAATAAGTTGTCCTCCACATCCATCAGAGATAAGACACAAAACTGGGTTAAAATTGCCAAAAAGGTGTGTTCTGACTCAACATAAACAAAAAGTATTATTTATGTGTAGACTAGCAGATGTCCAGCTAGACAGTAGCAAATGTGTTTTAAGTAATAGAATGTACTGCTTAATAGGTATCATGGAATTTCCTTCCAAGGACTTTTTTTTTTAAGAATAGTTCAGAGAAAACTCTGTTTTGAATAGCGTAGAATTAGTAATTGATGTTGCTTTGGGACAAGGAGATAGATTTAATGGCTTATTTTGATTAGAGTAGGTGTTCTATTGTACAGACCCTGGGAATCATTCCATCGCTACAAGGTAAGTGGGGAGAACTGATCCACTATTCTTTCCAAGTATTCTGCATTAAACATATCTTTGTATGTTCAAGAAATGTTAAGATTTTTATGAACTACTTAGACATATTTTTTGAGGTTTGATTGCTTTAATAGTGTCCAAACTTTTAAACTGGGATAGGTAGTGCCACGCATAGAAATTCACCTATGGTAAGTATTTAAAAAAAAAAAAAAAGTTCATATTAATTCCAGTGGCAAACAGCATCAATTCTTGTTATTGAGTGGGAGCAGTGATGATGTAATATCAGGCCATAATGCAACAATCATCCAGAAAAGTACTGTCTGATTACTCATCTTACACGTTTGAAAGCAGAGAATTCACACAGGTATGCTTACACAAGAATTATCTCCCTTTTCTTTTAATAATGCTTTTTTAATAGTGTACTTATGTGCACATTTACATTCTGAGCCAAATTGTAGCATATTGCTTGCATGTGATTTCATAGCCCATAGGATGCTTATTTTGAAAGCACAACCACCAGAGTTAAGCACACAAATCCACTGTATGATCAGGTATATCATTACAGTTGCGGTTTTTCATCAGGCATGCACAGTCCATGTACTTCTGATGTTAATTTGAGGTACTGCTGCACAAATAGCACATCTGCTTCTGTTAATAGCCTATGCAAATTTGAACCACAGAAAATCCGTATTTGTGTTTAACTAAAACCAACAGAGACCTGGATGTTACAGAACTGTTACGGCTAAACTAACTCTCAGGAGGAGATCAGGAGAAGGCAGCTCTGGTTCTAAGATTTGCTGTTGTCCCATTCCTGCCATCCACTTACTATGAGTAGGCCCTCTGCCTCTATCAGGATGTAGGTAATGACCTCAGTGCACTTCAGTGCCTGAATCTCCCTTCCAGATGTACCTTTGCACATCAGGGATCTGCCTGGCCCAAGTTCTGGGGTCATAAGTTAGGCCTCTTAATTTAAAAAAAAAAAAAAAAAAAAAAAAAAAAGAGGAAAAAATAAAAAAAGAAATGTACTAAAAATAAAACAAGAAGAGTAGAAGTCAAAGAGACTGCAAAAAGAATAGGAGACAATATAGTAAATGAAGTTTCTGACTCGGACATGGCAATTCAGGTGTGCATTTTCTACCTTGCTGCAGACCTTGAAGTATCGGGTTCCACACATCAGTTAGCAATTTTCCTGCCATTAAGCAGTAATGATATTATAACTCTTACACTGTTCTTTCCATCCAAAGATTAGGAGCACTGCCCATATGTGAGCAAACAAATGTTCAGCCACACTAACATTTATGAAAACAATTATATTCGTATTTCACAGGTGGGTAAATGGGAAAAATGAAACTACTTCTTAGGATTATCCATGAAGTTTGTGGCACAATTGCAAAGGGAATCTGATTTTTTTAGTCTTTAGCCTTGCACAATATTTTCTGGTAAAAGTTTTGGCATACTGAGTGAAGAATGTTGTCATCATATGAATGGATAGGAATTTCCAAGGGACAGGCTGTTTATGTCACTATTACATAAGGGTAAATAATTACAGAAGATGCATAGGTTTACACAGTGACAGCCCCAACCTTCTTGATTTTTTTGCTTTACCCCATCATTTCTTCCCAAATGTGTTACTAGACCTAAAGGACCAATTCAAATATACAGAGCAAAAAGGTAAATTTACATGATGAAAACTCTTACATTCTGTGTTGCTGTGCTCTGACAGATACTTATCCTGAGGAAGAAAAATTAAAATGCAAACTAATAAAAAAATCATCCCAGCTTGGGTAAATCAGATACAGAGGAAATGCTGTTTCTTCAACATGCCAATATTCATAAATGGAGAAATCCCAGGGTAGAATTTTTACTCACCATTTCCAGGGACAGAGGGACTACTGCTTCTGGATGTTCCTCTCCAGAAAATTAAAAGCTTCATCTATTAATGGGCCTTCTGCATTACCCAAGCAAACTCCCTAAGTTTCAATGGGAATTCCACTGCTGCTGCCATGACGCTGTAGCACCACAACTTTTGCAAGTATCTGTCCAGAAGCTGAGGGCAAACTGAGCTGATAGGACGACTCTGTGTGTGCCTGGCAAGGGGGTTGTCCATTTCTTTACTGTAGAAAGCTCGATCCTACAGGCAAAGCTGCCTGCAGTTATCAAGGTACTCTTTTTCATTCCTATATACCATATGTATTTAGAAGGCATTAACTATTGTAGTAGTTATTTCTGTATTACTGCCAATAATAACTTACTTCAGTGGATATTTGACTTCTAGCATGCCAATAAATGGCAAGCATTGCAGGAGAAACAAAATATTCTGACTGAAATGCGATCGCTCCTGCAGCTACCTTTCTTTACTTTAGTGCAATCTTTTTGAAAGCTCTGCTGCAAAATTTTCAGTGTACTCATCCCACATAAATGTTAAAAGGCAGCAAGTAAGTCGTGGTACATATGTTGCCAGATGTGTCTGAAGCCTGCATTTGCAGTATGTGTATGGCACTATTTCAACATTAGCTGCACAAGAGACATGATAGAGTTCCACTCCTCTATCAAAATAAGTAGAAAGGAAACGCCAATTTGATTTTTCAGAGGAGTAACATAGAATCTGCTTGATGGGAGACCTGTTTTTGAAGTAGAACCTGTGCTCAATTACATTTTTATTTCAAAATTAAATGCAGGTGTGAAGTTTGCATTGGAGTAGACCTTAAATTTTCAGTCAGAAAACCCTGAAATTACTGGATTTTCGATGGATTTCTGTCTCATGTTTGCCTGACTTCATCTCATGTCATGTTCCTTTCATAAGACATTTATAAATCGCATGCTGATTCCAGGGATGTAGTCATGTTTGAAGGGTCATGTTTTAGTGTTTCTTTTAGGAAAAGCATTAATAAACCCTTCTACCTTCTTCCCTCTCTCCTGAAACACATAGTGTCATACCTTTGAGGCTGTTATTTTTGTATCAATTAGCATGGAAATCAGTCAACAGACTCAAAAGTTACTGGGGAGAAGGGAGGGCTTGCAGATGGGCATGCCTGCAAGCAGAATGACCACAAATATCTAATTTCCATAGCTAGCTGGTCTGAAAGTTGCTTACCTTTCAAAGACAGACCAGAATTAGCTTCCTCGTATTTTCTGTAGAGACATGCATTTGGGAGAAATGTTGATTTTACTACACACTCCTGCCAGGACATAACTACTATTGACAGCAATGAAGAAGCAGATGTAAGGATACACTGAGTTAAATGTTAAATCATTATTGGATCGAACATTGCAGAAGTCAGAAACAGGTATTTGCTGCAACATAGATCCAGAAAATTACATAGGCTTTTAAATCCCTGTGAAATTGATGAGAATTTTTGAAGATTTTATGTACCGCTTGAATTAGGACCTGAATCCCTGTGGTTTTCTTCCTATATACAACTATCCAGTCATACATTCACTATGCTAAATTCAGGACAGTTTACTAGCAGTAGCCACACATTTGAGTCTTTGCATACATAGATCTTATTCTCAAATTTATTTTTGCTACAGTTATGATCAATGCTTTGTTTTGTAATGACCTTTTGTCAGATCTCATGAGTCACCATCATCTCTACCACAAAGTGATGGATGCAGCTGGTTGGTCTCCATTACCTGGCAACTCATGGGCTGAATGTAATAAAAAAGGATAGCTTTTGCAAGTGTTTCTGCAGGATTTGTGTCTCCTTTATCACACTTCCTGAAACAGTTTTAAGTTTAGTCTTATTTTAAGATTGTTTACAGGGTAAGGGCACAGGACTAATCTCTTTCTGCAGTTGATCTTTTCATGTTACATTGGTAAATAAATTGCTCAGTATTTAAATTGCCAAACTACACTTTTTTCTGGACACAGTCGATACACCATTGCAGAACGAACAGAACAAGATTTACTTGTGTTTATATTAGATCTGGCAATGTAGTCTATCTTTAGATGCATATACCTATCAGATGTACAATATGTGATAAAGTGAAAGAACACTAAATTAGACACCTTTGAGTATCACAAAGGAATTCAAAATCTAAGATTGGGTGTCTAAGCTCCTTCTGCAATGCCTAAAGAGAGTTGCATGCCTGAAAAGGCATTTATGAGCTGCTGAGTGAGAACACTCCTAGAAACAAAGCAAAGGGGAAATGTTAAGCCTGGGGTATTTCTGAAATTCCATCTTCTCTGCAAATGAGATAATGGAGGCGAGGCTGTAGATAGATTTCTCTCTTCCCTGGGGCTTGAAACCTGAAGGTACGTAGCTAGAGCTATTAATTTAGAGAACGAACTGGAGTTGCTTCTTTCTTTTAAAATGCAGTTATTGATGTTTACAGCTTTTGAACAACAAATGGGAGACCTAGATTTAATATATCCTCAGCCTGAGATTTAATATATCCTCAGCCTTATAAGTATTCCAAGTTGTATCTTCCGGCACTAAATGCTCTGCAAGGCTTGGGCTGTTGCCAGTGTTCCTAACAAAGTATTTTAACCAGGCAGCACAGAATAAGAAGTTTAGTAGGCTAAGAAAGAAGACTAGAAGAGAAGTGAAGAGAACCTAAATATCGAGCTCTGCAATGAGTGAACTTGCCTCTGTGCCAGTGGAAAAGGGAGTCTTGGGGATCAGAGCCTAGATTCCCCAGATCCAGCTCAGGATTAGAGGGGCATCAGCTTCACCTGACAGGGTGGAAAGTGCCACTCCACTCGGCTCAACAACTAAGGAACTCCCCTGTGAGTAGAAGTTTTGATTTGAATGCCTAATTCAAAGACAATATTGTGGCAAATCTAGCCATATAGTGAGGCAGATGCTTAAAGAAAATCGTAGGTGATAACCTATTAATTTAGATAACTCTTGAATGTTGGACTTTTGTGGTTGTTCTCTTCTGGCTGTCTTGGTCGTTTTTATGTAACTGGCCTTCATTCTGTTCAACTATCTTGTTGTCAGGTATTTTAAAGTAGGGGCAAAATATAACCTTCTTTTGGGATCCTGCTATTTGTCCTAATTTTCAACATTAAAAACTAATATTGGCTAAAATCATTGTATCCTTGAGCAAAACTGTCTGTACAGATGTGATTGATTTCTACTCTGTTTCACAAATTTTTTCTTAACCATATCAACATGTAGGTGTTTTCACTTATGTACCAAGATGTTCTACAATTTGAAGAATGTACCATTGTGCTACAATTGCTCCATGGTTATAGGAGATAGCTTAACTTTTCACTTGATATTGATACCATTCTTTTCGGTATTCTGAAGTTGTATTTTGTTTTTTTTCCCTTCAGCATAGAACAACTAAACACCACATTGAAGCCTTCCAATCAGTTTGACAGTTATTCTGATAATTTTTTCTCTTTATCTCCTTTATTTTCTGTATATATGCCATAAATTTATACAATGGTTTGTGGAATTTGTATTTTCTTAACTGCTCATGCTTTTCAGGAATTATTTGGTAAGCGAACAACTTAAATGAGTCTGTATGCTCTCTTTTGAAAAGCGGGGGAAAATCGTGAGATAGCTTGGAATCACATTAATTAGAGCAGGAAGAATTTTTAAATTAGAAGTCTTTATTTCCAAATTTTCTTAGGTATCAAGAGATGTAGAGGGGAACCATATTGGCAACTAGGATCTCAATGTGACTTAGACAAAGAATTTGCTTAGATGATTGTTTGTATACTTGTTTTTATTCACAAGTGCATAAACAGCCTGCAGCTTTTCTGTCGTGGTTTAACCCGGCTGGCAACTCAGCACCATGCAGCCGCTCGCTCGCTCCCCCCCCTCCCTCAGGGGGATGGGGGAGAGAATCGGAAAGAAAATAAAAGGTTAGAGCCGAGGGCTGAGATAAAGACAGTTTAATAAGACAAAATAATAAAACTAACCCCCCCCGAGCATGACGTTATATGGTATGGAATAGCTCTTTGGTCAGTTTGGGTTAGCTGTGCTAGCTGTGCTGTACTCCCAGCTTGTTATGCACCTGGGCGAGCAGGAGAAGCTCAAAAAGTCCTTGAGTAGTCTGAGCACTACTTGGCAACAGCTGAAAACATCAGTGTGTTATCAACATTCTTCTGGTACTAAATCCAAAACACAGCACTATGCTAGCTACTATGAAGAAAATTAGCTCTATCCCAGCCGAAACCAGGACATTTTCCCATTACATGGACACGCGAAGGTGTTACCGTGAAGTAAGTCGGGGTATGGGTAGCATCATCTGTTGCACAGGTCCTGCCTGCTTGTGCTGTATTTTTACCCTGTGACATGCAAAGTGCCTTAAGACATTTTTTGCTGAAGGTTGTAAGGAAATCTTTAACCCAGATTAGTTTTGGTGGTGGACTTTATCACCCCAGAGATTGCGTAAGTTGTCTGTTTCAAGTGGAATACAGGAAACTGGTTACTAAGAGTCTGAGACCTATTCAGCTTGATAGTTGAGACAGTCCATTAGTGACATTTGAGAGAGCCACTTTGATCATCTCTCACCATCCTCCTGTTCAGGATTTGCTACCATGTAATGCATTATAAGAGAGGACTTACATAAGTCTTTTAAGATCAGACAGACCTGGGGTATTGAAATGTAACACGCTGAGAGGAAATGATGAAATCTGTATACCTCACACAGCATCAAACAATACGCGGTGTTCTGGAAGTGCAGCTGGATATAGCTAATGTGATGTGACAGCAAATATGGAGAAAGAGAGCTAGGAAAATCACCAGACCCACCCAAAATATATCTGCCTCTGGAAATACATGGAAGATCTCAGGTAATACTTTCTGGAACCAGAAGTTACAATAAAAAGATGAGGCTGATCAACATTCCCAGAGCAATGATATATAACACTGAAGCACATGAACGGTTAGTAGACTCCATTATCCAAACTAACCACAGAATAATAAGCATGAATGGAAGATTAAGCAGTGTGGCAAAATCTATTCCTGTGTCCAGTGATAGGTCATACAGCTGAATGAGTCAGTATTTGTGATGCTTTTTCTTTCCACAGAATTAGTATATCTTATTACTCTTCACGGAAGCCAAAATAGGTATCATCTTAAACAAAGCTATAGTATAATTAAATTAGAATTAAAGGGTTATTTTATCAACATGATGTTTTGTCACGAAAGACAGCAGTCTTGAATCACAGGTGGCATGCTCCCAACTATGTCGAACCAAGAGATCTTGACAGCAGAACAATGTTGTTTATGAAAACACAAAACCAAGGGAAGTGTGATTAATTATGCCTGTTCTTGGAAGATGTCAGAATTGATTAGCAGATAAATGGCTGAATGATTCACCTCCTGCAGGTCAAAGTGATTGCACAAAGCTGAAATTAGCATACTTAATACAGGGGTTGCCTCAGCAGTTATCCCACTGCAGAAGAAAGTATGGGAAGGTGATATCAACTACCAGCAACCCCCGTAGCCCGGCTCCTGCTAGCCCTTGATTTCACAGAATATCAGAGTTCGAGGAACATTATACCACTCATTCTTAATGCCGAAAGATACAGATATTTTTTGAATTTCAAGAATAAATGTATTTTTAGTGACTCCTTTTACATCTTTGTTGTTCTTTCTAACCTGAGTCTTTTTCAAAAAAGCTAAAAAGGAAATGTTGCTTAAGTTAAAAAGAAAATGTGAAAAAAGCTATCGAAAGTAAAGAAGCAATGGGATATTCGGGAAGTTTGACTGCATACAGATGAATATATCTGGATATATATACTATACACTTATTCTAGTGTATAGTAAATAGTATATGGTATATGTATAGGAAAGTGTGGACACATTCCTAGCAGAATGAGGACATCGAGTCCTGATAAGGTCGGAATGCTATTAAAGGGGAAATGCTTAGCTAGTATACAGAACTTAGTTGCTAGAGTAGAGAAGCAGTAACCTCAAGCAGGATAAGATGATGACAATGAAATAACCAATGAGTGAGTTGGAGGCTTATATGCTTGTTGGATAGACAGTACTATGTACGAATTAGAAAAGTATACGTGATCGTGTGTACGGGGCTTGGAAGAATATAAAAGCTGTATGCAAAGGTATAATAAACGGCTTCGGGAGATCATATTGGTCGGCGTCAGGAGTCCAGTCTTCTGCAGGAAAGAATAAATAAATGTATTGAATATTAAGAGTTTTGGAAAAGCCTTGAGGATATGGGAAGATATACAATGCTTATAGAAAGATCAAACATTGTACCAATCTTTCAAAAAACCACTCTTTCAGGCAATTTCTTTAAATATTATTAATATATATCATCATGGCATCAGCCATGATATAAGAAACATAATTGGAAAAATACTGTAGTTATTTCTAGTTATTCCTGCTCACTTTTTTTCCATCTACAGAAATGAATGTGAGAATTGTTCCATTTTTCCTGATATTCCCTGCCCTACTCACACCTAACATGCTTCAACACTCCACCCTCTACATGAATCCTTGGCTCCTGGGGAAGCTGTGAAAAAATGCATCTTGGGGAAATGCTGGGATACTTCCGTGCTGAACACTTTAGGAAAATGCAGGATGGAGGTAGTAATTCTATCCTGAGTTCAGTGTTTAATATATAAAATATAAGAGCATGTATTTTGCTGTGAAGATTTAGAGACACAATGAACAGGGTCTGACTGAGATTAGATTAGCCTGTTGTTAGCCATGGAAAGCCTCTTAGAGCTGCAGGGCATCTTTGGGAACCAGCTGGAATATGTTTGAATGAGGAACAGGCGAAAAAAGGGAATATATTATATAATGTACAGGAAAACAGAACTCTGATATTTCTAAATTTCAGATTAGTTGCATTAGCAGTTTAGCAGTGCTCTTGGACTGCAAGAAGAAAGCATCTGCATACACACACACACACACACTACAAAACCTTGGCTGAAAACAAGAAAAGTATGGCACTGCCATTAACCTCTGTAGGAAATTTAGGAGCTTTGATATCAGAACAATTTAGTACTGTGTTTTTGAAGTAGGGTAGAAATTAGGAGGAAAAAAAAGTAATGAAAAGGAAATAATTCTAAAATATTTAATAGAAAATATTTTCAAATGAGGCAAAAAATGTTTAAAATCTACTTCTGACTGTAGACGAGATGAAATCTTCTTTATAGACTGTGGTAACTTTATTAGGAACTGTGGTGGTACAAGTTGTTTTTCTCATAGACAAACAAGGATTCTTCTGTTGCATGAAAATAATCCCAGGGTACAAAATTCCTGTGTCCTGACATTCTCTAGAGGACAACTTTCTATTTTACCATTTATCATTGAAGCAGTAACAAGACTATCTAACTGCTTTAATTTGCTCTGGGAGAAGATTTAAAGTTACTAAAAATACATGTTGCTGGATTTTCTCTCTTTCCTGGGCTTTAGGATGCCTGTACTTTGTAGTGCTGTGATTTTCTGGGAGGGGTATAAGCATATGAACAGGGCCATACTTGGTGAGCCTGCAAATGTATATAACCCAACAACCTTCTGTGTTAAAAAGCCATGATGTGAGCCATTCTGCCTGATTTTCCTCCCTTATCAGGATAGCAGGCTGGATGTTTGCACAGCATTACTCTGCATGATTCCAGCACATTCATAGCTGTCAGACGCAGAGGCAATAGAAATGTCAGGTGATAACTAAACATCAAGCCTATAATTTTCAGTTCCGTTAAAAGATTGGTAGAGATTTCAGGTGAACAGAGAACATTTAGGGACATCACAGTAAAGGCAGAGTCGAGCTCAACCAGCTCAATAAGAAGCTCAGAAGCAGCATTTCAAGGGTCTCCTCTTTTTTTTTTTTTACTTGGAGGCATTGCTTTCTTGTCTATTTTTCCTATTTATTTGGCACATATAGCTCCCCTTCCCCATCCTCACAGCTTTGCACATCTTCCTTTACAACTTACTTTTCCCCTTCAACGTACACTTATCAGGGCAACACTGAAATCCAAAAAGTTTGCAGAAGGGACAAATCCCTACAGCTGCCTTCATCAGACTGACAGCCAAGCAGAAACCTGTGCTGTAAATTAGACGGCTTCTTCTCAGGTGCCAATCAAGCACTGTTTCTAAACACTTAAAATTAAATGAAAAAAACCATAGTCATGAAGAAGTGAAAACAAAAGACAGTAGATGTTATTTGCACATTATTTTGTCTTGCTGCGTATGCTGTCACCTCCAGTCAGGTCTGCTGAGGTGCTTACCACTGCAGTGTTTCTGATCCATGAGCACTGATTGCCATGCAGTGCAGGTAACATTCAGAGCTGATTCTGCCAGCACCTGACCATTCACAAAGGCATCTGATGGCTCCCTTTTTTATAATACCTTGCTACAGGACATAGAACCCAGCACAGACTTTTTCTGTTACTTTCCCCTCGCAGTCTAAATAACCTGCAGCCACCATTCAGAAATCAAGGCTTCTTCTTAGTGTTAATAGCTAAAGTGCACCTAAAAAGTATGCTCAGTTGCACTTTAGTAGCTGTGCCATCCTTAGTGACTCTCATCTATCACTTAACATCATGGTAGCAGTCAGGCTTTCTCACCACTTCTGTAGGAAGACAAGTTTTTCTTCATGGAAAAAATCTGAAAGAAACTTCTTCAGTTTGACTTTTTTTTTTTTTTTTTTTTTTTTTTTCCTGTGGCTAATATTACCTGATTCTGGGCTGTATCCTTTTGTTTCTGAGAACTGCACTTGTTGAGTACATTTGAGTATTCACCTGTTCCTTTGCCTCTTAGACCCAGAAAAATTGCTACATGTCTACTTTTAGGCCTCTTTTGAACCCAAGTTTGTAAAATAAACAGGCTATGAAAGCCAGAAACCTTATATAGTGACTTTGCTATGTAGCTAAAGTGTAGTAAAAAAAAATAAAAGCCCTCATTTTATCATTTCATTCTGTTTATCTGACTCACTTAGGCCAACTTTGAATAAAACCTATATATAATATACACAAATATAAATTGTGCCCAACAATATTAATTTAGCTTGCCACATTTTCTTTCCAGATATGACACTTGCAATGAGGTTCTATTGAGTCCTGCTCAACACTGAATTACTCGTTTTCAAAATTCTTGCTCTTGGAAAAGGTGTTTCCAGAATAAGCAATTCTGAACTGTAAGGAAAATGAGAACCTAAATTCCCAATAATATATATTTTTTTTTACTGGTGAGATAACAGGTAGCTAAACAAGTTTTTCTTTGGAAATGTTTAATGATGAACATTTACAGTTACAATCATCAGTTACAGCTCCCATACAGAAAGTCAAGCAGAAGGGTAACCGGGGCAAGAATTGGGGTTTTGGGGATTTTTTGGGGGCTGTTGTTTTGTCAATGCTGCTCCTGGAAACTGTGTTTTAGGATGAAAAATAGCATTAATCGGTAAGATAACTACAGGCTCTATAAATATAGATTCTCTGCAGAGTACAGACCTATCAGCTACAGTTATTCCTTGAGGTTTTTTTAAAATAAAAGTTGAGAAAGCACAGTGCCTGCTTCAGAAATTATCTTAAACGTAGGGTCTTCGCTTTGCCAGTCTCCTGCAGTGAACACTGCAGAACAACAGCAGGCTGCAGAATGCAGACAAATGCAGAAATCAACTGCACTTTATACTGTTCTGCCCTAGTCCTATTAAGAGCAAACAGCAGGGCAAAAGAACAGTGTAGGTGGCATTATACCAGATGCTTTTATCCCTTGCCGGAAGACTGCAACTTTATAATATAACTCCTATCAATTTAATAGAAGAAATGTTATTTTTTTTCTGTCCAGAAATAAAACAGTTTTAGTGCTCCAAACCAATATTTTAACTTTCTTAGTAATATCACAATTTTCCAGAACATGAACGGAAAGAAAACCTAATTCCGCCTTTCAGAATCATTAATGAAATTAGTCATTCCATCAAGTCAACAGGGATCCTCTGAGTCCAGGTATTACGCTCGGCTCAGTGCTGGGACTAACAAGCATGGTACACAAACCCTTTTCTGCTGTGAGCTGGTTAGCTAAAATGTCGCTAATGATAGGTTTTCTCTGTAAATCTGGAAGGTAGTGAGTAACAGGGAGGTTAAACCTGTTCTAAGCTCTGTGGCTTTGTGTTTCTGCAGCCAAATTACACCGTAATGCTAGTTGCAACGTGTTGTCAAAAGGGGTGAGCCAAAGTTAAATATAGCCAAATTTATTAGCGCATTGCACTCTTTTTTCACGTTGCATTTTTGAAACGCCTACGTCAGGTGACAACAGGTGGAGGCTGGGAGCCAGCAGGACTAAGAGGACAAAGATTTGGAAGACAATCAGGGACATGAAGCCTGCTGGAAGTTCCAGCTTCAAAAAAACCTGTCCACTAGATCTATACATATCTGGGGGCATTTCACTATTAAATTGAACCTGAGGAGCACATATAACTACTGGAATAGTGGCTTTTGTCCCTTCTGAGCTCCAGAGGCAGAAGCCTGCAGTCAGTAGGGTGAAAAGCCGTCTGCTTTGGAGGTCCAGCTGGGAGGGGAAAGGATGCAGTGGTCTTGCACCTACTCCGGAGAGGTGCCGATGGCCTCCTGTGCAGGCAATGAACAGAGAAAGGCAGTTTAGTGTCCCGCTAAGAAATGGCTCAAAACCACTGAAACCATTTGGATCTGTCAAAAGCTTGACAGGTCTCTGCTGCATTTTGTGTCTGAATTTCAGCTGATAGCTCTGTGCACTGAGTCTTTATGTAGCTGGAGCAGGTCTGTCATTTGGAAATTGGCTTGTAATTTAAGGGCAGAGAGGCATCAGGCAAGACACAGGGTGAGCAGAGGGAGTGAGCACAATGCACCCACTGGCATAATGCAATTACCAATATTCCAGTGACATTTGAAATAGAGTCATAGAATCATAGAATCACAGAACCATAGAATGTTTTGGGTTATAAGGGACCCCTACAGAATCATATAATGTTTTGGGTTGGAAGGGACCCCTACAGGTCATCTAGTCTAACCCCCCTGCAGTGAGCAGGGACACCATTAACCAGATCAGGTTGCTCAGAGCCCCGTCCAACCTGGTCCTGAATGTTTCCAGGGATGGGGCCTCCACCACCTCTCTGGGCGACCCCTTCCAGTGTTTCACCACCCTCATTGTAAAGAATTTCTTCCTTATATCCAATCTAAATCTACCCTCCGTTAATTTAAAACCACTAGCCCTTGTTCTGTCACAACTGGCCTTGCTAAAATGATTGTCCCCACCTTTCCTATAGGCCCCCTTTAAGTACTGAAAGGCCACAATCAGGTCTCCCCGCAGCCTTCGCTTCTCCAGGATGAACAAGCCCAACTCTCTCAGCCTGTCCTTCTCTGACTCAGTCTCAGTGAGTTTGATGCTTAGGGTCTTGTGTGGAGCCTCAAAGCAATGGGCCCCAAGTAAAGACAGAGGTTAACCTAGATGCTCCACCATATCTGGGGCATCTAAAGCAGAGTCTGATGCTTTTTGGTCTGGCAATGGCTGTTCTACTGCAACAGCAACTTATGACCTAGTTCTAATAAATACCTACACCTGGGAATCAGTTCACCGCCTCAATAAGGACAGTCATGTTTGTACAAGAACTCTGTTTGCACAAATAACTCTATTGTAAGTGACTTCAGGGTTTGGGCTGCTATTTTCCCTGTTAGTTTGCATACCTTGCTCTCTTTTTGACGGCATAGGTGTATGTGTTCTTATATCTAAAGCTCCTAAAGCACAAATAAAATTGACCTAAGTGAAATACTCTTTAAATGACACTTTTTTTTAAATAATCTAGTATTGTTCGGCTTTTGATTCTTTGTCACAGCAAGAAACAAACTGCCGACTTTGTATGCCATTAACAAAATATCTAGTTTGCATGAAGGAACAAATTAAGCAATGTGAATGACTGCACAACTAAATGCTACTGAGCATATTACACACTGCTTCTCCTTTACATATAAAAAGATTCATGGACTTTGCTAGTTTTCTTCCCCAGTGCTTGGCTGGTTTATGGACAGAACATGAATTTACACCAATTTGAAACAGTATTGGTTAAAATAGTACAGGTTCTATGTATAGAAGGTATTATTTTTTGTTTAGAATTGCCTTATTTAAATTTGATTCCTAGGCAACTTCAGCTAAACTAAAAGAAGTCCAATTTAAAATGATGAGTTTTCAAGCTTCACTGATTTAGTGAAATTGTTCAAAATCTTACGTCAAATTGATCACCACTGTTTTTTCCTTAAACAAACAGGCTGGATTTTCATGTGCCCTACGTCTAGCACGGATAATTTAGCTTGATACTTGAAACACTGGCATTCGGTGCTGCCAGTAATTTGCAAGTGAATGTTCACTTTGTGTGGATGTAAATGCCCACTTAAAGTGGAGGTCCAGCCCTTTTACCATCTGTGGTCAGATTCACAAGTCAAAGTCTGGCCTTGCTTATACCATAGGGAGTTCTGCTAAAATTGATAGGGAGGGGTCCTAAAGCACAAGAAAAGTGGTCACAAAAATTAAAGGCACAGCTACTCTGTTGAATATAGTGAAAGATGGCTGTTTATGAGCTGGTTTAAGTAGCGGAGTCATTTTGGCAGTACAAAGCAGGCTATTTTGTCCTCCTTCTTGGTGGCCTTTATGTTTATTTGAAACCATTCTGGATCAAATCTTGTATAAATTCATTGAATGATTTGTGTGCATTACAAATGTTTGCTCAGTTCAATTTGTAACACAAGTAGAAAATAGTAATATTTTCACATATTTACGAAACATTTAGGTTGCAAGGGACCTCTTGAGATCATCTAGTCCAACTCCTTTGCTCAAGCAGGATCAGATAGAGCCAACAGTTCAGGAGGCTGTCCAGCCAGGTTTTGAATATCTCCAAGGCTGGTGACTCCACAACCTGTCTGGAAAGCCTATTCCAGTATTTGACCATCCTCACAGTAAAAAACAATTTTGTGTTCAGACAGAATTCCTTGTGTTCATTTTCTCTTGTCCTGTTGGTGGGCACCACTGAGAAGAGTCTGGCTCCCTCATCTTCATTCCTTCACATCAGGTATTTACAGACCTCAAGAAGACCTCTTCTGAGCATTCTTTTGTCCAAACTAAAAAGTCCCACCTCTGCAGTTTGTTTAAATGCTTCCTGTCCTGGTCCTCTTACACCAAGGGTAAGTCTTCTTCCAGAACTTCGTTCTGGTCTGAGGGGCCTGGGATCCCTAAAGGCCAGTTTTAATGGTAAAGGCTGATTTTAATTGGGAGGCAAATTTTCTCTCACAACTAGGTTGATTAAGGCAGAAGTATGTGTGGGATCTTCCCTCTATCATCACCTGGAATCACTTACATGGTTCAGGGACTAGGTTCAGTCTGCTGCAGTTTAACAGAGCCTTACTATAGGCTTAGTTCATCAAAGAATAAAAAGAGGAAGACTCCTACTGGGGCTGCCACTGTCTATAATGGACTACGCTGGAAACAGTTTATTCAGCTGTTCAGATTTCGTGCAAAGGGCTGATAATGGTGTCCAGAATAGCCTGGGGATCGGATCTGAAGCTGATGATAGCTACATGTACAAACAATTAAGGAAGGAGGGATGACCAATATGCAGCATAAATTTTTAGTGGACAGCTTCCAAATGAAGCAAGTTAATAAAATTTTAGTTTAATTAAGGCATGCTCCCTATGTCTTCTCGTTGCCTGCATCCCCCACACAATGGCTTTCATTAGTCATTCAGGTAACCTGTCTGGAAAGCACAAAAGGCAAGAGAGTAGTTTCTTGCCTTTACTGGAAGTGATTAGGTAGGAAAATGGATTAGAAGAAAGTCTACTGGGAATGTGTTTTTTTCTGATTTCTGTGGAAAAAATGAACTCTGACATACTTTGTATTAAAGCTTTTTGGGTATAGAACTGCTGAAGATATGTGAGACATTGTACTTTGTGTCCAAGAATATGAGGCTACAATTTCTCCTACAGTACGTGTTCCAGCCTGTTATAAACTATAATCGCCATCTCGAGAAATGGTTCCAGTTACTTTGCTAATGTAAGCTGCTTCCTGAATCATGGACTGGGAGTGCTCATTGAAGCAGTAGTCTCCTGAAGATGTCATGAGAAGCCTGTGGAGCTCTTTCTACCACCACTGTTATTTGAAGGCAAAGAAAAAATTCAAGCAGTGGTTACTGATTTTATATAGTTGGAAATACTGAAGTCAATATAGACCTTTGGTAGGTAGAGCTTTGTCTCCCATGTAATTACTGTGAATTTTATGTATTACCTACTAGTAAAAATAATTTAATTTATATATGGCTGTGGGATAAGTTTTCAGGGTTTTGACAGTAATAATATAATTTATCATTGTTTTTTAAATATTTCTGCTGAAAAAAAATGTACTTAATTTTTCAAAATTCTTTCTCAGACATTCTGAAAAATAAAGTGTGTCCTTTCACCTTTTCTCTTGCATTTATTTTTTTTACTTTTGGTCTTTATGGCAAAATTTTTTAAATGGACTGCAGGCATAAATTTACCAAGCAGGAAGAGAGAAGCTAGCAAAATGGGCATCTCTCCACTGACACAGTGTATGATCTCCTCTTTCCTCCTATCTCCAAAACATCACCATCCTGCTCTTAAGCAGGTGGTGCTTAAGAGGCAAGCATTAGAGCAGCTTTGCTATACTTTTTTCAAAACACTTAAGTTTTTAACTTATTTCTATTTGTTCTACTGCATCCATTGTTCAAATACTGTCACAATTCCCAGAAGAGAAGGGATATTTTCTCTATTCAGAAGGTATATGTTCTGTGAATAAGGTGGCTGACTGAAGAATTTTTTCTTGTCCTTTTCATTATCAAAAAGATGTGGAGAATATGAGAATGTGGAGAACATTAAAAAACTTTCTATATTTTAATGTTAAGCTCTACATGCCTCTCTTCTAATTAATCAGAAGGGATTATATTTGTCTTGCCCTGAAATGAAACGAAGAATGTTACAGGAGCACTTCAGCACTCAGTATCAATGGATTGGCCACATAATTTAAGAAATAATTTGGCTATGGAATGTGAAGTTCCTGCCAGACCTTTGCTTTTTACAAAGAATCCTCAGGAGCAACTGTCAAAAAATTTTTAAGCATATGATTTGCTTAGAAGAGAAAGATTGAGAGCTAGCAAGCCTAGCAATATCTTGGAGGAAGCTGAAATCTAGGAGAAGAACCACTTCATGGATGGAAAACAAAATGGTCTATTACTTTGTTGTGTGACTGAGAAAAATTTTCCATGGCTGACAATATCCTTATTTATAGTTCTAGGGCTTCTCATGAAATAGTGAAATCCTTTTTCTTTTTTTTTCCAAAACAGATTTGAGTGTATCTGATGGAGCCAGGAAGTTTAACTGTTCTGCTATGACTTCTACAATTTGCCACAGACCTGTAGGAAAATATTTGTACAACCTCCATAGCAACAAACTTATACTTGAAAGGTTTTATCTGCTGACAAATTTTAGCTTCTTAGGATCTTCTTTAGGATGTGACTGTAGGAAACTCTAACCCACATTTGTCCCAAGGGCTTTCAGACCTGGGTGAGTTTGTCACGTTACCTTACAACAGATTTTGTGTGTTGTATCATCATTGAATGGCAGGCTTGGAGGCTCCTGTGTTCCATCTTTTATCCAATAATTAAAAAATCCACTTAATAGTGGTCTATCTCTACCCAGTTTGAGTTCGTTTAACTTGAACATAGTCAAGTGGTTTTTGCAGAAATGCATTAGTACCCCACTGATGCATATAAAAGGACTGAGAATTATACTTTCAGTTGATTTCTTCCCTGACAAGCATTTTGAAATTACTGCTTGGCCTGTTTTTAATCAGCTTTGAATTTCTGTCAGGCTGAGATGCATTCTGTGTTTAATGAAGCAAATTGTTGATTAAGGCCTGTGCTATCATTAAAATTATTTGGCCCTTATTTTCAGTTCTTACTACCTCTGTTATTAGAGAGTTATGCTGATTTGGAATGATGAGGCTGACAGTGATATCGGCTGCAGTCTTACTCTGTATTGCACTGTTTACACAACCTTTATTACACTAATACAATACAATACACTCTTTATTACACTAGTGCAATTCTTTCTTTTAGGGCATGACCAGAAGTGATCCATATATTCCTTTCATTGTCCTAACTGTCAAAACTTTCAAACTCAAAAATAAAAAAAAAAAGAAAAAGAAAAAAGATGTGTTTCATTGCAAACTATCCACAAAATCGTATTTTATCCTTTGTCATTCTTCTGCAAAAGATAAAGTGCCTGCAGTTTGATCCACTCTAGCTAAATTAAGTGCAGGCTAGCTGCTTATTTATGAGTGTCATGTCATTCTTCCTTTTGGTAAAGGTTATTTCCACCTATTCTACCTTTTTGCCTTTGCCTACCAGTTAGATTGGGACCTTAAACAGAATTGGATGTCACCTTAAACTTAATTGGAAGTGACTTTTTGGTGTCCAGTTTCTACTGTAGGAAAACGTGAAGTACCATCCATTTTCTAAATTTATCAAAAAAGTTCTTGACATTAAAAGATTAAAAACTGAAAAAATACACCCCCAAAGCCCCAATATACTGATACTTCTGCTATTCTGCCTCCCGTTGATGTTTACTAACTTTTTCTTTCAGTAGTTTTAAATATTGTGTGAGTATATGGCCAAGTTACACTCCTTCACTTCTTAATTCATATTCTTCCTTAGTTAAACAGTCCTTTTCTCGCTGCAGTGATTACCTCCCACTGTATGCATAGACAACAGTACTGTCCTACACTTTCTTTGACCAGGCTAAGGAGCTGTTATTTGCTCTTTGTGTGATAGTATCTCCATTCCTTTGCTCTGATTTCTCTATGTTTGCTCTAGTATGATCTCATATTTTCTGAGTACAGGTGATAGGAATTGTACTCACCATTTGACATGAGCTTTGAATGATGACATTAATAGGTCTCCATCTCCCCAGGACTATACCAACTGATATATTCTGGACTTGGTTTTTATCATTACATTATGCTGTTGAATCATAGTTTTCCCGTGATTACCTAATGCCACAGAATACCATTCTCTTTTCTCATTTTTGAGTGATAAACTCCATCTCAGTATTAAGTTCATGACCTTGCATCTTATTCTCTTAAATAGCATTTTTAGAACATAGGGCCTCAAAGACAGTGTTTTCCTTATTTGGAATCTTCTGATCCTCTGGGGTATGGAGACTGTCACTCAGCTTTCCCTCATCACCAGATGTCATCAAAAGACTTCCACTCTTTGTGCCAGGACGATTTAGTAGAATTTGTAAGTGGCCTCAAGCTCTACTCAGGAATTCTGCTGATAAACTCCACCTACTCAGACTGTATATTTAAAGCTATCCATTTTCATCTCCCTCCTAAGTCAGTCTCTTCTCCATCTGACAGCATTTTATTAATCCATACCCTTTTTGGACGCACTAATAAAATTTCTTATATGACATCCCATCAGATGATTTGTAGTAATCCAGAGAGATTAGATCAAATTGCTTCTCATTTTTCAGAAATTTTATATAACTCTTCATGTGAACAATAAATAAAAGTAAGATTTGTTTGTACAAATATCCGAATAATAGCAAACAATTTTATATTAATGCAACCCCCCAAACCAGAACACAGAACTGTTCATTTTTTTTAAGTCTGATAAAAAAAAAGGTTCTTCTGCCAGAATCCCTCATTCTTTAATTTGCTGAATACATTGGAGTAGAGCTGAAAGGAAAAAAAGAAAGGTCATTCCCTTTTATGGCTTATTTTGATGTTTGGAAAACTGTTCTCACTCTGACTTGGATCAAAATCCAGGAATATTCGCATTTGCTAGGAAATAGTATGGAGTCTTGGCGCTAGGAATGACCACCTGTCTGTCTGTCCTGTGGCCCCTGGAAGACCTGGAGCTTGTGGTCATGGTACTCAGCAGGTGCTTTATTGAGGAACCATAGATATGAGCTGGCAGGACACCAAAAAAAGTTTCAAAGCTCGTCTGGTGGCAGATTTCCAATGGGATTTCATCACAATTGGACTATTTTAGTGAAAAATTTGCATTCTGAGGAAGTAAAAAATTCCAAAAAGAAAAGATTTTCTCTGAATGAAAATGACCAGCTTTAATGTTAATTATTCATGCTATGGGAGGAAGCAGATAGTCTTTGTGCAGGACACAGAGTGCAAAGTATTTACTCTGTTGGGACTTGCTCTGAACCACACTTTTGATATGTTCTGTTAGGGCCTTGAGGACGCTAAGGACCTTCCTGTCCCTGCCCAGCTTCCTTGGGGTTTTGCCCCACCCTGCTCATGGCCCAGGACCCCATTTCAGCCCCACGGGGCCATCAGTCCCTTCCCCAGCAACACTGCAGGAGGGCTGGTTTCCAGTTCCCCACAGCCCTGCCCTGCCCAGCCATGGTGCCACAAGACAAATGCCTCCACTTCTTTCAGATTAAGTTGATGCTAACTTGCCTGATTGATGCTTTGATGAGACATGCTTTTAACAGACCTGGTTTTCTGTCTGGGTCATAGTCCCTTTTGTTACAGGGGGTATACTGAGATCTCAGAGCTGACAGCAAGACTTAGATGGTTAAGGTCCGTATTTATCACAACTTTCACTGTAGGCAAGGAGGAAATGGATTTGGAGAAGGAAAACACCTTGCCACAGTCATAGAATCATAGAATCACAGAAGCATAGAATCATAGCATGTTTTGGGTTGGAAGGGACCTTCAGAGGTCATCTAGCCCAACCCCCCTGCAGTGAGCAGGAACATCTTTAACTGGATCAGGTTGCTTAGAGCCCTGCCCAACCTGGCCTTGAATGTTTCCACTGCCTCTCTGGGCAACCCCTTCCAGTGTTTCACCACCCTCATTGTAAAGAATTTCTTCCTTATATCCAGTCTAAACCTATCCTGCTTCAGTTTAAAACCATTACCCCTTGTCCTGACACAGCTGGCCCCACTAAAAAGATTGTCCCCGTCTTTCCTATAGACCCCTTTAAGTACTGAAAGGCTGCAATCAGGTCTCCCTGCAGCCTTCTCTTCTCCAGGCTGAACAACCTCAACTCTCTCAGCCTGTCCTCGTAGGAGAGGTGCTCCAGCCTTCGCATCATTTTTGTAGCCCTTCTCTCGATCCTCTCCAACAGTTCCATGTCCTTCTTGTGCTGAGGGCTCCAGAACTGGACGCAAGTTTCCAGGTGAGGTCTCACCAGAACAGAATCACCTCCTTCAACCAGCTCGCCACACTGCTTTTGATGCAGCCCAGGATAGGGTTGGCATTCTGGACTTCATGAGCACATTGCTGGCTCATGTCCAGCTTCTCATCCATCACTACCCCCAAGTCTTTCTCTGCAAGGCTGCTCTCAATCCTTTCATCCCCCAGCCTGTATTGATACCGGGGGTTACCCTGACCCAGGTGCAGGACCTTGCACTTGGCCTTGTTGAACTTCATGAAGTTCACACAGGCCCACCTCTCCAGCTTGTCCAGGTAACTAGCAGCCTCTAGTTCCTAATAAAATTTAAACTTTTCTCACAAATACCACTTTTTAGCCTGTAACATACTCTGGATTGATATGGTTTGATGTAAATGAGTTACTTTGGTTTGGAAGTCTGGTCATAAGGCAAAATTGAGGGCATAAGTACTTAAACTATAGCTCTATTAAAATTCTATATTTTTATAAACCTGAAAAACTGACCTGGAATTTAACCACAACAAAATTATTTTTTATTGTTATCTGGTGTAAAGCCATAGTTGGCAATGAACTAGGAGTATTAATCCCATGTAAAATATCTGGAAAAAAGTTTACTTACACATTTGAGAAGAGCTAGGAAATCTAATATTCAGTATTTATAAAAACTTCATGCTATGGAGTTGATTCAGCTAAAAATAGTAAACTAGGTAGCTTTTTTAAATAAAAAGATTTATTTCTTCAGTTCACATCAGTTTCCCAGTTCAATTTAATGTGGGGCCAAATTTATGAGCTGGAACACTGGGGTGAGGAGGAAGACAGAAATTGCAAAGTGTTGGAAAACAGGACAGGATGTAATGAGACAGACTGTATTTAAACTGGCATTGCCTGCAGAAGAGACATAAACTGATGAATAACTAAGCAGGTTAAGTGTAGCTTTCCTCTTTTTCTTATCTTTACAAACCTTTCTAAATGTATTACATATTTCTATTTGCCTTTTATTTAAGCTGATGGTCACTCAAAGGTATAACACAGAAAGCAATCTGTTCCCATTTTTGTTGTAGTTCCTTTAGCTGGAGCTCTAGCGTATTCATACTCAGCTTGGACCTCCAATGTATTTCTCCATGATATCCCAAAAGTTGTGCTTTCAATGCTGCAGGAATCAGTTTGAGAATCTAAGAAACCAAGATGAAGAAGTACCATTTTCTAGATATTCCATAAAATGCAACAGTTATTTAGGAAACACACATTAACATCAATTATAGCCCAGAACGTAAAGTTTCTAAACTGAAAGTTGCAAGCAAACCAGCATGTAGTGCTTCATCTCAGTTTCGGATCAAATTCACATTTCAGAATGTTGATGTTTCCTTGTGCAAATAATTTCATATTGTAATTCACAGTTACAAAAATATTTTTTTATCCTGCCTAATATATATGATGTTTAAAGCTTATGCTCCAAGGCACAAACCAGTCATTAAGTCACAGGAGGCATGAAGAAATATGTCTTATCAGCAATTTAGTCTGTATTTGTCGATGCTGGAATTTCTTGGTTTTTTCTAAGTCATCTGGTGCTAACCACAGTGAGACAGGATACTGAGGAAAACAGACGTGTGATCTGATCCAGCCTGGCAGCTTTTGTGAAGTTAAGTCACAAACGGAGGTGGGTTTATCCTATGGATAACAATGGCAATTATATGCTTGCTAGTACAGCTTGACCTAGTTTTTCCTTTGATTTATGCAGCAGATGACAACTAAAGCTAATCTATGACAACTGTTGTTAATGCACAAGTACTGTGGAGTTCTACAACCACGTAAGAGCAAACATTGTCTTTTCTGCTTTCTCCTAACGTGTGTAAATTTTCTTTTGTCTTTTTATCTCCCCAAGTATGGCAATTCTAACTGTATTTGGATTCTGTATGTTGTCACAGGATATCTACTGACTTTTTATTGCCCTGCCTTCCTCTCTAATATATTTGTAAAGGCTATACTCAAATAACTACTGTACTGAGAGTTACACTGCATCTCAGAAATTGTGACTTCAAATAGACTAAAGCAAGCTATTCTTTTTTCAGCTTTTCTTTTTCTTATACCTTTTCTTTTTTCTTCTCTCTTCTCTCTTCTCTTCTCTTCTCTTCTCTTCTCTTCTCTTCTCTTCTCTTCTCTTCTCTTCTCTTCTCTTCTTTTTCTCTAGACAGTACCCCATTCACCTCCATTTGTTTTTCTTAGCTGAGAAAAAAGTGAATGAAGACTTCAGAGATTGGCTTACCAGTATTATTTCCTCGCGGGACTGTGAGGTCTGAAATTGTATTTCTTGAACCAACCTTACTGTTATTTTATTGTCTTTTTGATCAGTTGATGTGACCTGCAGAGATGCTATGTTACTCCAGTGATTTGCTGTGTTTGCTCACCTGAAAATAAGGAAGTCAATAATATTAAATAAACTTCTAGTTTTCACCTCCTGCAGACTTCGAGTATGTCCTGTCTGCATGAAATATGTTTTCCTTAAAATGTAAGCTCTCCTGGCTATAAACTGTGATGTTTTATGACTTTGAAAGTCCTGGATACATTTATTTGTCTTTACAAAAAAACAGCTTGGCAACATGTTAGGTGGCCAACCCTGCACTGCCAGCTGGGATGAACCAGTCCGGAGCACCGAGCACAGAGCTGCCCAAATTGGCTGGTGGGGACTGTGGAAGAGACAACTTGCATTTTGCTCCTCTATTGACTTCAGTACCCATATGGGATTGAATGGAGAGATTTACATTATCCTGCGGTCCTTAGCCTGGTCACTAGAGTTCCTCTGGAAAATAAGGAGGGCTAGGGCATGTCTTTGCTTCAAAAAAGCTGCCAGTGAAAATGATATTTGAGTGGGATGAGTTTATCAGTTTGTGGAGGTGGGAGGCCTGGGTTCAGTGCCTTCTTTTGCTTAAGGAGATGTATTTCACACTTAACTGAAGTTTCTTTAACTACCAGCTGTTCTGGGTTGACCTCTTTTTGAACTTCTTTCATTTTGCAAAAAACAATAAAAGATTCATTGCCTCAGAGACACAGATGAAGGAGGAATGCCTGGATCACAGAGCAGTACCCAGCAAACCCACGGAGAGGTAAGCACAGCAGAACTGCCAAATCAAAGTAACAAAAATCGGAACATTAAGGCTCTGTCTACATTAGCATTTTGGTTTGGGGCAGAAATGCAATACTGAGACGATTCCCTTGATTGCCCCTAACAGTGGTGTGGTTCACAGAGAGGTTTTGGTACACACAAATGAGATGCCTTTCAGGGATAATGACATAGAAATTCTGCTTTAGGTGTTCACCAAATGCACTCTAGCCTCTAATGGGAAAATAATGGTCCAAGGCTTCTTCCAGCAGATTCAAATCACACGTGGTGGGGTGCCAGGGCCAGGGAACTCACTAGTTTGAATTAAAACCCCAAATTGCATTTATTATAGATGTAGAGTTCTCAGCAATTGCTTTGATCTACTTCTGCTCTTGTTGTGCTGAAGTTTGGATCAGCAGAGAAATAAATCCAGATGATATTGGACCATGAATTAAAAGTGGGTTTTTTGAGATAGATAGGAAGAAAGAATTCAGCCAGCAAAATGAATGCTGCCTAGACATCCCAAATATTATACTCATTTTAAAGCAATATGCAGAAAACATTTGTTGAGATAGAAGTTATTGAACAGAGAGGCAATGGGAAACAAGAAAACTTGTATCATTAACTCATTTTAATGCAATTTTCTTTAGTTTAGTTGGTTATTGAACTAACAGCCCAGAATACAAAATAAAACATAGCTTTTTCATTGAAGATATATAGGCTACAAGTATGCTCTTATATTCTAGCTATTGAAAGTATTGCTAATAGAATTTCTGAATGCTTTCTGATCATTCCTTTTGATATGTACAGTGTCATTTGGGGAAACTACAGTAATGTATTTTTAAAATGCCTGAATGGCCACTTGTAAATTGTTTCTGTTGTTAAATGTAGTTCTGTATTCAAATGCAAAAGAATTATTTAATAGGATATATTCCAGTAAAATCATTATTTTGCTTTTACAATTACCGTTTTGCCTTTATAGATACCCTCTTAAGAAAAAAATATTTGGCAATTTAAAGTAACACAGAAAAGTAGATCCTGGACTAAAACTCTATCAATTGTTAAACAGAACTGGTTTTCAGTTAAATTAATATTAAACTCCATCTGATGATAAAAACAGTAGCATTAAAAGTATTGTAGTGTATTTTAGAACACTGTAAATCAGTTAGTGTAATCTAAAATTGCATCTCTTTAATCATCTGTTTTATCTCCTACTTCTGGCATGGCTTCAGCAGTTAATAAGATAAAAAATATATAAAGTAGAAACCTGGTGCTTAGAAATTCATGACTTCTTGGGAATCTGGATTTTTAATGTTCATACAACTCAGATATCTGACAGTCTCGGAGACTAGTTGAAATGTTTAGTTGATAAAGGCTTTGGAAAATGAGGGTGTGTTCAGCAATACAACGTAATATTTCCAGGATGGCTAGAGCCTTTACAGAAGCTAGTAGAGGCTTGGGTTTCCAATATTTTCAGTCATAAACAAGGAGTTTAATCCAATAAGGAGAACTGCAGCTCCTTATTTGAAAGCAGTGCTTGACTCGGAGATGCCTTGCTCCTACAGTGACATCCAAAATCTAAAAAGTTAGAGGCATGGGAGGAAGCAACATTCAAAGAGGCTATCTGGAATCCAACTACTGATCAGGGCATCACCTAAACCTGGCTGATAGAAAATGCTGGGAACACCCTGAAATTTTGCCGCAGGGCAGAATATAAGCACTCAGGGCAGCAGGCTGGCATCTGTGTCTATGCACAAGGTGCATAAAATTATATTTTCTAACATCTATGCACCTTGACCTTGTACCTCCACCCAGTGGAGTGGACAGATATCTTTTATGTGAGGCTAATGGAGCAGCTGCTCAGGCAGCATTAAATCTGCCTGTGGTAACATGCTACAGGTTTGAAGGTTGATGCAGAAAGGCACATGTACTCCTTTTGGTTATGTTAAGGAGCTGAGAGCGCTGTATACAGCAGATTGCAAGATGATGATTGCATAGGTTGAAGCATTTCAGTCACAATGTATGTGGAAGAACCATAAGCTAAAATTTGTCATGAAAATGTGCATACCTACATTTACAAGCAGGCTTCCACAATTAGAAAATGTAAGATATCTTATAATCAACACTGACATTTTGTATTCAGCTACTGGAAACTGCAAATTGCCAAACTCTGGACCAATTACTTCTAGAAAGGAACAACAAATACGGTCTTATAATTCTGAGGAATGTAAATGAAATCTTAGCAGAGGAATTGCTACTAGCTAACCATGTCACTAAATAGGAAATATAATGAATACTTCAATGTTATTTTACAAATTTTTCACGTGTGGCCAAATCAGGCCACAGGCTGTTAGTAAGCCACACAGCATCCAGAAATGAAGTGACAGATACTTAGGATCAGAGAGTAATATGTGTCCTGGTTTAGGCTGGGTTAATGTTAGTTTTCTTCCCAGTAGCTGCTATAGTGCTGTGTTTTGAATTTAGTATGAGAAGAATGTTGATAACACACTCATGGTTTAGTTGTTGCTGAATGGTGCTTAGACCAGTCAAGGACTTTTCAGCTTCCCATGCTCTGCCAGCAAGAAGCTGGGAGGGGGCACAGACAGGACAGCTGACCCTAGCTGGCCAGAGGGATATTCCAGACCGTATGACATCAATTTTGGGGGGAGTTGGCTGGGGGAGAGCGATCGCTGCTCGGGACAGGCTGGGAATTGGTCAGCGGGAGGTGAGCAATTGCATATTCTGTATATTCATTTATATTATTATTATTATTATTATTATTATTTTCCTCTGCTGTTTCATTAAACTGTCTTTATATCAAGCCACGGGTTTTACTGTTTTTCCAATTCTCTCCCCCGTCCTACTGAGCGGGGGAGTGAGTGAGCGGCTGTGTGGTGTTCAGCTGCCTGCCGGGTTAAACCACAACCATATGCCAAGCAGTTCAGATACACATCATATCACCCAATTTCAATCTAATCTTTCATGATCTTAAAGAAGATTGAGATGAACATGAAAGTTTTCCTTCTGCCACAGCAGCTCAACAGTAAACCAACAAAATTTCTTGCTCTGTGTCTTGCTCTGTGGCAGTGTGATAAAGAAACCCTAGACAGAGAATAGTGAGCACAAGCTATGTTGGCTAAAGCCATCTTGAAATGTTTGATCTAATTTCAGAAAATCTGAAACCCTGAATGAAGAATATCTTACACAGTGTTTTCAATAAAATTTTCCTTTTGCCACCAACCTTAGTAACAAATTACGTTTTGCATCATGGTGGGTGACATTTGAAGACCACGTCTCCCTGTGTTAGACAGAGTCCTATCACTCAGTGAAGCCACTTCTGTTCTGAGGACCTTACAACATAAGTGTGCAAGCACAGCTGACAAATGGATAAACCAAAATGTGGGGAAAGATAAGAAAAGAAGGGACACAGGAAAGTAATACAATACCATTCAACATAAGTCTGTTAGAAATACATTCATATATTTTGCATCTCTGCCCAGGCTAGGACATAACTGGTAAAGACAGACATTTTCAGAAGGCGAGGCTACTGTTCAAATTCCAAGACATTGGCCTGATTTCAGAATTCAAGAGTCATCACACTGGTTTGGTTTTTTTTTCCTGTATGACTTTCTCTTAAGAAAACTAGGGTTGACTTGGAAATAAAATCTTAGCATGTTGTAAGAAGTGGCTGGTTAGCTGATTTAGCTTAGTGTTCTGCAGCATTTCTCTTAGAGAGAACATGTGGTTCAAATAAGTCACAGACAGACCTAGCAGAAGAATATGGGGTATTGTTAGTTAGAAATTTGCATTGCAAGTGGGCTATTGATGAATGACAGGAGGTGTCTCTGTTAAAGGTAATGTAATGATTAGTATGCATCGTGCAAAGCTACAAGTTCAATTTTGGAAGCAAAAAGGCCTGGACAATTTTTCTGCGTGATTAGCTAAAATTAAACTTGGCATACGAAACTTTAGTAGGTCATCCATTCTTAGAAGATTCAATACACTTTAGGTTGTGTTTAGATACCAAAACTTTATAATCCAAGCCATTTATTTATATGTATATAAAAATACAAATATATATAAAGGAAATTAATATACATATATGCCCTCAGATTAACCATTTCTTGAAAATTTCTCACAGTTGTTTATACTTTCTATTCTGAGGTAAGTGTGGCTGGTTTCGCTGCCTGAGAATGTTACTTCTCAGCTCATACATGAATTATCCTGCCTTGTATGCACTGGTCTTCTGGCTTCTGAAACCCTCCAGCCAGCCATTAGAAAACAGTAAGCACAAAATCTGCACTACAATTCAGTGTGCTTGAATGGTGACCGACCTGTCTATGGGTTAATTTAGATATGGAAACTTTACATTTATTGCAACTGCAGTTACCAGAATCCCTTTTGCCCTGGCCATCGAAGTTTGAAACTGAGGACTCCTTCACAGTGGGGAACCCTCCTGTCCTTAGGCTCTTAGACTACTGACTTGTGGTAGCATCCACGGGTAAATCTCTACAAAGAACGTAAACTGTATTGTCTTAGTGTGGCTCTTTGACAAGGATGACTGATTGCACCCACGTCGCCACCTCTTCCCTTATAAGTGTCATACTGTTGCCTTGCTTTTGTTGGAGGCTAGACAAGATTAGCTCTTTAGAAGATTAGATCCTCTAAAGTTACCAGCTAATGGCTTTGTCTTTTTTAACAACAAACAATTTTGGAAAGAAGCTCTGTCTTTTCACTGCCTTATGTAAATTTTTCTCCCATCTTATAGATGCATATCTTGAGCACCAGGTACTAAGTGGGACATAAAAAGCTGCATTATATCATCTCTATTCCCTAAGTCTGGGAATGGCTCCTGTTGAATTTAGTTCCCAAAATATTTTGGCTAGGAAAAGTCCAAATGGACTAGTTCAATAATTGATTTTTTCCACTTGTTTCTTTCAAAACCCTTCATCGAGTTTAATATCGATACATGAGTATTTTTAGTCACTCAGAATTTTTTTTTTCAGAAATAATTTATTTTAAAAGTCATTCATCTCTGATCCTAGGTAATATGTGCAAGAGAATGAATTAGTGGCATTGCACAAGTGGTAGTCATGCTGGTATTTTCTAACTTCTTTGTTTCTGACTTTTTTGCTCTAATAATGTTCTTCTAATATAGATTTTGTATGTGTAATTTATTTTATTATTTCTTCTTCCTTTCCCTAATATTTATTCAGCTACAGTCTGCAAACTGACTTTGTATGCTTTTGTGTCTTTAAATATTTGCTCTTATAGGAAGACTCCTACATGTACATTTCTGGTGATGATTCTAATGAGGTACCCCAGCCTTCAGGGCACAGTTCTGTCAGCAGGTGCTCCACACAAAACAATGTTCAAGCTTGCAGGTTATCTTCACAATAGTGTAATTTTCTGGAATGATTCAGTGTGCAGTGGGGGAAATACTGGCACAGGGCCCAGAGTGCTTAAGCATCTCTTTTTCTTCTGAACTAATATTTACAAGTTAAATACCACATGCTTCGTAATATAAGTAAAAAGTTAACATTGCTAACACTGGTGGCATTGTACTGCCACCATTTTCATGGTGGCCAATTTTCCTCATTAAAAAAAGCCCCAAATCCACTCCTCAGCCCCAAAAGTTCAAGTTTTTATTAGACTTGTGATTGCAAAAGCAAAGATATTTAACCTCAATTTTAAGCTAGCTAGATTTACTTTCAGGCTTCTCTTTTCACTCTATTTTTTATTTAACAAAAAAAAAAGAAATAAACCTGACATTATTCACCCTTTTGAGTTATGCAACGACTATGTACAGTGGTCATCCATTAAACAAAGACACCTTTTTGCGTTTACGGCAACATGTATACTACACAAAACCACCATATACATCACATAATCACGAACACATCACATAATTTTTTAGTTATGATGAGAAGTTATTAAAATACTGAAAAAATGAAACACATTATTCATTCAATTGGTATTAGAAATCTTTTATATTTATAACATTGTTTACCAAACAGAGTATGAATTAAAAAGCTCTTCTAATTAGAGACTTCAAATTTTAAACAGAAGTTTAAAGAGAATGCTGTATATCCTGTTTCCAAACTTCCATATTACAAGTTCATTTATGCTAGAAGAGATTGTAAAATTTTAGTAAAAATAAAATAAAAGAAAAATTGTCTGGTTTAAAAAGTTAGTATGACAAACAAAATTTTAGTCAAAATGAAGCAACCTTTCTTTAATCAATATTTTGAAAACTTTTATACATTTTCTCAAAGAACGGGCACAGCCTTTTTAAGATTACAGCAGACATCACAAATTGTTGTCATCTCTGTATGCTGGTCCTTAGAATAATTGCAGCCCTGAGTCCAAAAGCGAGGTTTGAAAACAGTCTTTGCTGGAAAGCGTTTTCAAATGATCTTCCAGCAGTTAAGGGTATCAATCATCAATCTACTTTTTGACAGTACCTTGAGTCAGTGTTCATCCTGGTAAAATCAATATTAAGTCATACAGGTAGTACACACTTTGACAGATTTCCATTCCATACCGACTGCCAGGAGTTACTGCCAGGGAGCAGCCAGGGTGCTGCCCTGCGTGGGCAGGGGAGCTGGGAGGCAGGAGGTGGAGGCAGCGATGGGGAGGCAGGCAGGGCAGATGAGGTGTAGAAAGTCGTTGTACCGACGTGATATGGCCTATTTTACTTCTAGTTTCAACATCAGCCACATTATAGTCAGCTCAGTGAGGAGCTGAACTCGAGTTAAATGTACTTCCCCTATACTTCGAAATCCTTCTATATGAAAAGATCCAACAGGACACCTAATGGCTTAATTAAAGACCAGCATACCATGAAGAAAAACCAGCGGATGATCAATTGGATTAAAAAGATGGATTAAATCTTTGAAACTGTTCTATAAATATCTCCAGTGACAAAGTAAAAGTCAACTGATACCGGTAAATTACTGTAAAAGAGGGTCATTGACATTGAATATTATCAAAATGGAATGTTTCAAACAAGCCTGAATAGGACATTCCCAATAGGTTAAATGTAAACTCTTTGTCATAAGTCTTCATTTAGTAGACAAGATCTTGCACTGGTTCATTTTAAAAGGGTCATTTGAAGTCAGTAGAGGTACGCTTGGAAAGAACAGATGAGAACCTGATGCATTGTCTTTTTTTTTCATTGTATGTGCTCAGGAGACTGATCCAGATCAGGATATCTAGTCAGTATAGAGATAGATATAATTGCTATTTACCGCTAGTATCTTCTCATTTCAAAGTAACTGTACTGAAGATTCTCAGATTAATCATGTTTTTACAGATTTCTTTCATGAGATATTTTAATTTTTTTTAAAGTATGTGTGTTTGCAAAGACCATATGAACATCTACTATTTATGATATACATTTTTAACAACTTCTTTAAAAAGCTTTTTTTGAGTTCAAAATTTTCTCTGAAACCATATTTTGCATGAAGAGCAAATGGTGATTAAGAATTCTCTTTGAAGTTGAACACTTGTGGAGAAACAAATGAAACATTTTATGCACTTTTCTCTATGCTTTCAGCTAGCCAAAAGTAAAGAATTTGCAGATGGTTTTGAAGAAGGCGGGAGGGAAGGAATCAGATATTTATCTCATTTAGAAATAAAATTGTGCCATAATGGTGAGATTTTCATGATGGATTTTGTTTTGAAGTATAACAGAAATAAATACTACTCGGTGCATGAGAAATCCTAGGTTTCAGGAAATTTGATGTGAGACAGTTTGAAATCAACAACCAAGATAAACAGCTGCCGCTTGTAAATGAACTAAATATTTATTGCAGTGCTTGTCATGGGGGAGTCTAGGGTGCCATAACCACAAGAACAGAACCATACTACTCAGTGGCATGAAATATAATTTATTTACGAAGAAGATGAGATAATGATTTCTGTGCTCGGATCCTTATTCTAAGATGTCTGTTCCTTGACAGAAGCACACTACACACTCTTGCCAACACAGGCCCTGGGTTTCCCCCTGCCTCTGGTGGACCTGGGGAAAGAGGACGCTCGTGCCCCAGTCCTGGCCAGCAGCCCTGTTCCCCTGTGTAGTTGCACCTCCCATCCAGACTGATAAGGGTGCCAGACACCCAGGTACCCAGAGCGTCCCCCGAGGGGCAGCTGTTTTCACTCTTTATTGCTGTTTAATACCAGATTGTCAGAATAAGCTGCCAAAGGCCGGGCAACTTACGTAGCTCCAAGCTGATCTCTGTGACTTTCCCCACATCCAGGGCCAATTGCAATTCATTACCTGTGTTACCAGCACCTTCCAGCCTCCTGCCCCAAACAAGTTACAGGGATATCAAGCTGCTAATAGCTCAGCTGCATTGCCTTATTTCTCTTCTGCATGTACCTAAACTGCTAGAGCAGGACTGATTAGCCCATGTTTCATTTAGCAGTGCTCTCGGTTGGGCATCCCCGTGACATTTATCCGTGCATCTCTGTGCATGCACCAGAATCACCTAATCAGTCAGGGTTGAGCAGCTGGACTCAAGGTGCCACCTACCTGAGCAATGCTTTCTGGTAGGCTTTATCCTGGGACAGACACCATTCAAGGGGAGAAGACTTATTAGCAAAATCAATCGTAGGTGCTGCTTTGGGTGACGAAGCTTTGTTGACTGTATTGTCAGTGGACACCTTTGCTCTGGAGTTGTCTGAGATTCAGCGACTGCTGTTGTATGGTAGGAATGGTTATGCGGTCATATTTCCAAGTTAAATATGCCTGTTACCAGCACACGTTATTTCCCAAAGACAGAATTCCGTATCAGTTACATGCATAATTAAAAAAGTTATTTAAAGAAAAGGCAAACCCTTGTCTCTTATGCATATATAAAAGTCATGGCAGTCTAGCAGGTGGTCTAAGGCTGCTTAGCAATTTTCCTGGTACTATTTCCTTTGAAATCACTTCAGACAAATAGCATCGTATTTAGATACTTTATGTATTTTGGTTTTGGATTAATGTATTATGAGCAGAGGATAAATGGCTTTCAAAATTCAGGCATGAGAAGAAATATTCTGATTTGTAGCACAGGTAGTCATTGCACTTGCTGGGTTTTCTGAGGATTTCTGTGAAAATTGTTTCAACTACAGCCAGCCTGAGACTTTGTAACAAAACAAGAAGATTGATTTTAGTGGTCTGAAAACAGAGGGGTAATTATATTCTCATTTTCATGTTCATGATGTGCACAATTCTTCTATTAAACTTTAATGGCTGTTGCAAGCGAAAAAACATATGCAACAAGATAGGGAAAACACCACAAAGCTGTTAGCTTTGAAACTCATTGTCAGATAGCAAATATTATCGCTATAAATCTTAACTTTCACAGCCAGCGAGAGCTGCAGGCTAGACTAGAGAAAGAGACAGGCACGGAACCGTAGCTGTGCATTAAAAGTAACACACTGTATGTTGCTAAAATATGTATTGTGATTAAGTTAATATTGAACAGTGAATTTTATAACCTTTTCTGATTTTCTTTTCCCCAGGCAACACCCAACACTTTTCTAGCTGCAGTATCCTTCACAACCCATTTTCTGTAGTGTCAGAAGAGGTGTATTAAACACTCTGGGAGAAAACACACTCTCTGATATGGTGGCAGCAGGGTGCATATGGTTTCATAACAGCATTAAAAGCTCATCATCCTCCTCTCTCTTTCCAGGAGCCGTTGTGAGAAGGGTGACACAGAAGTGAGAGTGCAGTACCTGCGGCTGGTTCCCGGAGAGCTGTGAAAAAAAGACGGCATGGAGGAGTGCAGGGTATACCAAGTAACATCTGTTCCTAAATGGATGCAATAAGATCCAACCTGCTTAGCATAAACAGAAACATGTCAAGTTAAATAGGGTAGCAGCAGGACTCAAGGTAGAGCATGTGGAAGTCGTGAAAATAAACGAGCGGAGTACTAACATTTGTGACACCAGTCAACTGCTGAATTTTTTTCAGGAACTGGGTCATTTGCTTTTCTAATATCTGGGGCTTGCTTAAGATTGTAATGATTTCTTTTTTCTTTTCTTTTTCTGCAGCCTCTTCTGCCACCTTTGTACAAGTTCAGCAAATACCATGTATACATATTAATTAAAAAAAAAAGTTAAGATATAGATATGCACAGATGTTCATTCCTTTCTCAGAGGAAAAACTGCCCCATTTTAAAAAAGCCCCAAATCTGAAAGCTATCTAATGAAGCCTTGGTGAGGGAGGGAATTGAAAAGGAACAAGTCAAAGTAAAAATAGATGTTACAAGATAAAAATTAAAGAAGACACGTGAAACAAGTGAAAAGAAATACTGTGAGGCTGATTGAGATCAGACGTAACAGAAAAGTTACATTTACAAGTAATGTGATTTGCAAGTAATTACTTGAGATTACATTTAACATTTCCATTTATTACAAACATGGGGAAAAGGTGGAATTCCAGCTGCTTGACATAATGTGGAAAAGAAGCATTAGAAATTGTGATTTACAGTATACCTTTATGAGAAGCGTGGAGGGCAGGCATAGTGTTTTCCCTTGGCTTTTGATGCAACCAAAATTTTTGGGGTAAAGCTGGACAGTTAAAAACCACGAAAATAAAAAGGGGGCAAAGTTTACAACAAAAAGAGAGCTGGAATGGAAGGGGTAACCAGAAAGAAACCCTGCCTGTGCTTTCAAAGAAATTTTTTTCAGGAACTGGGTCATTTGCTTTTCTAATATCTGGGGCTTGCTTAAGATTGTAATGATTTCTTTTTTCTTTTCTTTTTCTGCAGCCTCTTCTGCCACCTTTGTACAAGTTCAGCAAATACCATGTATACATATTAATTAAAAAAAAAAGTTAAGATATAGATATGCACAGATGTTCATTCCTTTCTCAGAGGAAAAACTGCCCCATTTTAAAAAAGCCCCAAATCTGAAAGCTATCTAATGAAGCCTTGGTGAGGGAGGGAATTGAAAAGGAACAAGTCAAAGTGAAAATAGATGTTACAAGATAAAAATTAAAGACGACACATGAAACAAGTGAAAAGAAATACTGTGAGGGTGATTGAGATCAGACGTAACAGAAAAGTTACATTTACAAGTAATGTGATTTGCAAGTAATTACTTGAGATTACATTTACGACTGATGATTTTAGCCCACAGCTTTGCTCTGTGGCATGGCACCACCAGTGTGCCCTCGCCCATAGGAGTGCTTGGAGCACTCAACGTTCCCTGCAGGAAGCATCTCAAACACATCTCCTGCTTCAGACTTTAAATGCAATTTTTCCTTTCCCCAAATCAAGCTTTTCTAGAATAAAAAAAAATGATTTTTTGTGTCTTCCTGGAAACACTATAGAGACTGTAACATGCTGGATAATTAAATAATAGATTTTTTCACCAGTAGGAAAACAGAGAGGGAGGACACAAAAAAGAAAATTCTCCAGTTCCTCTAAGAAAGGGCAAGTCTGCCTCTATCAGACATTCAGTGAGGTTTTGGGGAGGTAGTTTTATACTTCCCTGCAGGGGGAAGTAGTTTTATACTGCTTTTTCACCAAGTACATTAAACATAAGTCTAGCAGCTTCATCTTGCTTTTCAGTTCTTCACTCAGTGCCACTCACTGAGCGAAATTTGACTCACTCGACGCCGGTAGTGCTTTTAGTGGGTTACCGTGAAAAACAGCATGGCATTTTAGCCTAACAGCATGAGAGCAAATACATTCATGCATCTCCACTGGAAACAATATAAAATAGGAAGTAGATAATATTACCAGTGCTGTATGCACGATACTGCCAGCATCCTGTGTCATTAACCAAGTGCTTGTAAACATTACAAAATACAGACGCTAACCCACAGATTTTTCTTTTTTTTTTAGTTTGATTTTGTGAAGCCCCTGTGGCTGGCAGCAAACTCTGCAACATCCGACGTGCCAGATGCCAGCTTGTTTTGGTTTGCTCTTTGGTTTACAGTTGGATATTGCTAAGTGGGTGCAGATTATCAGGTTTATTCCTTTGTTGCCGTATATATTTGCTTTATTTGATTTCATGCACAGGTAATAAACAGCTCTCTGGTTAGCTGTTGGTAAATCTCTGTGCTGGAGTGTAGGGCGTGGAAGTCCTTACTCTGAATTAATTAAGAGGCAAAATCAGATCAAAGAGCTCTCACAGTGGCCATGGAAGAAGGGGAATCAGTTTACTCTTAGGAGACCGCCTATGAGAATAGAGCTGTTATTAGGAGGGTATGTGTGTGATAGAGGGGTGGAAAGCAGGAAGAAGAATCTGTGTTAAGGAAAAGCAAACTAGCCAAAGCACGGTTTTCAAAGTTCTTTGATAAAACAAGTTTCACATTGTATGGTGGGGAGGGAAACTGAGAGAAATTTCCTCAAGCATTTCAGTCAACCTAAAGTGTTTGATCTCATTTTGGAATTATGTGATATGTGTTTAAATTTTTTTAAGATCAGTCTTGAGATGAAAGTTGTCTTGAAACAACTACTTTTTTTTCTGAAAAAATACAATACTTCCTTTGGCTAAAGCCATAAATTAGCTCTCCTTGTTTTTGTGGAGAAAACTAGGGGTGAGAGGGAAAGAAGTAAAAAAAAATGAAAGTGGAATATCTTTGAATAAATTCAGAAGTATCACAGTAAAAATTAACCTATATTTGTAAAGTTCTTCTGAGAGGTAACACATCATCTCAGTAATGCAAAATTCCATCTGTCTGGAAAGACTGGATTGTAAACCAAATTGCTCTGTCACTGCTAATTGTGTATACTTTCAACTTTCTTTTGAAAAAAGAATAGGAAGTAGTTCACAGTCGAAGGCAAGTCTTCTCAAATATGGAGGATTAAAGTCTGAACTCTGCCAGCAAGCTTTTCTCAAAACAAGTATGCTTCATCTTGCATTGCTTTCAACTTCTACAGCATAGATAGTTACATCTGAATTAGAGATGCTCACCTCCTTTTATAGACAGTGCAGAGAGATGAGTACAATTAATCTCACCCTGAGATAAAAATATGAAATGAATAGGTGAACTGTTACAAAAAATGGCTTCTTCCTCCTCAGCTCCTTACAGAATTAATGGTCAGGTGTAGACATTTACATTACAGACATCTGCAACTCAGTTTAATAAATCTTCCTGTGATGTTTCTGGGTTTTTTTAAAGCTGTCGTAGTCTTCTCTGTGACCTGGGCTGCTTCAGAAATATCCACAGTCCATCACTGTTGTGGTGGTAGGATATTGAGCCTAGCTGGCTGGCAGAGGTGGAGACACTATTCTGGTTTTGGCTGAACACATCTTTGTAAAAATTACCTGGTTGACCCTGGTAGACCCAGAATTGAGTAAAATTTGTAGGATAGAGTAATATCTCTTTAAATACTTTGTAAATCTGCTACTGATGATTACCAGATCTTGTGTTTAAGGAGACTCCAAGCTCCAACAGGTTTACAGGTGATTAGGCCTTGTGTTTTGCATATTTTCAACAAGCACTGTCATTCTGATCCCAGCATGAGCCTCACATTAAGTTTGCTTGAGTAGTAAAAAAAATCAACACCTACAATGTTCACACTAACACCATCCCCCCACCCCATCTTCAAGTGAAGTGACAGCAGTACATCTTTCAAGTTTAGTCAGTGACCTGGCAAAAAAACTTTGGCATGGCTGAGAAATTTTCTTTTCACTGTAACAAGAGTTATTTTTTCATCAAGTAATTTCTTGGGTCCAATAGAAAGAAAATTTTGGTTGATGCTATTTATGAAGTTTTTATGACTGCATATGGTTTGGAAGTGGAAACTGGTGGAAGCTGGTTTCACTTGTCTCTGGAATTCCTCTAGCTTCACCTCCAAAGGGTTTATACTACGATACTTGTTAGATTTCTTTATGGACATTAAATTATTTCCATTCCGTATTGCACTACATTAAAGCATGCTGAAAGAAAATCCCACAGGTTAGGACAAATAAAAGCATTCTTTGGAAGGTACGAGGATGGTGTTTCATACTTGCCTGAAGAAGGGAGAGTTGGGACAAGCTGTTCGAAAAAGCTCAGCAGCATGGTCAGATGTAACAGCTGATGGGAAGAGAGCAAAAGAAACTGCTGCTGTAGAAAAGAATAGGCCGAGCAGAACAGCAACAAGAGAGTTTACTTGCTGATAATGATGTAGATAATGAGTTACAATAAAGAAGAATGAAGGACACAGGAGAAAAAAAACTGACTGACAAACAGTATATGGTCTTTTTATCAGGGACCACTAAGGTGAAAGCAGAGATCCTGGATTAGAGCTTTCACCAGCAGCCTATAAAGAGTTTTTCAAGGAGTTAACTGTTGCCAGAAAGGCAAATGACAGCTTCATTTGTTGCCCTAAATGCTAAGATGTCCCTAAATGGAAAATGTCTTTTTGCTACTGGAAAATGAAACATTTGATTTGTGAGATGCATATCTTAATTTTACGAATTACTTTGTGAAATTAATGGTTTAATTCAAAAAAGTCATGGGGATTTTACATACAATTGCTACTGTACAGAATTTAATTTACCAGTTAACCATTGATTTTTATGATCATACAATTATATTAAATGTAATTATCATTAAATTATGACAATGATGATCATATTTGTCTTTGTAAAGATTGTCACATAAACAGACACAAGAGAGCATGGTGTCATGTGAAATGCAGGAGTGAAAAACAGGCACATTATTTTTTCAGTAAAAATCAAGTTTTACTAGTTGATGCCAGAAGCTCATCTCCTGAATCAGGTTACTGATTCAGCAACAGAATACCTGTTTGTAAAACATTTCAGTAAAAAATTACAGAATTAGCACACTGAATTTGGTCTTGACACAGTCCATAGAGGTTAAATCACAATTAGATGAGGAAGGATAAGAGGCTCTTAAATCCTGTAACAATACTGTAAAATATTTAAAAAAAAAAATCAGAAAAGGGATTTACTTTTAAGTAACAAACATAATGGTGTGGTAATATACAGGAGAGCAGAAATAATAAGCGAATGTTTCATCCATGTTGAAGAACCAGGTATGGTTACAACAGTGCTGAGGAATGTTGATCCAATTTATTTTTAAAACTGTTTAAACATTTCATGAACAGACCTAATCATTGATCAGGCTTCACAGACTCAATAGCTGTTCCTTTGGCTTACTACCCTTATAAATATTGGGTGCATTTTTCTAAACTAAACCTCCCTTGCTGCAAATTAGGAAGATTACATAACCGAGAAATATTAATAATCCATCTCTTTTTACAATAATTTAGTATGTACCTGAAGACACCTATTACATACCCTTTCATACTTCTCTAAGTAAATCCAATTTACTTTTAAGTCTTTCCTTCTGAGTTAGGTTTTCAAAACCTTGTATTTCTGCTGCTCTTTCAATTTGTTCCAATTTGTTGGCATCTTTCTTAGTGTGGTACCTAAAACTGGAGACAGTGTTCCACCTTAGGCTTACTTTGCATGAAGCAATGCAAAATAATTGCCTGCCATAAGATATCAATGACACTCAATTATGGTATTTTTTTTACTTGGCAAAGTGGGCAATAAATTTTTTTTGAGAGTAAAAGAATCCCTTCTCTCCTCGTTTGTCTGTCTTGTTTATAAAAGCTTTCCTAACTTTGGGTCCCTTACCAAGTGTTCTTTCTTTCAGTCTTCTGTTTTTCTGTTTTATGTCTTTATATGGGTACACATTTTCTGTGGGATTGGGTCTTAGATACAGGGACAGATTACATAAAAATCTTTCTAGTTTCAAGATTTTGTAGCAGCAACGGCGTATAATTTCCCATCTTTTCTCTGTATTGAAACAGTATGTTCTTTTGACTTAATAGTGACATTTGTCATAACTAAAGCTTTTTCTGAACTTTTTTCCCTGCCTGGGGTCTATTCTAGCAATTCTCTATGCTGAAATTTGCATTTGTTTGAAGATTTTTATTGTTCCACTGCTCTCACTTGTTCCTCACCCTAAAATCACACACTCTATTGCTTTGTGATCGGTTTTATCCATTGTGCTTTTCTACATTATGAGCTAATGCCTTCTTATTCAAAATGTACTGTAAAAAGCTGCTCTTAATTGTTGCTTCCAACTTTTTGAAACCTATTTTTTTCAAACATATACAGCTATATTTTCCCCCCAAAAATTTAGTAGCAGACTTCCATCACTGTTTTTTGTTTCATCTGATAATTCGGAAAAAAGTTTGTTTCGGTCCACACCTCCTTTTAAATTAATTGTTTATTAAATACCTACAATTAAATCAATCCTGGTTTATTCTGTTTTATTTTCAGCCAGATACTTTCAACAGATATTTCTCTCAATTCTTTCAAAACTTCAAAAAGCCTGACAGGATAGACCTTGTTCAGCAAATGCTGAAACAGAAATAAAAAAGCAGATGGGGCACTCATGTGTGTAACCCTCTTCATTTTTTTTTTAAAGTAAAGCTCTATTTCTACACAGATTTCAGTCAATTTATTCCTTATTTTTTTTCTCTGTTTCTGATCAAGCCATGCTAGGGTTTCTATAAATATACTCATTTTTCCTGTTTGATCCCTATACTCAGAGTACAGACACCTAATGTTATCTTACCCAAGACTCCATTTTAATATCCTGCTATTCTACCCCACTTCTCTAAAAAAGGTTTCTCTCTTTTTTCTTCTGTAACCTACTTTGTGGACTTTTTACTAAGTTGGCAGTTCTTCACTTAATACCAGATCTGTGTCACCAAGGAACGCTGCTTTCACTTAATTTCTTCCAGGTATCAGAAGCATAGAATAGTTTGTGTTGGAAGTGACCTTTAAAGGTCATCTAGTAAAACCCCTCCTGCAACGAGCAGGTACATCTTCAACTAGATCAGGGTGCTCAGAGCCCTGTCCAGCATGACCCTGAACACTACCACCTCGCTGGGCAACCTGATCCAGTGTCTCACCACCCTTATTGTAAAAAAATTTCTTCCTTACAGCTAGTTTAAATCTATCCTGGTTTAGTTTAAAACCATTACCCCTTGTCCTATCGCAACAGGCCCTGCTAAAAAGTTTGACCCCATCTTTCTTATAAGCCCCCTTTAAGTATTGTAAGGCAGCAATAAAGTGTCCCCAGAGCCTTCTCTTCTGCAGGCTGAACAGCCCCAACTCTCTCAGCCTTTCTTCATAGGACAGATGTTCCAGTCCTCTCACCATTTTTGTGGCCCTCCTCCTCCTTTCCTATGCTGAGGACCCCAGAGCTGGATGCAGTGCTCCAGGTGGGATTTCACAAGAACAGAGCAGAGTGGCAGAATCACCTCTCTTGACCTGTTGGCCATGCTGCTTTTGATGTAGCCCAGGATATGGTTGGCTTTCTGGGCTGCGAGAGCACATTGCCACCTCATGTCCAGCTTTTCGTCCACCAGTACCCCCAAGTCCTCCTTGGCAGGGCTGCTTTCAATTTCTTCATCCCCCAATCTGTATTGATACTGGAGGTTGTCCCAACCCAGGTGCAGGACCTGGTATTTAGGCTGGCTTTCTGGTTACTTTGCATAAATGAAATATGTCAAAAACCTGTGCTTGTGTTCATCATGTGCATTGGCTAAAGAGGTTAAGCCCGAAGTCTGGGATAAGCAACTATTTCCACCTAAATTACACCTGATTCTATAGCATTCCAAAGTTAGCCCTCAACATTACATTCCTTAAGCTTATCAGAGAAAGCTAGAGGTTGGAAGGGATCTCCGGAGGTCGTCTTGTCCCACCACCCTACTCAAGCAGGATCACCTAGAGCTGGCTGCCCAGAACCATGTTCAGACAGGTTTTCATTATCACCAAGGAGGGAGACTTGCAACTTTCCTTGGGCCACGTGTGCCAATGCTCAGTCACCTCCACAATAAAAAAAAAAAAAGTTTTTCTTTATATTCAGACAGAACCTTCTATGTGTCAGTTTGTGCCCATTGCCTCTTGTCCTGTCCCTGTACTGAGAAGCCCAGAGCTGGACCCAGAACACCTGGTGTAGCCAGTGCTGAAGAGAGAGAAAGCATGACCTTTCCTCAACCTGCTAGCAATGCTCTGCGTAATGCTGCTCAGGAGGCTGTTGGCTGCCTTCGCCACAAGGACACACTGCTGGCTCATGTTCAACTTGTTGTCCTTTAGGACCCCTAGGTCCTTTTCTACAAAGCTGCTTTCCAGCTGGTTGGCCCCCAGTACTGCCTACTGGAGTTATTTCTCCCCAGATGCAGGACTTTGCACATCCCTTTGTTGAACTTAATGAGATTCCTGTCTTGCCCATTTCTCCAGCTTGTCGAGGTCCCTCTGAAAGGCAGCACAACCCTCTGGTGTATTAGCTGCTCTTCCCAATTTGGTTTAATCTGCAAACTTGCTGAGGGTGCACTCTGCCCCATCATCCAGATTATTAAAGAAGATGTTGAACATGATTGGATCCCGTACTGACCCCTGTGGTATGCTGCTACTTACTGGCCTCCAACTAGACTTTGTGCCACTGAAACTATCCTCTGGGCCTGGCTATTGTGCCAGTTTTCAGTCCACTTTACTGTCTGCTCATCCTGGCCATAGTTCATTGACTTTATGAGGATCCTATGGGAGACAACGTCAAAAGCCTCACTGAAGCCTAGGCGACAATATCCACTGATTTACCCTCATCTACAAGCTGGCCTTACTCTTCTGCCAGAGACAGACTCTGCCTGTGTCTCCACTGCAGTTGCTCCAGACTATCCTTCTGCATTAGCAGAACATCTCAGGGAAGGCAATAGTGTAATTCCCAACCCGGCTCTTCTTTGTGAACTTGTGAAGATCTTAAGCTCTTGGGCTGTCACACTGGTTCTTCACAAAACCATATATTCTGTCAGGGGTGAAGAGAGTGCACTGTGAAGACTGCCTTCCAAAGCCAAGAGTTTTTATTTTTGGTGAGAAATCTTATGCTCATTTCCAATCCTCTTATCACACTTTTGGTCAAATAGCACATCCTTACTCTCACTGTAGTATGATGTTGTCGCCTCCAGTAAAGTTTGATATTTGTGGCATTCATGCTGACTACTTTCTCACTTTAATATTACTGGTTCTAAAATAAAGAGTCTTTTCTCTTCATAGAAACAGCCAAATTTTGTCAGCCCAAGGGTCCATCTGGTCCAGTATCCTTGCTCTAACAGTGGCAAGTAGCAGATGCTTGAATAAAGTGCATAAGTAAGAGGAATCTATTAAATATCCTTCCTTGAAATGCCCTACTGGCTTCTGGCAATCAGCAGTTTAGGGAGTCCTGCTGATCTATTCCTAATTGCATTAAGTGGTATATATATTTCTCCTGCCACTCTACAAATTCCAGTGCAGTAGTGTGAAATAGTGTGAAAATGGGAAGATCATTCACTGAGGTGGCATATTCCACATAGTGTGATATCGTTTAGGAATTAAGTGCAATCATGTGTATGACTTTTCTTGATTGCTGTATAATAAGACAATGCAAACATATGCACTAAAAACTCAGAATTATAGTTATGTTTAATAAGGTCATAACTAGAAAAGTAATCAGTGGACAGGGCCAATAAATCAAAAGAGGATTAAAGATTAAAAATGGCTTTTTAGTTTTAGCTGAATTAAAAAAAAAATTAAATGTTCTGTAAATTATGTGTACTTTATGGTTTCAGCCAGAAGTTGCTGTAAAACCAAGAAGTTATAGAATGCATGTAACTCACCTTGAGAATCTTCAGGGGGACATTATTTGAGGTGCTAAGCACAGCCTGTGAAAATAAATATTTTAAAATTTATGACACACCCTAATATTATAGAGATTGCAGACTGCAATTACTTCAGTTCATGATGTGTTAAGCACCTTCGCCTGCCAAACTGATGTTGGTTTGCTGATTTAGACTGTAAACTACGAGGTCCACTGGAAAAAGGTTGAAAAAAACCCATGCAAATGATAAAAAAGAACAACAAATACAATTGGAAATGAAATGGAACTGAGAATTAAACAGTTAGGCCAGATTCTGCAAGAGGCTGTGTATTTTTTAGCTGGTGCTGAGCATTCTTGACTCCCACTATACAGCCATTGAGTTCCTAATGAGCTCACACCCTAGTTTAAATACTTCACTATGGAAGTGTTCATCACTATATAATCTCATTCTTGTAATGACTGCCAATACAGCCATTATGCTAATAAGACAGCTAGAAATGAAAGGAGATAAAAGGAAAAACCATAACTAAAATCCAAAGCAATTCAGTGCATCTAGTTTTAGTTTAATTATGTTCTTCCAAAGAATTATGACTGGATTAGGAGGAAAGGAGAGTAAATATTGTAGAATAAAGAAAAAAAAATGCTTTAGTAGCTCTCATGTAGATTCAGGGGCCATTCAATATTCTCATTTATATTTTAATACTGAACTTAAGTAGAGCCTCATCTTGAAAGACCTCGCTGTGGGACATTTTTGGACTTCAGAGTACTTTGGCATGCTAGATGAAATCTATCATTGTGATGGTTAATGGGGAAAATAAAATAATAGGTCTAAGAGAATCCTGAAGAGTTGAACTGGCAGAACAGAACAAGAATCAGTAAAAAAATAAAGTGAATTAGAAGCAGGGGAAAAAAAAAAAAAGTGAATTAGAGTTCAGACCACTTGCTTGAAAGATAAAATTAAATGCTGAAACAGATTAAAATAGTAAAATATGATTCAACACAATAAAAGGGAAAAGAATAGGATGGTTCTAAGATGTGTACATGGCCAGTTTCTATGGTTAAATACTTTAGAGAAGATCCTCATGAATCCTTTGGGCACTAATAGAGCACAAAGTCCAAACTTGAAACTAGCTTGGGAGAACAATTGGTGGTTTTTCTTTTATGCACCAAAGACTGCAGAAGAGATTATAGTGACTTGTGAGTGATCTCACATAAATTAGAGTTGCTTTGTTGTCAGGAATATTGTTACCCAGCAAAATCTGGAATATCGGATGCTGCTTCACTTCCTGCAACAGTCTGCAGCACTTAGAAGGAAATGAGGTGGTGAAGAGGAATTTTGAAGCCCACTTTGACCTCATTCTGAAAACCCATTCTAGAGGTCAAGTCTGACTTCGAAAGGTCTCTTTCTTTAAGACACAACTTTTGCCCTGAAGAAAGACCAATGACAAAAACCTCCAGAACTTGATTCTTGTGTGGTAACATGCCTTCCAGCAACTTTGCAAGATTCAGAACTGTGTGTTGAATTCTAACATGATTTTTTTTAATGACAGCTTTCCAGGTGGTGATGACTAGTCCTGAGTCATATTCCCATGATGTTTTCCATTCTGTAACTTCAACAGTTTCCAGCATCCTATCCTGTCACATTCAGAAAAGTTGGAAAGCTTCTGAATACCTCTCAAGAGTAATTCTTTCTCATGATGACTGCACAGAGCCATACAAGTAAAATGATAGCAATAAATAGAACTTACTGATTGCGTGAAAATTAATGAAATAAACATAGGCTGCAAAGAAGGAAGACCTTAAACAACGTGCCATTAACTTAGTCTACGTCTACTTAGATGGAAAGCTAAGGGCAGTTGCAACATTACAGAACTCCCCAGTGAATCAGTCTGGGTTTCTCTGTCATGGTACTATCCTGAATGAGGCAGAGGTGGCACAGGGACAGTGATAAATCTGATGTAACCCACAGGAAAAGAAAAAAGCTTGAGGCAGAAAAGAAATAGCTAAATGTGAAACAAGAAATATATCTAGAAAGGATATACATTTGACCTGCTTTTTTTTTTTTTTTTCCTGCTTTGTTTAATGAAGGTATGTACACCAGGCTACCAAAAAATGAAAGAACTTTTTTCTTCTTTACTGCTGCTTTACCAAGAATATTGCTCAAAACACTAGAAAAGCGTATGTTAAAGAGAGACAGACAAAATAAAACTGCTTTATTTTCACCTGAAACTAAGTATTAGAAGATCATTGTGCATTTCATCAAGATCTGTTCATTTTTCATACACAGATCTATGTTTGTGATGATATGCAGAATATGTCAGTAGAATTACACAAGTTGCAAAGGGGAGAACCCATAGGTCTTGTGAGTCTCACCAGTAGGAGAATTAGGGTTGCTCATAAGAGAAAGGGGACAGCTTTCAGGAACATAAAAGCTTCTTAGCCAGTAAATAATCTGACTCTCATGTCTGTGTGAGAGAGTAGAGGAAATAATGAGCTTAAATTGCAGCAAGAAACGGTTGTAGATTAGGAGAAGATGAGGAAAAAAAAGAACCAGACATTTTGTCAATATAAATAAGTTGAACTGCTGCCCTTAGAACTCTACAGACTCCATCATTGGAGGTCTCCAAAAACTGGTTTGGTAAGCATCATCAAAACAGTATGCAGGCATTGAGCATAACTGTAGCAAAAGTGGAATTCATAGAGAATGATGGAGACTCTTTGGACCTGAAGTTTGTTTTGGATATACTTTTAACTAGTTGTGATCTCAGGTGGGAAAAATATTTTGAAACATGGATTGTTAGTTGAGCTATGTGTTTCAGATAAAAGAATACAGTTTCTGTAATATGACATTTACAAAAATAGTACCTCAAAGAAGAAAAAAAAAGACCACAGTAGCTGTTGAAACTTAGGAAAGTTCTAGCTTCTTGTGTTTACAAGCTTTTTTTCCTCCAGTAGACAGAAATAAGAACTAAACAAGCCCTGAGCAAGATTTGAACAAGTTTTAATCAAATTTTAATTTCCCACATTTAGAGTGGGAAAGACGACAAGGACCAGTGGGGGACAAAGATGTGAATTAGGATGTGTAACAGGGGAAAAAAATCAGATTTAATGACAGAATATTTCTGTGCAAGCAAGAGAAAGCCTCACAATGCTGGCAAACTAAAACAGCGAACAGAAACAAAATAAGATTGCTCTGATTTGGGCACCAAGCAGAGAGAAGTAAAAGTCTATCTTTTCATGCCAAAGAAATTAATTTAATCCAAGTCACAGAACAGTTTTTAACCTTTTTTACAGAAACAAATTCTTCAGCTTGGAAATGCCAGTGCAGACTGAACAAATGTGTCTCCTGATGTTACACAGTCTTCAGCCCCCTCCTAGTCCACCCCCACAATCCTTCAGTTTGGGAGAAATTCGAGGCAACCCCTCCTACTGCCCTTTCTCTTCCAATCAGCGAGAAACAGATTCCCAGCTAGGTATTAAGAAGTCTTGAGATACTGAGTTCATTTTGTTTATTTGTTGTTGTGTTTTTTTTCCTACAGTGAGAATACATTTGTTTTCAGTAAAGAAATTCCCTTCCCTAACCACCTCCAGTTTTCTTTAAGTGAGGCCATTTGTTTTCAGCACTGCTGAATTTTCTTCCCTCTTGCAAACATGTTCAGTTTTTGCAGCTAGAGTACAACCAGCAAATGCTCACCAGAATCGCTCATTTCTACTTTTTCCCTTCTTCCCCCATACCCTCAGCCCAACTCCTTCAACAAGCCCAGCAGCAGCAACCATATGTTATACATTAAAGACACTCAGAGAGGTTAATATTCATTTGTATGCTGCCTACATTGGCAGAAATTGCAGATTCAGAAAAATGGTGTTTATTTTCCTTAGCTCAAAATTTTCTCAATTTCTCAACAGATAATAACACTTTGAGAAGTTGCATAGTTTAATTTATTAATAGATTTTTTCCTCATGCCTTCCAACAATTATTGTTTTGTATAACTATGAGAATGCATCTGCCTTCTCCTCCAAAAGGAAATTTTTTTTCTCTTCTATACATTCATTCTCATGTATACTTTATTTTTCTTATTTAGCCAAAATCACCATAATGTAAGTAACCAGTTTGAAACAAGAAACACCCTTCTTCTAGCAACAGATAATGAGCAGTGCACCTATTGTCTAAGGAAGATGCCAGAGACCTCTTGACAGAAATACGTAACCTTTATTTTGTGTTTGAGTGTTATATTCCTATGGTGCTGCATAACCTTTGGCTTCCAAAAAGACTGTATCTGTGCTCTTTATGCAAAAGCTTTTCTTTGTATTTTTGAAATTAGAGGCAGTGGGAGTTTTGCTTTTGCAGGATCTCATTTAAGGAATACAATAACTAGGTTCTCAGAATGTTGCAATACAGGAGAAACAAATATGAATATATACAGATATTCAAAAGTCATCTGCATTGTCCAAATTCTTCTTCTATAGAAGTCCAATGAGAGTTTTATTGCTCTCTCTAATGGAATGAGTGTTATGCATTTTGCAGTGCTGCTTCTGACTATTTGATGTCTGAAAACATCCTTCCACAGCTGAGTGAATATTGAGCAGAAAAAAACAATGAAGATGAGATGTTGGATGTCTTCTCTGTAGTACAGACTATATCTGAACAGCCCTTTGTGCTCAGACGATTCAATATTGCTTTTTTTAAACAACAATGGAAAATTGTTGCTTCTTTGCATAACTTTCGTATTTGGTTTTGAATGAGCCAGGAGACGACCAGTTGTGCAAACATCAGTATCACTGAAAGCATCTCTCGTCTCCAAGGTCAGACAAGCAGTCTGATTTCTCACTGTCTATTGTGACTAGTACAATATGCCTTCAGTAAATAATAGAAGCAGCAGAAGTCCAGAGGTCAATTTATTCTGGAAAAAATCTATCTATATTTAATTGCAAATTTTCTTTTTATCTATATAAATGCTAAAAATTACTGTCTATTCCCTAAACACAAGATATGGGATTTAATGACAACTAATGGAAGTGAGTTCCACATCTTGGTTATGTTAAAATTAAAAGAGTTTTTTCCTGAAACATGTTGGTTTTAATTCCAGTGTGTTTCTTCCTTTCTTTCTCAAGATGCTAAGCCAAGTGAGAGCCTGATTAGTTGAACTGGTTTTGGTTTTATATAACAGCTTATGTTCATCTTCTTTGAAACAATGATCCGTCTTCTTAAAAGCCTTCTGCCTGCACCACCACTATACTACAGTTTTCCATACAATTTTGCAGGATGTTACTCTGGTATTCCCCACCCCCACACCCCAAATCTCTTCATTCAGTTGGTTTGTTTTTCATCCAGTCTATCGCCTGCTGACCACAACATCCCAGGCTGGGGATGGCAGGTGGGGAGATGGCCTTATTTATCTAGGGGACGGCATAGTCCAAATTATTTTTAAATTCTTTATAAGATCTGAGAGTCAGATCCAGCTCAACATGGAAAACTATGTCAACATTTATCACATGCACTTTTAAAGTCCTTTTGAAAGTTAAATCCTAACAGGCAAATTCTTCACCAAGTAGGTTATATTAGAAGTTCAGGACAGAACAGATGATTTGGGGGTGGTGACACTACAGTCCAGACACTGGTTCCCACCATTACTTTAAAAATAGTTCTTCCTCAGACTTTGCAACCATTCTCTGGTTCCCTCTTACTGTAACCTAAACGGTTCTGTTATGAAAGAAATGTAGTTTAAAAGAAGAGAAATTGATTGTCTGAGCAATCTGCCTCCCACTAACATCTCAAGTAAAGCCTTCAAGAGGAATCTGAAGCCCTAATAACCTCACCGGCTAATGTTTATATTACGCTGCAGAAACAGCCCCTTGTTAAAACACCAGGGAAATTAAATTGCAGGCCACACAAGTTTTTTAAGGTGTGTTAAAGATGAGAGGATAACCTGTGCTAACTAACTTTGAAGAAATTAATTCATTTTACTCAATACCATCAACTTTCAGTGACTATATACTATGATTTATAAGCTAATTTAAAATTGTTGAAGTTGAGTGTGAAGTTGTGTCAAAATGACAAAAGTTCTTATCAGCAAAGCATTCTGTGAGGGAGCAAAACTGCACTTTTAAGTGCCTCATGACCCCAACTTCAGGAACCTTTTCAAATCCTTTAGAAGGGGCAATTTCTTCACTGTTATCATGATGTGATATATTAACATTTAATTTCCCAATTAACCTTCTTGAAAAGCACTGTTCAGCCCTGAACTGTATCAAATGAATGCAAGACATGCAACATATTTTTATAGTAATGTTTTTTTTTTTCTTTATCGCATGTATTTTTAGCTAGTCAGGAAAACCATTAACTATAAATGAGGAATGGATCCCTCTTGACACTTGCATGTGTGTGTTTAGGCTCCAGCATTGACTGTAATCTTGCGTGTGGTGACAAAATCATAAAATGATACTTTCAGAGATGTTCAAGAAACTCCAGAGACTAGCTGTCCATTGGGAAGTACAGGCAAGTAACTTCTCAGAAGTACATGATGGGGAGGACTGAAATTTGTGTAATGTTTTTCAGGAAGAAACACAAAACTTTTCTGGGGCTGTTTACTAGATCTCTTTGTTGTGATTTCACCAGCTGTCCTTTGCTTGGAGGTACTGGGAGCCTGGTGTTTGAGTGAGGATGCTGATATGTTCCCAAGCCTGTTTATATGTGTCCTGAGCAGCTAGATAACCAGCTCCTGCATTAGGATCTAGGTAAAACAGCACTTTGCTTCCCATAACGCTTCAATTTCTGTATGCAATCAGGCTATACTGGACTTCCCAGGAAACGTGGTTGTGATTATTTTTTTTTTAAAAAGACTGTGGTGTCTCCACCATCCTTTCACACATTCTTTTACTCTAGGGGGCTAGAGCACTTGCAGAGCCTACAGAAACAGAGAATTAAATCTTTGTTCTGCAAGTATCAAATCATGTCTCTCTATAGGTATCTGTCAAGTGCCAGTCTGTATGTGGCCTCAGCAGGGTGGGGAGTCTTTACATCTTTCTTGCTGAAGCTGGTCCATGGTGCATACCTTAATGCAAGATTTCTGGGACTAGGAAGAGATAGGCCAAAAGGTAGCTTAACTATATTTTTATAGGAAGGGAAAAAATTGTGTCTGCACCCAGGATTATTTTGTACAAATCAGATGTTTGGTAGAAAGCAGATATCAACATGGGAGAGGTGCTCAGATCTCCCTGTACGGTTTATCCATTAAGGTCTTACATGAAGAATTAACAGCCACCATCAGTGAAGAAAATTAAGCCTTACTTAGCTCTTTGCAAGAACAGTTTGTAGTCATCTACCATCAGTATTCCTGTCTCCAGATGTTGATCAGACAGAGGCATCGGTTTGCAGCCTGTAATGAGCTGCACAAACCTCAAATGTGCGTGGGATTACAGACGCCGTCTATAACATTTGATGTTGGATCGGCACCTCCCCATTCTCCCTGAAGCAACTTTAAGTAGCCTTTCTGAAGTACTTAACTATCTCTGTATTTCATGTGGAGATTACCAGTATCTAACTTCGGGCTTTGAGAGCAGGGTCCCTGAAAGGCTGTTGTCACAGCAACTCTGACCTTCAATAGCTCTGATCCTCGGTACCTTGCTCTCTCATCAGCCCAGTCTGGCAGAGCAGGGAGTTAAATACAGGTTTCGCTCATTCTAATGATTGAAGCTCTTGAACTCTACTTCATTTGGGGTATCGATCAAGAGATGACTTCCTTGCTGAATGTAGGGCATACATTCTCTCTGCTTTGGAGATCAGCTATTTATTTCCTGTCTGCTTATTATCTGATTCTGTGCTATGCAAAGACGGCTCTTGCTGAGAGAGTTTTTAATAAAAGTTGGTAACTGGTGCCTAGAATTACATTAACACTGATATAGTAGCAGCATTTTCTATTCCTTCAAGAGGATCTTGAAAAAAAGCAGGGGAACAGGGGAGGCTGCTATAGTCTTTCATCATTTAACTTGCTGTAGTAGATACTTCCAAATCACTAAAAATTGCATGGATACTCCAAAACTTATCTTACATTAAATCACCTTGTGAAAGTAAGCTGGTGTCAGTGGTGTGGTAGTGCAGCTAAGCCAGGGTAATATTTATTATGAATAGGGTCCATAGTGATAGGCCCCTTGGAAATATGTACAGCAGAAAAAGAAAAAAAAAAGATCTTTGGCAACTGTGAAAGCACATTTCTGGAATTTGGCATAATCTAGTTAGACTGTAGTTATCTCTTTCTTGAATAAAGGCTGGTACTATTCATTTGATGTTGAGACGAATCAGAAACCCTGCTGAGAACTTTAATAAGATACCTAACAAGGGAAATTCTCCACATTAGGCAGTCTGGCTAGCTGACAGTCCCTGCTGTGCTATTTCAAGTTGCTGTAATATGCCCCAAGTTAATATAATGGACCTCTAGAATGCTTCAGTGAATTTCAGTTTTGTATAATCTTTACTGAGATATTATATACATATACATACATGCACGTAAACACAGAGATATGTCTGTACGCCACAAGATGAGATAGGACAGCTGGATGAAGTTACATCACGATGTGAAATGATTGAACATGGTAGTAATCCTTCCACTCCAACCTATAAAAACAAGCTCTGAAGGCTTGTGTTTTAAAGACAGAAGTCCAACATCTAAATGCTGCCGTTGTATGCTAAGAATTTAATTGAAAATATAACTGGAAGTGAATTTCTCTAGGATCCAAACTCAATCAACTTGAAAATTAACAAAGAAAGAAAAAAGGAATCAGTTTGTAATTTTTTTTTTTAATTTGAACTTTTTATACTCTTTCTCATTTTTAAATATAAATTAACACTTATAGAATTAACAGCAGCTTTGGAAAAAAAATAATTTTATAGTTTAAAAATATTGATTACATTTTTCAGGTTATTTCAATGAAATTTTGTTGAAACTATAAGTATGAACAAGCAGTTTCTATTGGCTGACTAAAAATGATTAACTGAAGCGTTTCCAACAAAGCCTATTGGCATCAAAGGTAGCTTTTGTTCTGTGAACATATATATGTTGCAAAGTTAGATGGGTGAGGTTGAAGTAATTTCTTCCATTCATCTTGAGAAAGAAATATGAGGGACGCCGGAAGGATTATGTTATATGAAACATTTCTCCTTGAAGGGACTTTGATAGGAAGGATTGTTCAATGAAAAAAGCACAGGAGAACACAGACTTTATCCTCAAAAATTTATTTTTTTCTTAATATCCAGCTTAAACATGCATGAAACTTTGGAATACATTAAACTTTGTTTAATGAGAGGGAGGTGCTAGAGGAGTTTGATAAAGTCAGCTATTTAAATAAAAATGTCCCCTGTTTTTTCTATACTGCTCACTTTCTCAGAAGTCATGCATCTGATCTTTGTCTTGCTGGGTGATTCATATTTCTCCCTGCCCACCTAGATTTGAGCCACGGATCATTGTTGCAGCCTCCACCTTTATCAAGTCTTCTGCTGGGATTTGTTCATGTTAGTTTGCTAGCAAACCCCTGCACAACTTTCTTTACTGGATATCTGTAAAGACAACTTAGACATGCTTGACTTTGCCTTGGGTGTCATAAAGTACTTTCTGGATTTACTTACCTTCCTACAAAGCCATTACTTACTTGAAGCAAGCCCTGGCAACTTTCCTCTTACAAGTGGGATATTGTTTAAAAAACTAAAGTCTGTATTCGATTGCTTGGATTCTTGTAATTTTACCTATTGAACTAGTCCTTGTTCTTTCAAACAGAATGCTGCTGGACATGATTACATTTTCTCTATCTTTAATATAAATAAAGGAAGCAGTTATAAATAGTTGATGAGCATCTCTGCATGCATAGTGATTTTTAATTGCTGAGAAGTTTCTACTACATTCAGCTTGCAGCTGGCTGTATTGTTATTGTGTTGGTCACATTGTAGTTGGCTAACTTATTTATTGCCTTCCCAGCTATATTTTAGGCTTTGGACTATGCTTTAATAAGCCCAGATGGATTTCAGCCTAAGTAATACATTTAAATCTATAACCTAAATACAAAATATAGATTTAACTCATCAAAAATATTGCTGCAGCACCAATGGTGAGGGTTACATTTATTATATGATCATCCTGTAAATATGTGAAATGACATACATTGGTTTTGGGCAAATTATATTGTAATCCTTAAATATGACTTCTATATATAAAATGTACAATATTGGATCATACTATCAAAATCCATAATGATGACTTTGTTCATCTCGACAAAGGCTCTGGGTTTACGCTTAGCATACCCATATTCAGCAAAATACTTGAGTATGTGCTAACTTTGCCCAACTGCTTAACTTAAAATGTTACTATATAGCAGGCAATATGCAAAGCAAGATTTACATCCTTTGGTATTTTGTTATGAAATGTTTATTCTCGTTTGAGCATAACTCTGAGAATTAATCAGACTGTCTGTATCCCAGGCTCCTCCAAAAGTGCTGGTAACACGGTGGAGCCTATCCCTACTGAAATTGGTAGCAGATCAGTCCGTTGACATAAGGAAAAGCTGGACCCCACTCAAAGGAAGACAAGGTATGAATATGCTTACATATATATAAGTGAAGCAGACTACTTATTTATTTCTTATTGCCAATTAATGGCTTGCTAGTTACTGTGACCCCTGCTACCTGCCACACACCATACCCATATCTTGCAGCGTGATGCGTTGCTGGCTGTTATGGGGTTCGCTGTGCAGCTGCGTGGGACTCCAACCAGGCTGCAGCTGCATTCTCTACCTACATCAAGACGAGATCTTTTCTGCCTCTCACAGTGAGGATGCTGCTGCATGCTCATGGCACTGGGAGCTTCTGTGAAAACTCTGCAGTTAAAAGAGAACTGCAGCGATTAGTCAAAGCCCCTGAGACAGTTAATTTTTTATTGAGTAAGGAAATACAATTTAACACATTTTTTTCTCCAAAACACGTAGTAGAAAAAGGAGTCAGTGCTTCAGAGTCCTGGTAGCTGTGAGTGTTTCTCAACAGAGACTGTCACTTTATTGCTATTGTTAGCAGGTGGTCCAATGGCAAAGATTTTTAATAACTCTATTTTTTATTAAATAGTACTATACAGCTGAAAAGTAGTAAATATGGTAAGTATCTTTAAGAACAGAACACATACATAACAAATACCTTTAGCCTTACTCCAATGATGTAAATGTTTCAGAGAAGTTTTTTCCTTTAAAAAGAAAAAGTAATCAGCCATGGCAGTAAGTAGGAAACTGCAAAAGTATATAACATATATTCACCAAGTCCATCATGCTGTACTCATCTGACATTTTCTTTGACAAGGTTTGTCATTTTCTAGATAAGGACATACAACATTACTGGTTAAACTAAAGAAGATAATGGAATAGAAGGGTACAAAAAAAAGCTGGTATAAGGATTATGAATAACACTGCATTGAAAAGAATTTAGTAATCATTCTGTTTAAGAATTGTCACAGAGTTAAATGCTGTTTAATATTTTCACTTCTGACTGCAAGCACAGAGACTAGCAGTATTCGGGTATTTTTCTTATGCCATGAAAAAGATAGGATATATCATCAATATGTGATTAATGTGTCTTAAAAATAGGCCTCAAGTTGTGCCAGGGCAGGTTTAGGTTGGACATTAGGAAATTTTTTTTCAATGAAAGGTTTGTCAAGCACTGGAACGGGCTGCCCAGGGAAGTGGTCGAGTCCCCATCTCTGGAGGTATTTAAAAGACAGGTAGACAAAGTGCTTAGGGACATGGTTTAGTGGTGGGATGGCAGGGTTAGGTTACCGGTTGGACTTGATGATCTTAAAGGTCTTTTCCAACCTAAATGATTCTATGATTCTATGGTTCTAAGAGAAAATATGATGAGATGCTCTTGTTATCAAGCACGGTATCATTCAGTTAGGGATCATGTTCATAATTTCTGCTGTAAGACAGGAATTTGGGCTCAATAATGGAGGGGGAGGAAAAACAAAGGGTATTATTCATCCATGAAGGACAATCAGGCATCAGTTCCTGTGAAAATGGCAGAGACAATCTTAAGATTTTCCAGCTGCAGTATTTCTTTAAAAAGAGGAAGGAGTAGTGCCATTGTGATATTCATGTGAAAACAGAGGAATTCTGGTCATCCAGCTCTAAAAACCCCACTGAATTCTAACTGGCATAGACTTGAAACATATTATTCAGATGACAAGGAAAAAGGAGATTCTGTGAATCTAAAATACATGGCTTTTTTTGTCAAGCAAAATAAAGGTTGAGAATGTCTGTAGTTAAATCCAAGAAGCAAGCACCAACAGGGAAAAACATTCCTTAAAGGATGACATTGGCAAGAGAAAAAGTGACAAAGAATTGGTAAGGAATAGACTCAGGCCTGAATTTTCAAATTTCCAACCATGTTTGGAAGAAGTTTCTGGAGAAAACTTCCAATAGAAATGACCAGGCAAAGAATTAAAGTTAATTTTGAATGGTCCTCCATTAGTTCATGAAATGGGTCATATGGTTATGCATCACATATTTTGCTCTGCCAAGAGGTGTGGTAGCATTTTTATGGCTGACCAAGGAAATTAGAGATGTGAAACAGCTTCCTGGCTTAGCTGTGAAGAATTGTAAGTAGTGCAGCTAGGTTAGAAATCATCTACGGTTCAAGAAGCGTGTGTTAGTTGCAAGAAACAACAGTGCTTTAACATGTTTAAAAGCATGGTGATTATACATTCAGACCAGTCTGCGGCTGGTATTTCCTACTGATTTCAGTGAACCCACTTTGGTTTTCAGTAGCTGAAGGCTGTTTACTTACACGCTTATTTTTAAGGAGTTGCTTCCAAGAACTAAAACTTCTCCAAGGTTTCTATATCAAAATATGACAGATATGGGAAAATCATTACCTTAAAGTGACATAAATTGATTATACACATTTTAAACATGGAAGCAAGTTAATCCTCAACATTACTGAACAGACTTAAGAATGATTAGTTTCATTAAAATTCAAATTATTAAAGATGATTATTCATTTGCCTTTATCTGACAAAAATTGTTTAGCCATCAGCATCTGCTTGTTTCTTCTTTCTTCTGTACAAATTTTCATTCCTTCACATAGGCAGCTGGGTTTTTTATCTCCTCTTCCTTTACCATACTTCTCAGTCCACAACAGTTTGGAGCACTGCTCTCTTCACCATCTTTCTTCTATGTCGATTCCAAATCAAAGCACTGTTCTCTTTTTCCTCTGTTTAGAACAAGATGAATAACCCAAAGTAAATAATAATAAAATGAATCCTTCTCAAGTATTTTTCCTGACAAAAACAATGAGTGTTCAAAGATGGAAAATAAGACAAATCTTCCTAGCACTATATCATCACATATTCATCATCGTTATATTGGAATGAAAGAGAAATTTTTACTTGGCTGCTCAATATTTCTTCAAATATAAATCACTTTATCTTTGGAAGAACAAAAGCCATTTCTCTTTTTTGTATAGTGCAATTCTTCCTTTAAAATATTAGGGTGCTCATTGTCAAACATTATGTAGTTTGGTCAGATTCTGAACACATAAAGACGAAGACAATCAAATAGAATGAACCATCAACAGTGTGAGTACAACATTAGTACAAAAATTTTCATCGTGACCAAAAGGTACTAACAGTCATGCAGGCTTGCCTACTTTGATCCCAATTGTGTGAGCACTTAGCCATAGATTGATTTTTAACCACTAGAAAGTGAGATGAATGATAAGTCAGCCAATAAACCCTCCAAGCATCAGGAAGCAAAGGGTGTCCTGTAGCTCAGTACCAGAAAGGCATAACATAGCAAATGAACCAGGTGTGACAGCTGATATTCCCTCCCTGAGACCTAACCAACACATCTGCAACACTTGAAACCTACGCTTGAAAACAAACAAAATGTGAAGTTGATGAGAGTTTAATGAAAACAATATCTAACTTCAATTAGTTACACTGGAAGCTCACTAATTTTCACTTGGCTAACTCCCAAACTCCATAATTGTAAAGGAAATGCTCTCTCTCCCTTCCCCTCAACAAAGATTTAAGAAACAGAGAGCCATAGGAACACTGTATCAGTAACAAATTATTACCTTTCTAAAATATACAGCATTATGCTACAGAGTATGTACATGTATCTTGCTTCATCATCACAAAAGGTTACTGGTAAGACCTTGGTCATATTTTGTGTTATGTCTCATTGGATTCAGAAGTTTTATTTCTAACAGAGTTAAACTGGGATCCAATTCTTAAAACAGAAATGTGCAAATCCCTTTGTTCTGGCTGTTCACAATTTTTAGGAAGGACTAGGGACAAGGCTACTTTGACAGTGCCGAAAATTGAATCTAACCCTTTAGTGCTCTGTTGTGCTTGCAGGATTGAGATGTTTATTATATATTTCCTAAGTTTTAATTTTTAGTCTTGGGAGCAAAGTCCTTCTGGAGAAAAAAGAAAGTAGCTCATAGCTGATTTTTACTTTTGGTGCACTAGAACAGGATTAATCTTTTAAAACATTTGTATCAGATTACTTAATGTAGCTGACTGGGTGCACATATAGACAAGAAACATTTTGTACAAATCAAGAGCAGTGTCGATACCTAAAATAACTCTTAGCTATTTCTTCTTTTACTAGAAATGATCAAAAAGAAGAGGTGGGATCTAAACTAAACTGTAGCCTAGTTCATACAGCAAGGACTAAGCAGGTACAAAACATAGTTCATTCTGATGAAAAGCTGACTCAAGTTGCTTTTTATTGAGACAGCAGCCCCTATGTATAAGCTAGATGTAATTTCAAGCATTTATTGGTTAATTTAAAAAACAAAACCAAAACCAACCCAATGCTGACATCTTTAAAATACACCTAATGGAACATACTTCTACCTTACCAAGTATGCTTTTATTACTCACTGTTACTTTAAAAAATAAAACAAGAAATAACTTCTAGTGCAGTAAAAGTTCTTTTCAAAATAAAATCTTTCACTAGCAATGACAGAGAGAGTCCAAGGCAGAAGATTTGCCTGTTCGTTGATCTTCTTTTGAAAATCAGGTCAACAGCTCTCCATGAATCACTTAGCTTAACCATCACAAAGGATTTCATTTTTCCTGTATTTTTATTCAGGATACTGTCTTCAGTTTTATGGAATTAGTTGTTCACTTAGGGTAACATTCTGGAGTATTCTATGGCTTTTTTATCTTTTTTACAAGACTTAGTCTTCAATGTGCAGGATGTTGATAGCTGGTGTAATTTATACAGCACATTTCTTTCTTTTTTTTCTTTTCCTTCTTCACGTAGGTTCAAGAACACTTTTGTACTTCCATTGTGCTATCTGCGTAGCTGAAGACATCCATGTTTACTCAGAAATGGTAAGCCATATTCAATGCTTAATCATATTCTTTATGGGCATTCCACAATGGTCTTTTTTCAAAATTAGAACAATCAGACACTTGGAGTCCCACATCCATCTTAGAAAAAAAAATTGTAATTAAAGTTACAATCTATGTTTATGTACTAGTGGCCAATCCTGAAAATCTTTCTTCATGTAGAAAGTCTTTACTGAAAGTAAATTTCTAATTTCAAATCACTAATTTCAAATACATGCAATGGTAAAGTGTATTATAGAGGATAGTATGGATATATGTCTATCATGATGTCTTTCTGTCCTTATCTTTAATATTTACCCTAAGTTTGTAATGTGCAGCTACTTCTCCTGACAGTTTTACAGAGCTCCAAGGATTAGCAGTCTAAAAAAGTGCTGCTCTGAGCTGCTCTTGTGTGGTATTCAACAGAGAAGGAGCCAACAGTCCCCTACACAGGTTCCTTCTGAGAATGTCATCTTTACTCCTTCTAGAGGACTCCTCATATTGTGGTTGCTTTCTCATTCTTCATTAGCACATAATACAGGATAAATAATGATTGACAATATTGATTGCGTTTTCTCTTATTTCTAATAAGGCAAAGTAAGCCAACGATAAAGCAGAAACCTCTTCTATTTTGTTTTGAAGACAAATGTAACACCTTACTTAGCATAATCTCAGCTGACTAACAGATTCTTTGGTAAACATTTTTAGAAGGTTGTAGCTATAGCTACATTTTGGAATTGCCCTGATGCTCACTATAGTTCAAATCTGCATTCTTCTGTAATGCAATCTTCCATTTTGCTGTAGGCAATCAAGGTTCTTACCTAAGGAGACTCCAATACTCTTGGTATAGGATTTTTTTTTTTTTTTCTAAGAGGAAAAATGCCTTTAATTTAGCAAAATATGCTGTAAAAGAGTATAATGCTTTAATATTTCTGCCTCCTAGGATACAACAGATTCTGCTGCTGAGTAACTTTATACAGCGTAGTCCTTCTGGTATAGCAGTTGCTGTTAACCAAGGTTAGAATTCTTCGCTGAGGGGTGAGGTGTGAATATACTCCAAGGTGTTCAGTAGTTATTTCAGTTTGCATGGCTTCTTAATTAGAGGTGTTTGAATGCCTTAAGAGCTCCCAATGCATTCATCTTTGGGACATAATTTACAGGAAGATTACCAGGAGGTTTTACAAGCTGATGAAAGACCATGAAAGACATTTTTCTTTTTTAGTTGATCGACGATAAAGAAAAGGCTCTTTGGTTTGTTTTCTGAATTTCTTTAGTATGAAAACATGTATTAATATTTAGACCCATGTAAATCAGTTTTCTATAAGTAATTACCTTGATTTACACTAACTGAAAATTTGGTTTACTCTTTGGTTTACTGTTTCCTTATATAATTTACCTTAAATATTTTTGTTTACCTTCAGGCTTTGGTTTACCTAGGGCTTATCTTAAATAATTTGCATTGCGTTAATGAAGATGTATTATTAAAAAGGACTTTGAATGTTTGTTGCTTTTCCTGTGTTTACTGATCCTGTGCTGTGTGATGCTTGTTAGTGTCTACTTCTTTTCTAGTTTGGTATCACTGTTTATTTTTGTACCCTCTCTTCCTTTCAACCCACCCTATTATCAAGTATCTTCTACTGTCAGCTTGAAAGTAAATGTCACGGTATTGTTCAGAGGGTGGGCTCAAACCAAAACACAGGATTGGAGACCTTCCTCCTTGTCCTACTGACATTTTCTACTCCAAACATGAACTTTACAATGTACATTTATTTTTTTAAAGATGAGTTTAAACACTAAAACCAAACTTTCTGCAGTTTAGAGATTTTCTTACAAATTGAGATCTGATCCTAGGCACAAACAATGCTACCCTAGCATTGTTTGAGGTCAGTATTAGTGTTTCTCATGGGTTGACTTCTTGACAGATTTTTTTTCCTTATAAACAATGTTATTTTGTTTCAAGCTGGAGTTTCATTTACACTGTTTAGAATTTTCTCAATATATTATAACAAAGTGTTCATTAAAAAGTACACTTCCCAGAACTGTTAATTAAAAGGGCATGCTGGGATAAATAAACCCATATGCTGTTGATTAACCATCTTTTAGGGGTCAACAGCTAGGATCTCCTGCTGTGCTTATGTTAATTGTTGTCCAAAATTTTACCAGGAAATGTTTTGTCCATATGGCACTTGCTGAAAATGTAAGGTCTACAGAGAGAATGAACAACACCCCCCCCAAAAGGTATCTATCTCGGGCTGTACTGTATGTGCGGCAACTTCATGGTGGTACTTAACCTGCTCTGTTACATACAACACAGAAAAATTTAAAAAGCAATAGGGAGTTTATGTGGGTGTATGTGTGTATTCATCATTATCATGTCTATTGGTATCTACCACTATTTATAGAAAGAATATCTACCTGCATGTAAGGAAATATAAAAGTAGATTTGTAAGAAATAATTTTCCCAAATAATGAAAAATAAAAAGGGATAACAATATGTTTTAAAGCCCAAAACTATATGGCAAAGAACTGTTACTGTTGACTCTGGACATGATGTTTTTCAGCTGAACAGAAATCACAGAAACCCGAATATATATTGACATTTCTTTTTGTTAGTTAATTATCCCTTGAAGATGCCTATCTTCATGGAAGGTGAATCACAGAAATGTCTATAAAAGTGGAAGATTTGCCCTTTGATTCTCTTTTTTGAAGTCTAAAACCACACTCACTATAAAATCTTTCTATTTGTTTGGATTCTTTTTAAATATTAAGTATACATATTTTTCACTTCCATCTTCCATGATGTAAAGGATTTATGAAATTATTTGCAGGTGAGTTAAAAAAAAAAAAAGCTAAACGAATCCCACACCATAATATTTTATTTTATGCAGAGGTTTAAGTCAGACCAAGTTTTGCCTGAGACTGTAACATTCAGTACCTCTTTCACCAGACTTCTGATGAAATTATGAAAAACTACTGGCCAAGTTTGAGCTTCAAACAGTGCTATCATCAGTTGGGTCAGATGTTGGAGAAAAAACTCCATGAAAAAAGTTTGTATTGGTAATTTCTTTTACTTACTGTGTCTTTCTTCTCTTTTTTAAGAGGGAAAATGAATCACTATTGAGAAAACCTCAAACTTCCGAACAAAGTAACTTTGGTTTCAAAAAGAAAGAGAAAAAGGGAATAACTGAGGTGTGGATTAGTTTAGTTTAGTTTCAGACCTAAATACCTGCATCACAGTATTTCCAAACACGGGTGGGGGGCACCATTGTTTTCAATGTGATACTGGCTGCTGGACAGTTTCTACCTGGTGAAGAGTTGAATGCTGGTTCCTACTGAAGATCTGGCTCTGCATACAGTCCTGTCCATCAAAGAATGAGAAAATCCTGTAACAAAGCTCCTTTAGTCAAGCAGGACAAATTAGTAATCCTTATGTTTCACAGACAACCAAAATGATGCTAGCCATATGGCTGCCTCCACTCGCACTGAAATGACTGTGACTGCTGCTCAAGAAGAGTTGGAGAAGGTGATGAGCTGGATGATGATAACATCAAGTTCTTTACTAGGCTACATGCTCTCTGGTATCACAATCTTACAGAAGAAAGCCAATTGCTCCTGGTCCAGGCCATGTTCATATTTCACATTTTCTGACAAAACATCTTCATCTGGGGAGAAAAAGTAATGAGGTTTTTTTTTGTTTTAGGAAAAAAAATAAAGTGAATCATTTTAAACAAAACAGTGCATTGATGAAGCTTTGCTATATGTAGAGGCAGAGTTATATCTCGTTTTTCTCAGGCTTTTCAGATTTTGTTGTGCTCTGAAGTAATACTGTATACATACTGTTCAGCATGTCTGCTCACAACCTCCTTTGGTTCTTTATTGGTTGGAGAAACTAGACCAGAACCCCCAAATCTCTGTCTGCTTCCTCAGACTATTCTCCTTCCCAATTAGTTTAGATCCCATCTTTGTTTTATATGCCTGTGATCTTACTTAAGGAGTATTTTTAGCCTGCAAAATAGTTATTTGATTCAACTGTCCTCTATGAAGAGCAATTACAAACCACAGACAAGTCATTGTGGATGAAATGCCTCTGAAGTCATTCAACCTTGAACCAGCATCAGCAACAGTTCAGTAAAACTAAGGAAATAAAGATTAAAATGCATTTCTTGCTTGCTTTCTCTCTCCTTTCAAGCTTCTGTCTTTTGCTTGGTTTCCAATTCCCTGGCTGTATGGCTAGTTTCCTACTCTCTCATCGTGTCCCTCCATGTACTTTTCCTGATTATTGTCAGGGAGGAGCCAGTGTGGAGCTTGCTCCGCTACCCCGCACAGGGCCAGGGTCGGAGGGAATAAGAAGTTCCTTGGACAAAAAACGTGAAACAATGGGGCAAGTCTGAGGTCAACCTGGGAAGTTCAGTGAGCAAGTCAGGATTGGCAGGGACAGAGCTGGAGACCAGCATTCTTGCAGCATCGCTGGGGCAGGGACTGGCAGCCCCAGGATGGGCTGAAATGGGGTCCCAGGACATGGACAGAGTGGAGGGAGGCACTGGGGGAGACTGGGCAGGGACAGGTAGGCACCTCGGTGCTCTCAGAGCCATGACAGGTTATAACCATCCCTTGTGAGTTTCCTCCTTCACTAGATATCGTTCTAATTGTCTCCAATTTCATATTTCACCCAGCCTAAGTAATCATGCAGGACTCCCCCCGCCCTCAAATTCTTCTCAAATATTTCATTCATTAGTGTTTTCCCCTCAGTACAGAGCTCCACTTCCTCTTTGCCTATTAACTGAGGATAACTAAGCAAGTCATTCTGCTAGAACTGCCAGTTTCAGGATGATAAGAAAACAATTTAGGTGAAAGGAAAAGAGAAAATTGGAAATTAGTCATGTTCAGGGAGAAGTAGAGAAATGGTTGTTTAATTCATATTTTCCCTGAGTCTTTTTTGCCCTTCTGAGACATCTCTTTGGTATCAAGCACATTTTCTAACAGTTAGTACTCCCAAGTATCCTTCAGATTTTTCTGGAAATAACCTCATCAGATGCTGTCCATATGTCAGTACCACCTCAAGCTTCCTGAAGAACTTTAGGCCAAGTTTTTTACAAGATACCCACTAAATTTGTTGAACAATTCCAAAGGTCAGACAAAATCCTATTCTCAGCAACAGCTAATGATTGCTGAGGGTATGCTTTTCTGTCATTTCTGGTATACTGTCAGAGACCTACTGCATACTTTTGCTGGACTTTTCCAGCTAAACTAGGTTTATTGTGCCCTTGGCTCCTCTGCAAACAATAATTTCATGTAGCACAGGACACATTTGTAGCAATAAAACTGAAATTCAATATCTTACAATAGCAACTCCAAGCCTAAGTAAAATACTTTCTGCAAATCCACCATTGAATGTTAAGTAATTCAGACTATAAGAAGAAATCCAAAAAAATTCAAAAGAAAATTTGCACTTTTTTTAATTCCTTAATTTATGGGCAGTGTCTATGAATAAAGTACAGCCAAAACATCCCCCCTCCCCAAAACTCCAAAATGTAAAAATAAAACAATCATCAGCCCAAATTTGCCTTCTTTCTTCCAAACGCTTATAACATCCCTTTTAAAATATAGAAATTCTACATGTAGCTTTTGACCAAACTCAGGTTTTGTTTTGTAAAATATCAGCTGTTTTGGTGGTTTTGAAACTAGAATTGGTACTCTGCTTTACCTCTGTGAAGAAGGTACTATGCTTAAATAATCTGTCTTAATGAAACACAATTCCACTATGGGACAAGGAAAAGTATTATCAAAGGTTTGAATTTAAGAAGTTTAGATATTGAGTTAGGGATGAAGGGTTTGGGATATTACCCTGTTATGAATGAAAACTTTTACGTTTTTTATTAGATTCTCAGCTGGTGCTAAGTTACTCAATGCAGTTACTCTGATTCATGCCATGTCAGGACTGACTTGCACTCTGTTCATTTGTACTAAAGCTGTCTTCCTCAGTATCATTCATTGAAAAACAAATTTAAACAAAACCTGGAAGAAAAATGTATCTATAAATAAGAAACCTTGCAGATAGCACCTTGCTTAATTTAGTGTATATGCACACTCACATGCTAAAGCTGTTTATGATAATAGATGCACTGTCTAATGCTCAGAAACGTGTTTTCAAATTTCGAAGTAATCTAGCCTTGGGTTAGGTAGTTCTGTAGGAGAGAATATAACCAGCCAGAGTGACTGTGATGAGTATTCTTTACAGCTTAATAGACCGCTGATCACTTATAAATATTCTACCATAATATGTTATTAGATTTTAATTTCTTTATCACTTTTTCTTCCTTTGGTTTCTATTAGAAATGTCTGCTTGAGGCATTTGGAGATGTCATTTTGCATAATGAAAAGGGACTAACATGAATACAAATTTTCAGCAAATATTTTTCTTTCTCTTAGAGGCAAATTCTCAAGAAATTTTCTCAAAGAAAATTCTACTTGTTTAGCAGTTTTGCTATATACTTCTGGAGATTTTTTTTTCCTCATTTTCAATGGCAAATTCAAGCACTTGATCCAGAGAATTTAATTCTAATTTAAAAAGATGGATTAAAATACTTAGTTGAAGTGGTTTAAAGTACCTTCAGATGAATGAAAATGAAGAGTATAGAATTTTCCCATTTCTCATTACTCATCCTAGAATGCCAAACTGGAGAGTTTATCCAAAGTACCTACTGCTACACTGCTGACAACGGTCTGGTAATAAGAAATTGAATTGTTTCGGTTTGGTATGGTACAAATAGGGTGCAACTGAATATTAGGAAAAGCATTTCTTTGGTAACTAATAGGACAAATCAGAAAATAAAAGTCCAGTTCTTCCTAGGCAAGTATGCATGTTGCAGACCTCGCTGGTACCTTACTGATTATTCAGCAGTACCTTTGGAAACTGTAGAGAAGTGCTTCCATTTAAGTGCTTCTTCAGTGTTTACAAAACTAATTTGAGAAAATGACCAGCTTAGTCATCCTCCCCTGACTAAGTTATCGTTAAAAGAAACCGTAAATATTAAGTAAAAGGAAAAGATGAAGGAAATAGAAAAGACAGGTCAGACATACATAGGAGGGAATAATCTGGTTCAAACCCTTGCTACTTCAGGCAAGGACATTTAATCAACATTTCACAGATTTCAGTATCACCAACACTGCCTTCACCCCCAAGTTCTACATGCTTGTTTCTTGAACACAGATGCAAATGATTACTTTAGTTTTAGAACCATATACTGATTATTTTTAATGTCAAGAAGATGATCACAGAAAGGGGGTCCACTTACACCTTATTGTCCTCTTATTTGCATAAATAAAATAACTTATCATTCAACTTTTGTCATGTCTGCCTTCATTCTTACACTTTCTTGATGGGTCATTTTTCCAGTTCCTCCTTGTCTCTTGGCTAACTCATAATGTCCTTCTTTGGGCGATTTTCATGCACTGCCTCTTGAGCATTTCTAAATTTTTTTCCCATTGCTTGAAATGCAAACTCTAGCTAGTTTAATGTTTTTAACTTGGTATTCAAAGCTGGTTCTACATCTGAGGGTTAGCAAGTACCTTTGTCCCTCAGGACTTCTAACTACAGCAGAATTTGCATGGAGGCATAGAATATTGTTCTAAAAGTGCCTGAAGATTAATTCTTCTGCAGTCGTTCCCCAGGTTGTTTTAACCTAAATATTCAATTTAAAAAAAAAAAAGTAATTTTTTTTAACCAATATTTCATATTGTTAATTTACACCACTGCCTCAGCATTTTTACTATTATCTTTCCTTACCCATGACTACTTTTCCACTCCTCTATTTTACTCATACTTGTCTTCAAATGTCTTCAACTCTGGCTCCATTTCTTGTAGCACTAGTTCTGCTTTCTGCATTTTGTTGATCCTGCCCTTCATTCTCTTGCAACTTACATTCACTGAGAGAGAATAACTCAGAGAATTAGAGAATAAATAGCAACAGAGAGTGAATTTATGAAATTAAAATGCAGTGAGCTGAATGTTGACAAAAATAAACAAAAATTCATCCATTTTTCTCTGAACACATGCCCATTACTATCCTGCTTGTCAAACCTGATAACCACCTATTCCAATTTCTGTGCAGGAGAAAACTGTGACCATCAGATTTTTGACAATGGCTGTCATCTGCTCTGTAGACACAGGTTTACATTTCAGCTCCTGAATCCAACTTCACCCTCATCTCTAAATCTCCTATGCTGGGCAAGGGCTGGGCGACCACTGCATTCCTTCCACATGAGGGATGTGTGAAGTGTGTGCTTGGAGCAAAACACCGTGTTTCAGTGGGTCTACTGAGCAGACAAGGAGTTTGTGAGCTCTGGCCTCCAGATAGCAGTGTCTATCTTAACAGTGCCTTTTTTTATTATATGGAATAATTTCCCTTTAAAATGCAGCAGAAAATTATATTGGAGGTAAATTTGTTCCTTACTTTTTTGTACTCAATTGCAAGTCATTTGCAACTGATGGCAAACAAGGAAAGTTATTTAACCTGTTGTTCTTTTGTTAAGAATAATAGCGTGTTTAACCAGTTTTATGGAAGAAAACTTCTGATAAGCCTGTCTACTGTGATTAGTTTAATGCATGTCAGACTGTTTTCCTTATTCATATGAATCAAATGGTTTTCCCACAGAAATTAGGAAAAGTTTTCATTGAATTTTTTTTAGATACTGGTTTTGATATTGACTCCTTCCTCTTTGATAAGGTGAGCCAGTATGGTGGATTTTTTCCTTTCTCATTTCTAGTATATGTGGTTTCCTGCTTAGAAAAGCATCAATAAAATTTAATATTGTTTTAATTATTACTAATTTCAAATTTCTCTCCAGGTGATGTTTAAAATGCCTTTTTTAGCAATCTGTGTGGAATTATTCCTAGAAACTCTCATTGTTTGCTGTTCTAAGTAGCTATAGCCTGTGAGGCTGATATTCCTTGTCTAGCATTCCACTATGCTGTTAGCAAACGCATCAGTGCTTGTTTTTATTCTGACAGTGGTTGAAAAACTTTGCTTCATTCTTTCCATATGTTTAGACATGCTGATAAATATTTGTCAACAGTTATATTTTTTGCACCAACTCAGGAACAGAAGGAAAACTTTTCAAACAAAATTCCTGTGACTTCCATCCAATACATATGAATGTCTTCTCTTCCACAGAAACATCCACTAACATATCATTGTCAACATCTCATCCTCCCTCAGCAGTCAAAATATGCTTTGAAAATAAGTGCCACCTACCCTTAACATACTCCAGTGTAACATGCAAACATACACACTTTTTTTTACTCCTCCCATGCTGGGTGATTCCAAGTGAAATATAGGTAGATAGCTCTCTTTCTCTTGCAGTTGCATAGTGTGTTGCTGTGAAAACAAACCCAATTTTAGTATCAGGAGATCTTTTCGAGCTTTTTTTTTTCCTTATGTTTTTCCTACCCTGAGTCTGCTGCTAGATTCTTCAGTTGCCATGGTGAGCAGAGGTGTAGGCAGTTCTTCCAGTCAGGGAAAAAAATAAAAATCATTAAATGAATGCTAATGTGAGGGGAAACTGGCAATATTCTGTTTTATAACCCAGTCTGGTTCTTAAATAAAGAGCTTTCCACCTCAGGCTTTTATGTGGCAACACAGGTAAAGGTCATAAAACTAACGCCCATCTTGAAATAATTTCCTCACTTTTTTGTATTCAAAAAAGAACATACAGAAAAGTCCAGTGATTCAAGGAAGACACTAGGAAATTAAAAGTCCTGGATCCTACTCCAGCTCTAGAACTGCTGCTTGCTACTGAATGAGATAGGTGAAAGATAGGAACTGCAATGAGGGGCAATGGTCTGAAGGAAGCAGTGGCCTCTTTGCAATTAAGTGCTTGGTCTCCTTTGTGCTTGCACAAAGTTCAGAAGCTCAGTCCACAGTCTTCTCCTTAGGGTAACACTGATTTGATGCATCAGTGTGTAATAAAACCTCATAAATAATGTTAACTAGAAAAAATGTAAAGTTTTACAAACACATATTTTTTAATTTCGAAATTTTTATCAGCCTTCAAAACATGACAGTTTTCTGTGAATGACATAAAGTTCTCCATCTACATTTAAAATAACATTTTACATTCCTTGCTCTTCTTTCCACTCTTCCTTTCCTCTGCCTTTTCTTAATTTTGTTTTTCTTTTATTTTTTTTTTTTAAAGGAAGATGTGGAAGGAGAAAAACATTAAAGAAAAACACTGATTTCTTTGAAGAAAGCATGATTTGTGGATCTTGAAAACTTATCACAAACAACTCTCTGTTTTTCCCCCTCAAGAAATCATTTCTCTAGGAATACAGTTTATTAACCTACACCGTTGAAAGGGGTCAGCACTTCTTTTTATAGACAAGTAAAAATATTGGCAAACATTTGCTATAACTTTATGCTGGTTAACATCTTCTGTCTTTCATCTTTGAGACACTCTGCAGTGCTTGGGCTTCTGACTGGAAGGGATGGCAGCTCAGCTGGGGGCAGTTGATGAGCCAACTCCTGGCTGCTGCCCTTCCTGCCTGGATGGTGGAGCGAAGAGCAACTTCTCACTAAATTACTGCAGTCTGCAGGTGTGTTAAGTTAAGCTGTCTTCCATTTTTGCTTCTCTTAAGATATTGCATTGTGAGCTCTGATAATTTAGTAACCTCTGAGCTGTCTGGGTGCACTCAGCTGTGGCCTCTGGGCAGTAGGAAGCCCATGCGGAGCTGGTCCTGCTGGGCCAGGAGAAGGGCCTTGCCCCAGCTGGACCTTGTAGTTTAACTCAGGTGTTATTAAAACCAGTCCTACCAGGTCATCTATATTTGTGGTACAAAGACAGAGCTACTGTCAGGTGCACAAGTAGCTTTATATTGTGTTCACCTTACATAGGCAATATTCACGTCAATGTGACTAGACTAGAAGGTCAAAAATATTTTAGGATACACTGAGTAACAGAAAAAGGTAGATGTAGTTGGCTTTTAGATAGTGAATGTGGTACATGATTTATCACTAGTTACAAGGGTTATTGTGAGATATAATTAACATCTGTAAGGTATCTCAAAATCTTGTGCTATACAAATGTCAAGCATTACTGTTATTGACTTGGAGTCCCTTAAGAGCTGTAAGAAACTAGTCACTCTCTTAGGTTTAATTAGAGATGGTGATCCTGTAGATTACTGATATTAAATCAATACCTCATTGGAGGAACAGGAGTATGTTCTCTCCCAACATATTACTTATGTGCTTAATTGTGGAAATGTACTGTCTTACTCTAGAGCTGGATGAAATTTTACTGTTATGGAAGCTTGTGGAAAGGGAGTTTTAAGTTCTGCTTCTGAAAAATACCCATAATAATACCTTTTTTTTTTTTGTAGTTGGAAACTCCAGGTCTTCGCTTAAGACCTGATAATAAATAAATAAGTAAGAAAGGATTTTTCTACTGGTGACAGGCTTTGAAAATATTTAGTGACTTAGAACTGTAACAGAGGGGAAAAAGGATATTTACATTATGTTTACAATGGAAATTGTTTTATACTTAGGGTAAAATTTGGTGTGATTAACATTTAAATTTTCTGAGAACAGAAAACTTTTGCTAGAAATGACAACTTTCACCTTCTTAGTTTTAAGCTTCTTGTAAGCTAAAAGCATGAAGATAATTCTTCAAGGAAATAAAATAAATTAGTTTGCCTTTTGTGTGTTTATGTGTGAGATTAAGGGATAGCAAAGCACAACAGTTCCTAGCCAAATCTAACCTAGGATTTACACAGTCTTAAACAGACAAGGGAGATTTCAAATCTTCTTGCCAGGAGCAGGGAAATGAGCCACAAAAGGCCATGCAGGCACCTTCTGCATGCAAAACTTTCTTTAAATCTGAGGACGAAACATAGCAATTGCTCACTGCACTTATCCCTATAAATCTCGTTATAAAGGAAAATTGCAAGAACAATGCTCTAGGCAAGGTCTAGATGGTCGGAAAATAAAGATTTTACTCTTTTCTAAGTTTTAAAATACATTTCCTAGCAGTTTCTTTCATATGCTTAGAGATAGGAACCAATTTCACTTGATAGATATATCCTATCACAGCTAAACTGAACCATTCAGCTGCTAAACACTAAGAATATTCCAAGTTATCTGTTAATAATTATTATATCCTGGAGGCTTTAAAATAAAACTTTTGAAAAATCAAACCAAACAAACTCTCACTAATTGGAATAGTAGCTACATCTAAAAACAAATCTTGATTTCTTTCACCCATAAACAATAAGATACACAAGCAAAATAAGTTTGCTTCATATGTACTTTGTTATCACAATCTCAATAGTATTAATCTCTTTTCTGCGTGAAAAAAAGTCTAAGGAATCACAGTCCTCCAGGGAAGTTCACTGAGTGTTGCCTGACGAAATTATTATTCTTGCCCTGCTCATTTAAACAGAAACTCTGGGATGCTATAGAAGGCATGCAAGTGTGCTTCAGCAAGCAACAGGTTAAAGTTAATTCAGGTGTTCCAGGTAACTCTCTTGTATGCTTTTCATCAGAGCAATTGGTACTAGCAGTATGCAGAAAAGATGACTAATAATAGTATATTCACTGTGGAGCACAGCAAATGTTGAAGTCAAATGATGTGGCTCCAGGCATTTTTAGAGATAGAATAAACAGTGATTCATTGTGTCACAATCTTCATGACCCCCCTTTCTTTCACTTATACAGCTACCCATGATCTCTGGGTGCCTAAAAAAGCAAAAAATAAGAACACCAATATAAGTCCCCATTAAAAAGTAAAATAAAAATGTGGTAATGAATGAATATATCACTTATTCCTACTGTCAGGAATAGGGCTGGATGCATTATGGATGTGAAGCCCCTTGTAGCATTCTGCCTTCCTCTCTGTCTTTGTCCCAGAGTACCTGATGTTCTGGGCTGTGCTAACATGGGTGTAGATAGCACAGCCAGCACCCTTATAAATCCCTCTCTTTGTCATGAAAAACAAATCATGATCGAAGGGGAGAAAACATTGTTACAGAAGCTTCAGTGACAAGTAGGCTTTATGGACTGAGAGACATATTTTAAGTAAAGAGGAAGAAAAAGTGAAGCATTGACCATATTAAAGGAAGGTAGAGTTAGGGAGCTCTTAAGCTACTTGAACATACGCAAGTCCATGGGACTAGGCAGGGTGCTGGTAGAACCAGCTATCATTGAAAGCTTATGACAGCTGGGGGAGGTTCTTGATGACTGGAAAAGGACAAACATCGCACCCATCTCCAAGAAGGAAGATCCAGAGAATTACAGGCAAGTCAGCCTTTCATCAGTCCTGCTGCAGGTTTTGGAGAAAATCCTCCATTAAGCCATTTCCAGGCCGAACAAGAAGGTAATTGGGAACAACCAGCAAAAATGAATCAAACTGCAAATCATGCTCGACCAACCAGGTAGCTTTCTACAATGAGATGACTAAGCAGATGATAGTAGTGAATTGTTGATGTTGCCAAGTCTTTTAACATCATTGCTGATAGTATTCTTTGTAAGCAAATTAGTGAATATGGAGTCATAAGCGGACAATAAATGAGTGAAAAACTGGCTGGACAGATGGGCTCAAAGGGAGATGATCAGCAATATGAAATCCAACTGGCTGCTCATTACAAGTAGTGTCCCTCAGGGACAATATAGGGACCAATACTGTTTAACATTTCTATTAATGGTGTGGACAATGGGGCAGAAGGTACTCCCGGTGAGTTTTCAGGTGATACCGAACTGTGAGGGAATGGTTGATATAGTAGGAAATAAAGCTGCTACTCAGAGAGAGCTTAGCAGGAAATAAAAATGGGCAGAAAAGAGGTTCATGAAGTCCAGCAAATGCAGGATCCTGACTATGGGATTGAATAACCACATGCAAAAATAGAGGCTGGCAGCTGACTGGCTAGGAAGCAGCTTTGCAGAAAAGGACCTGAGCTTCCAGGTGGACAAGAAGTAGGTGATCCAGCAGTGTGCTCTTGCAGCAAAGAAAACTACGTACTGAACTGTATTAGCAAGAGTACAGGCAGCAGGCAGTAGATAGTGATTGCTTTCTCTTTTGGCACTTGTGAGACTGCATCTGTTATGCTGTTTTGGGCTCCTCAGCACAAGACAGACATTGACATGTCCATGTCCATCCTTGCAGATATTCAAAAGTTGTCTGGACATGGTCCTGGGAAACTGTTTCTAGATGGCCCTGGTTGAGTAGAGGGGGTGGACCAGATGGCCTCCAGAGGTCCCTTCCAACCTCAAACTTTCTGTGATTCTGTGCCATAAAGGAGTGTGTCCAACAAAGGGCTGCTAAGGTGATTAGGAGGCTCAACCACCTGATGTCTGAGGAGAAGCTGAGCAGACTGCTTTTGTTCAACCTAGAGAAGAGAAAACTAAGGTGAGATTATACCAATGTCTTCAGCTGCTTAGCTGGAGAGTACAGAAAAACAGAAACAGGTTCTTTTGGAGGTGCACAATGATAGGATGAAAGGTAATGGACACAAGCTGCAATACAATATATTCTTTTTAGATACAAGAAAAAAACCCAAATCACCACTAAGTTGTTCAAAGAGTTTGTGGAATCTCCAGCCTTGGAGACATTCAGAAATTCAAGGAGCAAGGCCCCCAAACAAGGCTCTGAGACCAGATGATCCTGTCCTTATCTATGGTTCAGTGAGCAAAGGGGTTAAGAATTAAAGCATTTTGCATTGCCATTCTTACTCATCAGAACACACTGCCATGTGACCAAACTTAGTTATTACTTAAATCTTACTGGCTGAACTCGGTAGAAAGCAGTAGTCCCTCCCAAGATGCACTCTTACGAACACTTGTGATGGACTCATAATCAAAGTCCATACTATAGGTTGAATATACTTTCTAGAAGTACATAGAATAATATGTTTCTGCATAGACAGGGATATCAGTAGAGCATAACTGGATGCTATGGCAACACATCTGATTTTGCACTACAGGTACGCATTTGATTTCCAGTAGCATTAGAGCTGTATTGGCACAATGCTCTGAATGATCTAGTTACCACTGCTGAGAAGCGATATACATACACTAAGCGAAGTGAAGCATTAACTTCACTAGCGCATGCTGCTTGTGGTATCTGAGATGGTTTGAACACCTTTGCTTGCTTTCTTCCATGTGTTCGCACCCTTGGCAGCCCTGAACTACTTTACACTCATCAGATTTGAAAGCTCCATTGAAATTCACCTGTTCTCATCTAGAAATACTGAATCCATTGATATCGTCAGAAGATGACTCTAGGTTAGGCCTCACATAAAATGCAAGAGGAAAGATTCCAGCATACTCTCCTCTGATTTCCCCCTTGCTTAGGGTGGAAGTAGCTCTGTAAAAGACTCCAGTTAGGTAATTTATGTGCCTGTTCTCATGGAGTGGCTCATTCAAGAAAGTATCCTTACATGATGGGAGACAGAATATTCTAAGTAAGCGAGGCATTTCTTTTTCTTTTTTAAGCTGTTCAAACATAAATAATTAAATATACAGTGATCCACAAAAAGATGGTGAGTCACCGTTTTGTGGTACCTGAGATACCAGTCTAGTATATTAAGGAGTAAAGTTCAAATCTCTCTTCTTGGCTGTGCATTTTATAAGGGTGCTTTCATCTAACTCTAGGAGAGGATTCACAGGGTTAGGAATTGTAAAATGTAATACATATTTTTCCTACAAGAATGATCAAACTGTGGGAGTTTAGAGGGAGAGGGAGTCTCAAACAAGCAAACTGAGGCAGCTCGCAGCTCTGGTAGCTGATTTCTATGAAGCTCACCCTTCAGTACCTAATTCTTATGGTGTACTGGGGGAGGCTAGCTACCTAAATTGGATTTTGAGTTGCGCCAGATAGGTTCTGATGTATTAAGCTTAAGTATCTCATGTGGATTCAGTTCAAAAAAGTTGGTTGTTGTTATGCCTTATTCCCATTTAAGGCACATTAGTTTGCTCATTGAATTCATATTTCAACACAGCTTTGCTAGAAAAACCCCTAAGACCTGCATAACAGTGTAGAGGAGGTGTAAATGATACTCTGCAAAATAATCTGCTTTTAGAGGCTTTTGGCATGCCTCCTCATTAAGCATCTAAGACAGGAAAAGTCTTGCATGACAAAGAATCCTAGGTCAACCATTTTTATTTCTTCTCAGTTAGAGATTAGCTTAAACTGAAACTGTACTAAAACATCATGACTTGGGCCAGTCTCTGTGTTCACAGTGTAAGTAGGGATAATCCGTGTGTCAAATCAGTTTGTGCTCTCAGCAAGCGAGATCAACAGTAATCAGTGAAAACCAGAAGAATTAGTATCTGTCCTAGCTTAAGATGGGTTCTGTAATTTTGATTTTATCACCAAAGAAAATCCTAGAGGTACTTAAATGTCAGTTACTACTTATTTGACATTGGAGGAGAGGTTTTCAACAGGCAGTGGCCAAAAGTTTTAGAAAGAACTAGTATTTTAGGATCCTCCATTTTTTCAAATGTAGTTTGGGACAAAAAAGGTGGCCTAGTTTTCCAAAACTGGAAATACTGTATTTTGGCAGTCCAACTTTTGAAAATGTTAAGATTCCAAGTGCAATACCCAAAACTGAAGCATGAAAAATCAATACTATTTTTGTCACAAGATTTTACAGATGTCAAGACTTCAGTTTTTAATGTATATAAAAGATGACACTTTTAGCAGTACATTGCCCTCTAGCACTGTGCTGTATATTGATTTAGAATTTCTAAGAGGCCTAGATATTCCCAGGAGGTGTTTGTTCCAAGTATTAATCCATCCTGACCTGACCTAGCTTATGAGATCTGATAGGAACCTAGTATAAGGTGATATGTCTAAAGGTAGTTTTTCTTTAAAATATTAAAATAAAAAATGTTGTTGTCAGTGTAGTTCTGCTATGTAAAGGAAATTATAGTATAAAGAAAGTATAAAGTAAAAATGAAGATCAAATGGCCAAAGATCAAAATAAATGAGATTTTTTTAGATAAAACAAAAATAAGAATCCTACAGTCATCTGAAATTTAGTGAATTATCTAGACTTCTAGAGGGCAATCAGAAAGGATGGGGATAGTAAAAGGAAACTGAAGGATGTTGTCCACAATAACTCATGACTGGAAGAGGCTTTTTGTGTGGCTTCTCCGAACCTGTATGAAAATTCAACTTTATTAGGAACATTTATGTAATAGGAAATGCCAATAAATTTAAACTACAGTATTTAGATTTATACATCCTAGGATTTATGAAAGTGCTGTAAGCAGACAAGTAATTTAATCATTTAATACATACTGCTAGACAAGGACAATTAGGTACCTTATTAATTTAGGTATTTTATAAATGCCACTAGGCAGCTCTCCTAAGCTTAGGTACCTGAAGATTTCCATAAACTCTCTGGTACTGAGAACATGTATTATAGAACATTTTTATTAATTAACTCTACCAAATTATTTAAACTGCAGCTAGTCTGACTCTCAAAAATTGTCTCATTAGTTCTGACAGGACAAACAAGTGCTGGAAGAACTTTCGTAAAGTAAGAAACATCTCCATTTTAGAATAGAATATAATAGAACAGAGCAGAATAGAATAGAATATTTTCTTTTTTAAGTTTCACATAAGACAGTAGGACTTATCTGGTTTACTTTGAAATTACCATATAAAGTCTCCCCTGGCAAGAGATAATATGTGCAAACCTCAAGCATAAAGAATCAGGCTGAGACAAGAAAGCTAGCTGTGATCTTATTCTTAAAAAATCATTTCAGTTCATGAAATGTTTGGTGTCAGGGGGTGGGGTGATATGTGCAAAATCACATATCTTATTAACTGTAGAAATCCTTCCAAGAAACTGATTTCACAGACCAAACAAATATGATGGCAGATTTTTGATCTTTTTCCCTCTACTTTATAATCCATCAAAGTAGGAACATCTTGAGGCATTCCTCTCAACCATTTACTGTGAGTAAATGTTTCGAGAAGTGAATCTTCAATTAGATTGGAGAAGCTTAAAGCAGGACATCAACTCTTTACACTTGACAAAGCACACACCATATCTTCTCTGGAGAGATTTTGATTCTCAGCCTTATCTTTTAGAATAGATGTGATGTAGGGGCTTAGATTTCCTAGAATTCCAGTGAAGAAGCAGATGAAAGCTTGACACATCTGGCTGTAAAACATGCTGCCGTTTTAGCTGGTTGGCAATTGCAGGATACATGACAATGTGCAACAGATGCTAGAGTATTAATCACCATGTTTTACTTTCTGTGGTGAAGTATTTAGGAGTTATTCGAATGATGAGGCTTGACAGCTCATGTAAGTTGTTTTCATTGTGCTGAAGCTAGAGAAATAATGTGGCCAAGCTGCTCCAAAGAGAAGACCAAATTGTTGGAGTTTGTGCGAGATCTTGCTGTTTAGAAAAAAAAAGGCCTAGCAGCTACTCATAGGACATTATATAAAGGCTGCTTGGATGATAACCAGGACTAAAATGTCTAACACTCTGTCCATCAGGGATGGGTTTTCCTCTGAGGGGGGCATTAAGCTTATTCCAACTGCTGATTAGCAGCTAGTGACACTTGAATTAAGAGAGATTTTCTTGGTGAAGATTAAAATGGAAGTCTTAAGCCTGCAGAGAAGAAGTGTCTTGTTGAAAATGTCAAGCCTAGAAGACTTTCAGGATTCGGGAAATTAGTTCTTTCTCTTGCGGTTTGAAACTGCATTTTGGATTCCTACTAGAGATAGGAAAAAACTCTTCCCATCAAGCCATCTTCACGAATTGTAGTATTAGAAAAAACAACTGTTCTTCAGTTCTTATTGAAATCATTCATTGCATTGTTTTGATGAGTAACATTCTTCTTTTACTGTGTTTCTATTACATATTTTTAAAATACTCTTTTCCGTGAAAGGTGCAAATGAAGCCGTGGGATTTTCAAAACCGCTAACACTATTTTGGCATATGGTATGCTATCACATACAAATGGCAGTTACAAGGCTTTGAAAATCCCCTCTGTGGCCTATCACCTCCAAGAAACAAGGCCACTGGTCTCTTTCAAAAGCAATTTATGCTGAAGAGCTTTCTTCTATGAGGGTTAGAATATTTAGCCGAGAGTCAGTGATCAATCATCACAAGTCCCTTCTGAATTCTCTTTTCCCAGGGAAATATTTTAAGTTTTGGGATATGAAATTGAACTTTTTTCCTTGCCTCAGCTACTCTTCTTTTTTTCATGTGAGTTCCAATTGGATGGGAATTTCCCAAAGATAGCTTTCATATTAGGCACTCTGGAAATACAGGCAGGGTGATAGATGTGGTTTGAACTATGCTGGAATATAGGCTTACAGTGGAGCCTGTGCAGTTACGTGATGACAGGACTGAGGAGGTTCTGTGTCTTCCCATATAAAGAAACACTGTCATTAAGGGGACTTTACCAGCAGAAATCTGGGTACTGATGACTGTTCAGTATGCTGCCATTATTTCCCTGCCCCTGGGTTGAATGATGTGTTGACAAGTGGGGTTCCAGCCTTCCAGACACCTCAGGACATGCTTATTTATATACTAAGGGAAAAAGTGAAGGTTTATCAGTAAGATAAGCATCTGCGTGAGTCTTTGCAGGTCTCCTAACTTTAATTTGCCTGCAAATCCATTTTTATGAATGGTGAAATAATTGAAGAAAAAAAATCCATCTGTATTACTCAGATCCCAGATGTAGGACTGATTGTTACAAGAGACATAGTTCAATGTTAGGAAGCTGCATTGTTGCTTCTCTCATATCATCCTATGCTTCTAATTGATTTTAATTTAAATCAACTTTTGATAGAACCAGATCACTTAAAACAGACTGGATTTTAACATATAAAAGAGAAATATTGGGGGTGGCGGTGTTCAAGAACTTTTAAAACTTGCATCTTATCACTACTTTTTGGGGAAAAAGATTATTTTATTATTTTGCTGGCATTTTGTTTGACATTTATTGAATAGGAATAAGATTGAAAATTTTCAGCTGAATTTTGAGAAAAAAAAACACCATTAAATATTTTGACTAAATATCATTTTACTTTATGTCTGTCACATCTTGTCAGCCTGTCTTATTCTTCCTCTGTTTTGTGAACCTAGTTTCTACATAGGCTAAACAGAATAATGTATGCTGTCTAAAGAGACCGTACCAGGAAATCTTCTGGAATTTACTGGAGACAGTCTGCAGAAGCAAAAGGAACTTGGACCTGTAGTTCTTGCCACATCACTTAAAGACAGGATTTTTGTTGTTTATAATGTAGAAGTTTCACAAATATTTAAATACTAATCCTGAAATTAATTTGGAAAATGAAACTGGGACTCATAATTTACTGATACATTCTGGAAATTTTATTCCAAACAAAATAATTGGTCTGACTCATCATGACAACTTATGTGGGATCTGAAGGAGTAATCAGTTTGCTCACAGAAATCTTTTGCTTCATCACCTCCCAAGATTCGGGTAAAAATATGTCAGACCATCTATAATCTTTATATTTTTGAAATATTAAAACCTGAACATTAAATATAGTCCAGTTAATCAGAATGACTGCAAGCCAGATAGTTTACATATTGAGAAAATAAACTCGTAGGAATTAAGAATCTGTGTTTTGTAAAGTAAGACAACTTTAAACGTATGAAAATGCACAACACTTCACTTTAATTTCATTTTACAAATTTAGTTCAGTAGTGTGTTCCCCTTCTTATCTTTTAGTTAAGATTTGCATATTGACTATCATGATTTTCATATAGATTTTGATATCTGAATATATTTCCTACTTAATGGAAAAAACACCACTAATAAAGCAATGCACATAATTTAAAAAAAAACCCAGCATATTTTGCAGTGGAGTTAAGGCCTTGGTTGTTGCTTTTTTATTACTATCTTTGGCCACAAATTTCCTTTAAAATTGCACACAGCACAAAACAAATGCACAAAAATCCCCAAATCCTACAGACAGCACAAGGTGAACAGAACATATGTTTTCCAGTTGGTGTTTTGTTTTTTAAAAGTGGTGTTATTCTGTCTTGGCTATTTGTGGCAGACACCATTATAGTCTTACCTCTGTCCTTCTATAATACAATAATTCTAAGGAGTGATGTTACACATTCCTTAATTAAAATTTACTTGGACTCTACCTGAACTTTTTCTGTATTAAAGACCACAGAAATAAACCTTCAATAAGAAAGCTCTGCTTTTATTGTTAATATTGGTTCAAATAGGCTATACTGATGGCATAAATGAACCCACAAAACTAAGCAGACTAACATTAAAATAAGTTTCATTTGATTTTTTTTTTATGTCAGTGTAGAACATCTGCATCCATACAAGTTGCTGAAGACTAACTTATAGCCCATGTGGAGAAATAAACACTGCCAGAGTGCAATTCATCCAAGTTGATGATCCTATTTCAGGAAAAGATAAATTTTACTGTCAAATTGCCTATTACTCTACAGTGACTATGGAGAGACCCAAAGGTGACCAGCTCAGGTATAAATATGTGCAAGGTAGTTGTCTGCATTTGATCAGATGAATCATAACTCAGGAGTCAGCCTGATCAAATTGAAGTGTTACATGTCTAGGCAAAAACCATCTAGTTGCCTATCTGTTTTGACAGAAAATCAGAAATCACAATGACTTTTTAATCATTTAAACTGGTGAAAATACCAGCTTGACTTTTGTATTTGGCATCATTTCATTTCATGATGTTACTTTTGCTTTCTTTTCTATGCATATGACTGAAGAAACAATATGGAAGATGTGTGTGTATAACGCCTTCTTTTATGGAATACAAGAGTGAATGAGGATCTTAGGTATATCTTTATTCATAATAATTACTGTATTTAATTACCACTCCAAAACATGAACTTTTGCAAGAATAAATTTACTTAAGGATGTTAAGTATCAACTCAAAAATTTAAAACACCCTTATGAAATTCAATAGAAATTATGTCAAACGTGATTCTTAGCAATAGCTGAAGACAACCATCTAGTCCTTTTCAACAAATGTGCATCATCCATCAAATTCATGAGCAGATGTCTCAAACAGTTAAGCTTAACTAACAAAAACAAATATAGCCATGTCATTCATGACATGATTCTGATTCCAACTCATTTTTCCCCCTTCATACTATAAATTGCTAGAATCCTTTTTTGGTTAAGATGCTTGTAAGTTCTTAATTTATTATGAAAAGCATTTTACTAATTTCTTAATCTGTTTCTTTCCTTTTTTGTTTTCTTTTTTTTCCCCCAAATATATTTTCACTTTTGCTTCATAAAATCAATGCAGTATTCTCCACTTAGGCTTTTAGTCAGATTGAAAGCTAGCTCTCACAAATGCCATAATTCTGAACAGTTAATTTCCTTTACTACTTTTTACCCTTAAAAATCATTCATCTGTAAAAACTGTGGAGATCTTTTACCTATGTAAAATTTTAATTTCTGAGAAAGAACCAGCAAAAATAGAAAGTTTTTGAACATGATTGAAGACATATTTAAAGGTATTATTAGAGGAGTTCCAGAAGCTAAATGAAACTAAAATGGGAGCTAATACTTGACAAGTAGAGATGGTGCACGTTCTCAAAATAATTAGGTGTGCAGAAAAAGAGATAAATCAATCAGGCTAATGGCTTGGTTAGATAAAATGTAAGGAAGCTATAGGATGTTTGGGGCAATCATGTTATGGAACTGTTACGAATTTCAGTGGCTCACTTTAAAAAATGTTCTGTGATAGAGTTGAGCATGGCTGGAAAAAATATGTTATTACATTATAAATCCTGAAGAGGTTATATTTGCAGAGTTTAAATAATGAGGAAAGACATGATTAAAAAAAAAAAAAAAAAGAAAAAAAAGGGGGGGAACTGATTCCATAGAAAGCGTAGAAACTTATCCTCTGCTAAGATTGTACAGAGATAAAGTCCTTCATGGAAGTAGTTTTTTCTTTCTTCCTTCTATGTTTGTAAATTGTGTGTCCATCCCTTCAAGCAGTACTCGGTAATTAAGCATTCATAGAGGACGTAACTCTTCTGAATGTTCAGAAGAATATAAAGGAAGAATGTGTCTTTTTGTATGTTTTGGGTGAAGAGTCACTAGGATGAAATTAAATAGGCTTTTTAAAAAAACCTCAGATGAGTCGGATGCTATTTAATATGGGTTCTCATACACATTTTTAACATTCTGAGTATTAGCTAATTTTCTCCTCCTAAAATGTCTAAATTCTGGTAATGGGTGCAAGAAAAGTCTCCAGTCTACTTGGGAGATTGTAAACTAATTGAAAACAATTGAGTATCAGTCTCTTATGTCCTGCGAAGATGCCAATAAACACACCTGCTATGGGCTTGTTGCAGCTTCAATTTAGATTCCAGGTGGTCATAAATACTTGTTCATCTGCTCAGTTGCATGAAGTGATCGATTCTCTTTGTGCCTAAGCACAGCTGTAGGAAGTGTTAGAATATTCTTGTCTTTACTTTCACCAACACACATTTTACAGTAGGAGTCATGTCTTCTTTTCATTGTTGGTTCTGGCCTTCAAGTTTTTCCTTCTGTTTCTCAAAAGTGGTAAAGATGTATAGGACAATCAGGACCAAAGAAAATCACAATAAATACTGAGGATATAAATTACCTACTTGAACAAGATAGAAACTTTCTATTTTTTAATTAGCAATATTAAATTGCTATTTAATGTAACTCAAATGCAAAATAATGTACCTTGAATGTGGAAAAAAAAAGTAAATTACTCAAATACTTCACAGGATTGAAAACCTAAGTGCATCAGAATGAAAAATGTACCAGGTTATCATTGGAGACAACTCAGTGTGCATCTGTGGTCAAAAAGAATCAAGATGGTAGGTTGCATAACCAAAAAAAATTCATAAATTAGAGAATATTATAATTCCCTGATACAAGTCAGTGCTGCGATTTTATGTAGAATACTTTGTCTTGTACTAGTCTCAGTTCCAAAAGAAAAGTGGCAAGAAAGCTGTTTGAGAAGGGTGAGAAGAATAGCAAAGACCTCCAATTGACTCTTATATGGAGATAAACTGCAAAATACTGGGTGTAATTGGCAAGATGTTTGAAAAAAATGTGAAAGTTGCATATGTCAGGGCCTACAGTCACAACCGCTGATCTGATACATGGTATAGCTGATACATTGATATAGCTGCCATAGCCACCCTCCACCTGGGCTCAAGCTGAGGAGCCCAGGAGAAGGAGTGGGGAGTGATCATTTGTTTTCTATTCTTGTTGGAAAAGAATGGAAGAAAGGGGACAGGATTCTGGGCTCATCTCAGGAGACTAGTTCTGATGACAGCAGGCAGCAAACACAATGACAGACACTGTGTCTGAAGGAGGGAAGGGAGTGTCCTCAATGGACAGCCTGACAGCCAAACTGAAGTCAAGAAAACAGCAGCTGCCAGTTAGTCAGTCTGCGTCTCAGCAGCTACACCCCACATCATCACTCACGCATGCTGAGATAACAGCTAATGTTTTCCAATGCACAGGTCTGCTGAATAAGACTGGCCTTAGCATCATCCAAACATGGCAGCAAACAACACAACTGAGTGCTCCACCCAGTTGAGGACATGGCACCATCTTTAAAAACAGCACTGTGCATCACAGCTAGACAGCAGTACGTTTCTTCCACATGCTTCTAGAAGAAGTGCACCTAGAAGAAACGGTCTTTCCCAAATTCATCTCCACCTAGAGAACATTGCTGCTGCCACAACATGTTCTCTGTGTCCACCCTCTCCCCTCATACATGTTGTGTGACCCCATCTCATGGCCTTAGCACAAACACAGGGCCACTCTAGAGGCTGGCCTGAAAGGGTTGGAAAGGACTCCAGGAAACAGCTCAAAGTGAGAGCTGCAGCCCATATGCAGCCCATAGTGACCCACTGGACACTGTCTTCCTCTTTAAGAAGGTGCTCATGGCAGGGAGTGGAGTGGGTCAAAGTGTTGACAGAAGGTCAGAGGAACAAAGAGGGCATTTTCACGGTATATTAGATTCTGTTCCTGACTGAGCATTCTTGCACCTCAAATAGGGCCTCACCTCATTGGGAAGGGTACCAGAGGTACATCCTCAGTGACTCTTCCCATGCAGGTGCCTACCACAGTGCTGGTGCTGCTCCCAGACCATTTGTCTTGACTGAGATGAAAGACACCATATATTGCCACTCACATTCATTTTTATTGATTCTCCAAAGTCTGGATGGCTTTCTTGTATGCTTTTTCCTCTTCTCAAATACCGATTTTTTTCAAGCAAAATTTATACATAGTTCAGATTTGTGTTAAAGCCTTTGTTAAAATAGAAGTTGCTCTCTACTGGGATGCGCAGACATCTTGGTAGAGGTAGGCTATATACAGGGATGAAAGACATAAGTTTATTGACGGGAGGAGAACAGAGAGAATAACCAAGAGTCTTGGTCACGACAGTGCCCTGCATGTTAAGAACCACTGGCAGGGGAAAGACAGAAATTATTATTTCTGTCTGTGTAAAATGTGGAGGAAAGCAGAGAGACAAGGAAACATTGTGGGTAAAGAATAATGATCAAGGGAACAGAGGCAAGCAGGACATGACTCCATAGCTCTTAGGGAAAGGGAGCGGTTGGTAAGGATGCTGGCAGGAAGGCTTTCTGAAGAAAAGACCATGGAACGGCCAGTGGAGAAACCAGGAACTGGCAATGATTGCCAGTGGGAGAATTACGAGAGAGGAAGAGGAGTCAGATCCGCTTTTTGACAGCTGTTGGCAGAAGACTGAAAGGCCTCACTGCATTGCTTCTCCAGTTGCTCTTGAGACCTTCAGTGGAGCTATATCCTGCCCAGATGGCTACATGCACATCTCCATCCCCCTGTCACTTGCTTCTGGGACAGACAAACAAGAGCTGGAGGATCTTGTCCTGCTATGATGCCTCCTGCCAGAATGGCTTGTAAGCATCCTTGGGCATAAAGTAGAGCAAGAGTTGATGATCCAGTTAGTATTAAGGACCATGTTATCCAACCTGTCTCTCAAGACTAACCCTTCTTCAGTCAGGTGGCTGAATGCACACTTCTCCAAGAAGTGAGCAGAGCCTGTGATTGTCCTGAAGTAACTTCAGAATGCACAACTGTAATGAGTAGGTAACAACTGCCATGATAAAGAATGGAATAAGGACCACACACAGGCTGATACCTTTAACCAAGGTTTGCCCTTTTCTCTCACCTGTGGAGAGCAGAGTATGTTGAGGTATCTGGTGCGGTGGGATTCACTGGCATAGCTAACAGTGCTGGCCATAACGACTTCCAGAGAAGTGTGCTTTGGGCAGTCAGAGGCAGCAAAGGTTCAGAAGGTGATGACAACTCATTTCTCTACTGGAATGGACTTAGAGGATGGCCACAGATCCCTGAAGAGAATGACTGTGGAACATGGATGTTCTGCATGCTGATCGTCCTCTTTGCTGCCCCATATATCCCACCAGTGAGGCACTGTTTTCAGGGTGCCAAATCTCCATTCTGGGTGACAGGTATAATGTGCAAGATGAAGTGTGCACCCTGCACATAGACACAGCACAGACTGCTGATTTGGGCATGTGGTGCAACTGGGTAAAACTTGTCTGCCATGCATGGGCCAAAGGATAGCTTCTGAGTCTTGTGGAATAGATTTTGTGAGATCACAGGGCCTGGCTGTGCCAACTGACTAGCAGCTGGGGCAAGGATACTCTGTTCTGGGAGACTCTGAATGCAATAGGAAGGATGGGTAGAGAACAAGCATTCATATTCTTAGCACTGAATCAGTCAGTGAAACATGTATATTGTGTAGCTAGTACTCATAGTCCAAGCAGAAACAATTATAGTAATAGGGCTAGTGAATTCCTGGAAGGAATGAGTGGAGTGCATGAACAATTTTGAAGACATTTTCCAAAACAGGTGATCTCAAATCAGTGGTTCTTGGTTAAGAGAAGTGAAAAAACAAGCTGTTGCAACTACTCCTGACTGATTTGGACTTTGCTCAGTAATTTGTACTCCTTAAATTAGAGGACTGCAAGGTGTTCTATTCAGAATCCTTACAGAGCATTTAAATGGCTCTGCTCACACAAAAAGTCATGCAAACCGTCGTAATGGAAGTGCCCTGTTATTCAAGCAGCAATGTTATTATAGTCTGTCTTTAGAAAGCAAAAAGGGATGGGGGACGTAAGATGTATATTTGCATCAGCAAGGAGGAAAAAGGTGAATTTATACAGAAGTAGTGAAACCAGACAGGACAGCTGGAAAATCCTCAGCAAAGTGCTAATGTATGATTAAGTCTGCATGAACAACAGCACACTATTTACTTGATTTGTTTTTCATGTCTGAGAGAGATTTTTTGAACTATGGGCTCCTGAAATGTTTGTTGTTCATATTTATATAATAACTACTTCCCACGTTTGATAGCTTATTCAGAATTTTTATATTGTCAACACATGTTTTTTCAGACAAGACACAGGGTGTGGCTTTTCTTCCTGGGTTAGAAAGCCACTCCAACTAATGCTGCTCTGTATTTCCTATTTCATCATTCATTCCCTGTGAATGTTTGTGTTGGAAACTAAGTTAGTTAAAAATTTCTAGGAAAGGTGCATGAACTCATAGAAAGCAGTTATTTAAGAATTCCAATTAATAATTGGCTTTGTTTTGTGATATAAGTTTACTCAGGTATAGTGGAATATGGGCAAAACCAGTAAAGATGGGGTGATAATAGGAGAGAAAAGAAGCCAATAGGGTCCAGTGAAGTGAATTAATCAAGCTACTTACTGGAACTGTAGACCAAAGTATTATTTCTATAAAACAACCAAATTGCTTAAAAAAATTATTTGGAAATAAGCCAAAGAATCCAAAATCTTGTTCCAAGTTTTTCAGGAAATAAAAAAAGCCCAGAATTTAGTTTTCCACCTCAGCTTATGTCCTTATAAGTTCTCCCACTTGAAGTAGCCTTTCACTTCTTCTGCACTAATTGCATATTCTCAGATCTTCATTTAAAACACACATAGCCTTTTCATTACATGTTAGTAGGATTGAAAACTGAGGGCCCTTCATGCATATTTGTTAAATGATACTTGAAACAAACTCGCACTTCTTTTTTCCACAAGGAAGCACTCTCACTAGCTCAGGGTAAGTTTGAAAATGCAATTCCTCAGCAACAAAGCTGTTTAAATAAGCTACTGTCACTGTGTTGTACTTTGCCTTGTGTTGCACTCAGTTGCACCGACTGGTTGTTGAGCAAGACAATAAACTGCACTGCTGAAGTGATTGAGGTTACTATCGTCATCTCACCAGTCCAGTTTGCAGAACAGTGGTTGCATTGGCCCAGAGGGACAGAGCAATGAACCAAGTGAGGGGACAGGAAAAAGTGCCTGGAGGAAGAAATGGTGGGATGATATTAAACTAGCATTGCCACCAGGGAAAGCCTCGCATAACCCTTTTTTTTTTTACTATTGTTATTTTTAAGGTGCACTGTGGTGTCCAGCACAGTAATTATGAAGATATCCCAATGGCCACTGTAGTCCTGCTAAGCACTATATTCATCCTACTCCTTACTCATCACTTTTATCACTCACTTATATTATTATGTGATAAAAACCCACAATAATAAAAATATGTTGGCATTTCGGTGAACCATCTCTATTTTTTGATATATTTTAGTCATCTTCGCTATCGATTTCCCCAGACCTAACTTGCAACTTTCATAGCCACACACTTTGTCCATGCTTGGAGAGCAAAAGGCAAATAGATTTATAAAGAAAAAAACCTAAACGTCATAGCAAACTTTTTTATGGAATGATTGTTCTTCATACCTTTTTTAACCATATTTTTCAGCTTTCTGAAAAATGTGCATCAGTAGTTTAAGCCGTGAGTCTGATATTCAGATGATATAGATCTGCAGATAAAATTGCAATGGACATATGCCAAACAAGATTGCATGGAGTTGTAGGTCTTTGTAATATCATAGGGACTTCAGCACTGTATTTCTGATTAATCTTTCTAAATACATGTATTTTCTAGGAGAACAATAGATAAAAAGAAAGCAGATATACAGTTAGCTTATTTAAGGGAACACAAAACATAAGGCTTTATACAGGCAGAGGAATTAGCTTTTTGTAAATTGATGCAGATAGTTTTAATTAATATCAAAGCTCATACTCTGCCCACCTTGCCAGCTTAGATTTAAGGGAAAGCTTTGAGAAATATTTATCTGGGCAGATGTCTCACCAAGATATTTGTACAGAATTACATCCAAGAATTATGCAGTCCTTTCAAAATTAATGTTGTTTAATTTGTTTTGTAATTAAGAACATAATTGAAAATACAATTGTTTGAATTATTAATAAGGCCCAAACTGTCTGTATATTATCCACTCTGAATATCTCTTCCATGTTTAGAATGAGAACAGAGAGACTACTTAGGAAATTCCTATAGCTCCACTGAGGGAAATGATCTAGTAATAGAGTATCCAAGTTTGTATCTACAACACCTTATTTCTCCTTTAATTTTTTTTATTTTTATGTATTAACATCTTATTGTATATTTGCTTGTGGTAACATTAGAATAATGACAGAACCACTTTTTGCTGCATACAGAATGCTTGTGCCCTTCCTTGGTGCACAAGAACTGATTAATATAGGAACTGAAGAACTGCTAAGTTAGGTACAACTGAGGAAGCTTAACTCCATATGAGAAAATCTACTGTGAACCCTAAGATGGTTTTACATTCCCTTACTTTTCCTGCTGCCTAAAATTAAGTATGTTTGGACAATATATGCATAGCAACTATATGAATATTTTCACAAGACAAAGCACCTTCATCACACCCTTAAATCAGAAGGTGGCAGATCTAGATCCTCTGCTCGTGAAGGTAGCCTGGAATGGTTACATGTATGGAAGGGAAGGAAATTCCTAAATTCATCTTCAGTTTGTGCTTTTTGCTTTTCAGTGCCTCAAAAGCTTTGTAATTCATGGTATCAATAACTACAGGTAGGTGAGTGCCATAAGCTGTGACATTTGCTCATAGTCAAGACAGGTTACCTTTCCCATCTCTTCCCAAAAAGAGATGTCTGTATGTGCTTATGATGAACATGTGTTTTTCATTCTTCATAATGCAAAATTGCTCATAGTTAATGCCTAAAGAATAACTTTTCTTTAGGTTCTTGTTTGCATTGGTGTTTCAGGAAAAAAATGTTGCGCATGTACAGTGGGGCATGAGGAATTTGAGATAAGGATAGTAATTGGGAGAGGTAATGGGCAAAACATTGAACTGAACAATGTTAGAAAACAAAATGATCATGAGGAATTTTTGGCTGTTATAATTGTGGTGAAGGAAATAAGGGGTGGATTGTGTGTAAATTGTCCACTTTTTTTTGGTGTTGTGATCGTGTTATTTTGATTTTTGTTGTGGGGAATTCTTTTTTTTATTGAGGGGAGTGAAGTTTGTGGAGATTGTGAAGATTGTGTGATGAATGTGGATTTTAAGTGATAATTCTTAAATATGTGATTCACAGAGGCGAGGGGTGGAATGTATTTGGTTTCTGTGGCAAGGTCTTGGTAGTGGGGGGGCTACAGGGGTGGCTTCTGTGAGAAGCTGCTAGAAGTTTTCCCTGTGTCC
>NW_009260353.1:99043-109075 GCF_000687185.1 Egretta garzetta | reverse complement strand
GCTCCAGGCACCGGAGCAGAGATTCCCCTGCAGCCCGTGGTGAAGACCATGGGGAGGCAGGCTGTCCCCCTGCAGCCCAGGGAGGTCCACGGTGGAGCAGATCTCCACCTGTAGCCCGTGGAGGACCCCATGCCGGAGTGGGTGAATGCCCGAAGGGAGGAGGCTGTGACCCTGTGGGAAGCCTACGCCAGATCAGGTTCCTGGCAAGACTTTGCAGACCCGTGGGGGGAGGAGCCCACGCCGAAGCAGATTTGCTGGCAGAACTTGTGACCCCGCAGGGGACCCAGCGCTGGAGCAGTCTGCTCCTGAGGGACTGCACCCTGTGGAAATTATGGGCCCATGCTGGAGCAGTTCTTGAAGAACTGTAGCCCGTGGGAAGGACTCACATTGGAGAAGTTTGTGGAGGACTGTCTCCCATGAGAGGGACCCCACACATGAGCAGGGGAAGAGTCCTCTCCCTAGGAAGAAGAAGCGGCAGAGACAAAGTGTGATGAACTGACCTCAACCCCCATTCCCGTCCACTGTGCCACTGGGGGGAGTAGATAGAGAAGCTGGGAGTGAAGTTGAGACCAGAGAAGAAGGGAGGGGTGGGGGGAAGGTTTTTAAGATCTAGCAGTTTTTCTCCTCTCCTTCTCTGATTTTGATTGATAATAAATTAATTATTTTCAAGTTGAGTCTGTTTTGCCCATGATGGTAACTGATAAAATGATCTCACCCTGTCCTTATCTCAACCCACGAGCTTTTTGATTTACTTTTCTCTCCTCTGTCCAGTTAGAGGGGATTGATGGAGCAGCTTTGGTGAGCCCCTGGCATCCAGCCAGGGTCAAACCACCACATGTACATTAAACAAATGCTGCATAGGAGCAGCGTTCTCAAATGCGTCTGTGAAACTAAAAGCTTTAATTTTATATCTAAAATTATTTTTGCACTGGAGAGCTAAACTTATATGCTCTGAATCACCCTAAAAGAGCCTTCCCCTTTTTTCTTGGCAAGTAGGAGAAAAGTCTTCATTGGGCTAAAATTAGCTACTATGAAATAACTCCTGCTTCCCCCAAGAATCACCAGTGTATATGCATCTACTGTCACAGCACCTAAAGACTGAGAAAGTTGCCTAGGAAATATGACAAAGCCTCTGAACTGAAGTTATGGAAAGTACAGAGACTGCTTTTGTGCTTCGGTAGAATACCATAAACATTTTGGTCACCTACATGCTGTCTAAACATCTGGTTAACTTTTAACATCAGATTAACTTTTCTGAAATGCCTAATATTAAAAATACGCCATCATTTCTTGAGTACTCATTTATTCAGCTTCATCATCATTGCAATCAGGAAATCAAGTTTCTGCCAGAAGGCTACTAAAATGATGAAATTTTCAAGTCCTAACTCCGCATTTCTGGATAGAATTTCTCCATCAAGAACTTTCAAGTTCTCCATGTCATTGCATATATAAAGCAAAATAAATTATCCACTATTCTTGTCCTTTCTTTGTGCCACTTCTTAACCTAGCTATGCTGGTTTCACTTTTAAAATAGTTTAAGACAGGAGTATATTCACTCTACTGGTAAACTTAAAACCTGAAGGCCAAAGAATCATTTAATTTGATCTGCCCTGACACATTTTATGAGCAATACAAGTTTCACTGTTTTGAACCACCAAATCTGTCCTGTATATTCAATCTAGTCACTGCAGAAAGTTCAGACTGAGAAAAAAGAGCGCAGCTTTCACAGCAGTTGATAGATAAGGAAGCCAGAAACATTAATTTTAATTAAAAAACAGGGAACAAGAAAACCAATAGTTTTCCATTTCAAAAGGGTGTCTCCAAGTTTCGGTACCACCAGTATGGATTACGGGCTCCCTGCTGGTTACTCCGTAATGATGTCTTTACTGCTGTAACACTCTCACCCCTCCTGATCCTGTATGTCTATCCACCACCTATTACATCTTCTTGTGATTTTAACTGTTGCGCCCTGCACATCACAGAGTCTGGAGAGTAGTGTCACACCTTGCTTTAGGTGCCAAACTAAACCAGCTCCCTCCTGAGGCTCAGTGGACAGAGAAGAGAGAAAGAAGCTCTCCTGCGGAGTGATGCAGAGAAGGGGTCTAATTAAAACTGTCCCCTACAAAGGACCCTGTCTCTCTACGCTAAGGAAGCATTTCAGTGAGATTAACTAGCTTACTTTACCGATTCCCTCTCTGTCAGTGTTAAGTTAGGTATCTGAAGTACAGCAGTGACTCCCCCTTTGTTTTGCATTTTTGTACTAAAAGGATTCTGGTCTGTAATTCAGGTTTTCAAGGAGTTCTCTCTTCTAATTAATCGTAAGAAAAATTTTTTAAAAAGTAACAACACAGTGAAAAGGCACTGATTTTTTTGGAGAAATATCAGGAAGAAGCTGAAGATCATTGCCCTTGTGAAGTGTTTCATCTCTTGCTGTTTCGTGAAGCCCATATGCAGCAGAGCTGGCCAGCACCATATGAAATGGTGGTCTGTGAACTCCAAGAGCACGCAGTCACCTCAGCAACATGAAGTGCACTGCCACTGGCCCTTGGCCAGCCGTATTTGCAGCCTCAAGCAAATTATAGCTATTATGGTGGCACTCAGAGGCAGAGTCTGTCTGCCTACCCCCAGCAAGGCTCTGAATATGCTAGGTAACGGCCTGGAAGCTGTATTTGCTTTGGTGCTATGGGAGGACGTGAGCATTAGACAGCCACAGCTGGCCATCAGGAGCTGTCTCCAGAAGCAAAAAGGAGAACACGATGAAAGGAAAGAGAAGAAAAATGAACTTCAGCAGAATGTAAGAGTTAAATTTAAGACCCAGTGAAGCTAATTAGGAGACTAAAGTACCCAGTATAATTACATTTCCTTTCTCTGTCTTCCCCCCCTCCAAGAAAAAAAGCATGAAAATAAAGCTCTGCTTTCCCAGCAATGTGGTGTAATGAAGATGTAATATATCACCAAATATCAAGTAATGTATTTTACTGGAAAATTAGAAAAGTCATACTGTTCATTTACTCTAAGATTGCGAATAATCTGAGAGAGATCCCTTTTGTAGAAAATCTTTATTTTTTATTCACCAAGGCATGTATGCCACTTAGAAAGGGGCAGCCACCTGATTCAAAATGATAACAAATATTCAGTCCTTAGGAGCTAAATGAGATAAGAAATAACATGATATGTCAACCTATCTAGTAGCACATCAAGAGGTGGGTTCATTATTTTTATTATTTAAAACAGCACTTTATAGACATTAGCTAATTCTCCCATCCTCCCCTGTTTATAAATAGAGATGCTGAGGAAGGGGGAATGAATGCTTTGCCAGAACCATGCCCCATCTAAAAAGTGGAAACAGAATAAAATCTCAGGAGCTTTTTACTTGCAGCCTGCACTGCATATGGAACGGAAGCCAAAGCCTTTAGAGAATTGGTGGTGATGTCGCAGACAAAAGGAGACATTTGCCTTCAGGTCAGACACATTAAATTGATTGTGGGACGACTCCAAGACCACAAGAGTTTGAGTCATCCTACAACTTGAGTCACATGCCTTCTTCACAGGAATACCCTGGAAGGCAGGGGAGGCAGAGAGAAAAAAACCCCACCCTCTCCCTCCCTGGCTGGCAGATGGCATTGCAGCCACTTGGCAGAAGGCAGGATATTACAGTTCAGTGGAAAAAGATACATCCCAGGTCAAAAGTTAAGGAGTGTCTATGTATGTTTCATTCAAGTCTGCTGTTCTAGTAAATAACAGAATGAAGTTGGTATGAAAGGGCATGTTAAAGTGTCTCATATATGCACTTCCATGCTCGTTTACAGCTTCGCCTTCAAGAAGCAATTTTTGTAGGACACCAAGACAAAGGCAGGAACCTGGCTGATTAACTTAAAATTATTGTCTATCTTTTAGAGAATTAAAGCCAGGTTCGATAGGCAACAATTTAATCAGGGAGATTTCTTCCATAATCAGTGGAAAGTGATGGCAGAAGATGACCTGCCATACAAAAGTGCCTGTATTAGACACCTCTTTAAAGGTGGAAAAAGCTGTGCTCTGGAGGTAGCTGTATCTTTTTATTAGCAAGATAATGAAAAGAAAAGCTTTGACTGGATGCTTAAGTCTAGATAGCTGAGGCTAGATGAGATGAAAAGTTCCACAAAATTGTTTACATTTTTGCGGAGATATATATATACACAAAACTTATATAAAGCCTAATGTTAATTATTCAACCTATGATCAAGCTCTGTATCAGAACTATATATAATTACATGTGTTTTATTAATAGGGGTATTTCTTCTGGTCAAAAGAAGAAACCCCCACATGTAGCAACCTCAGGCCAGAGTCTGTTAGATTTCTCTCCTGCATGCCCATGATATCAAATGCATTTAAATTCATACTGCAGCCAGGAGTACTTGAAACATAAAAATATGACCAAACTTTCATATGATCAGTCTCAAAAGATTTTTCTAGATGGCATACTTTCCAAGAAAGTTGAATAAATGTGGGAGAAGTTTACTTGGTAACATCCGTTCTTTCTAAACTCATGCTTTCTCTCTTTTCCACATTCTTCATACCACAAACATGAGTGCTTCACAAAGAAAACCTACCTAATGTAGGCACTGTAACTTAAGGTGATCAAAAATATTCTACAGCAACATGCTTAAATTGAAAATCAGACTATAAATTAAACAGTGGGTTTATATCTGAAAGTACTTTTTTTTCCTTCAAATGGAGGTGAGAGATAGCAAATGAAAACTATTTGGCTCATCAAACAAAACTTAAGACTTTTTACATAGTGCTCATATTTTTTAATTTTATTTAAGAAAAATAATATAAAAGAGTACTTCTGAGAAAAATCAAGTATTATCTCTTTCTTATGAGGTGTATTTTGACACAAGGAAGGGCTGGGTTATCTGTAAGGCAACCAAGCATAGAAGACAAAAAAAATGTATCTGATGTCTGTAAAAACATAATCAGGCTATAGCATTTACTGTAAACCAGCAAATAAATACAATTAGTAAGAGAGGGAAAGGAGGAAAGAATATTTTAAAAGCTGTAATTTACCTTTTGGTGTTTTTTTCAGTCCTTTTTCTTCCATCCCCATATGGGGGGAATCTTTATTCTTTGTCTGTTTCCTTTCTACCAGCCTGGTTCAAAACCCCATAGCAATCTTTCCCCTGATCTCAGCATGCTTTGGATCAGATCTTACTCTAATAGGCATAGGCTAATTTGCACGAGACATTTATATTATCTTCTTCCTGCTGCAGTCATGTGCAAAAGTTATATTTCACTTGTTTGATGGCTTCAGTTAATGAAGAATAGCCTCAGCTCATTTCAGCTCATGCCCAAATATACCAGCTGGATGTAATATTATGACTGAGCTCTCATTATAAAGATGTCATGATAAAGATGCCCTACAATTTTTGGAGAGACATTATCGGACTTCCAGATCCCATGGTATCTGTTCATTGTTCCATGGCTGAAAATGTCAACAAATAAAAACATGTTCTTATTCTCTAACAAGAAGTCTTATAGGATACAGAGCAAACATCTGCAAGATAATTCAATCGACAACATTAGTATCTTCCAAGTTTGTACCGCACAGCCTTTTAAAATCCAGTCTGACAAACCTTTATAACTTACTGAGTGATAATTAATCCTCTAATTTTGTGAAAAAAAGCTTAAAAAAAGAAAAAATCAAGCCTAAGGGACAAATTTGAAGGTAATGTGGAAAGTGGGAACAAAGGAGAGTGCAAGAATCTTAAAATCTGAATTAAAGCTGTTTGGACGGGGATTAGTAGCTTCAGTGCCTGCTAACATTAACATAAATTTCCCATTGCTTTGGGGCAATCAGGCCCAGATGCCTGAAGCTTTCTCATAGTAATTCAGCTTTCTGAAAAATACTGAATGGGAAACTAAACCATTAGGAATTTGATGGCAAATAAAATGAATTCTTCAGTGTTCTTGACTTGCTTGTGTCTTACAACCATCATGGATATTATTCTTAGCCAATGGACTCAGATAATTCAATCTCCGACTCCCTTCCCGGGTAATGGGTAAAACAATAGCCACAATTTCTTGTAAGAAGTCAAAATAAAACAAAAATTATGCAACTCTGAGGACACTGAAGGACATACTTGACCTATCATTTTGCCTACAAAGAATGTATAGATATCCCTATTGAATACAAATTGTTTAACTTGAAAAAATAATTAATATAAGAGGAACTAGTAAAGGGCCTGATAATGTTTACTTGGTATTAAAAGTGCTGGATGACATGCCAATAAAGAGTTTTAACGGAGTATTTCTGTTAATAATCATTGCAACAGTTGCTCCTATCAGTAGAACCAGTCAACCCCAAAATAAAATGAAATCTACTATTTTAAAAATAGCTTGCTGCAAGATATTGCAAAAAGAAGTGCTGCTTAGCAATTAGAAAATACATTTTTTTTCTTATATAAAGAATATACATTACAAAGACAAGACACAGCTCTCAAACCTGTTAAAGTCATCTGAAAGACCTATATACAGCTCTTCAGACCTTACAATTTTGTATCAAAAAAATCAAAGAAAAGCAAGAGACTAATGCAGGAAATTACTGTATGCATGATACTAGGCAAAAATTTAAGAACATTTACTTTGATACAGCCTTCTATTCTGATAAATGTTTATTACCATTAACATGTTACGTCAATAATTATTTCTGCTTGGCAAGCTAAAGTACTTTCACAAAGAAAACGCATGGTATATAGGTTAAGCGATATCTTCAAGTCTCTTGAATGTTGTGCATGCCCACTCTGTTAGACTTTGCCCTCAGTGCTCGATAAATTAGCTGTCTTACATATTATTAGTCAAAGAATTAAAGAACATGAGCTCTGATTGTATTGATCGAAGCACTGTACGGCAGAGCTGACACCGAACTACATTACTTTAAGGAGATCCATCTGTCAAACATCTGGTGACTCCACCAGCTAGGGAGACAGACTTCCATAAGTTCCTCACACTTGCCAAACTTTGGAACACGAGTAATAAATATTCCCAATAAAAAGTGTCATTTCAAAGTGAAGCCAGTATTTTGTGCCACTAGAATTATTAAGGATGAGTGATGAATATGGGGACATACTTCTGTAACGATATTTTCGAGGGGAGTATGTCCCTTTTCTTCACATTCATGTAACTCATTAGCCTAGTTTGAATAAAATTCTGTTACTTAGATCAGATTTATGATAACAAAATGTTGAAGGAGCTTTGAGAGTAAGCAGCTACAGTATATATATACTCCAGATTCTTTCCCCCACTGCATGAAATCAGTTTCTTGATTTTCAGATATTATTTTATAGCCTTATTTTTTTCCCTTGAGCTCCAAGACCTAACACTAAGGGGCACCAGAGAACTGAACTGCATCTGTTCGGATCCATCAGGAACCAGCTGCGGCAACCAACGCTGTAAGTTATTCACCGTGCTAGGTGGAGAGGGAATGGGGCTTTGGGGGAAACAAAGCAGGCGGAACAACAGCTCTGCATGACACGTTCTCAGTGAGAGAAAACTGTCACTGGAAAAGCAAGGACGCGCTCATTTCAGGAATGCTGAACGTCTTATTATAGTTTATCACTAGGTGCTGAAAAAGAGCTCTCACTCTGTTTTTCCAGACAAAAGTTGGGGAATGTGTGAAAATATTGCATGACGTGAAAATGGATTTTTTTGGAGAAGCTGAGTATATGTAAAAAATCCTAGCAGATTGACTCTATTTCCTTTCATCTTAGACAAGTGTAAACAGAGGAGCACAGACTTAGGAATTCATTCTTATATTAAGTTTCGGATGAGGTCTGGATACCAGCATTTTTTCATTACCAATTCTTAAAATTCCACTAGGGAGATAAAGAACACTTCTTATTTCCCCGTGAATTGCAAAATTGCCTATTACCCTCTCATTTTCCTGACAGGACAACAGGAAAACAACATTAAAAAAAAAAAAAAAATCAAGCCTCTTCGCCGAGTGGGGACTCCAAAACCGACTTCCTTCACCCAGAGTTTGGCTGTCAAAGAGAATAATCATGCAGCCAGTGCCACATATCTTAATAGAGCACATTCGGAAAATCCCAGACTCGATGTCAGGAACCTGTTGCTTATCCCAGTTGGGTTTTTTTTTGTCCTGTATTGCTGTTTCAGTCCCTCTCTTCCACCACAAAATACCTAACCAACCAAGCAAAATATAACCACATAAATGGCACTACATGTTAGAGAAGTTAAGTTGTTCTGATTCCCTTTTAAAAGCTCGGTCACGGTCTTGTCCTAGAACAGACAGCATTACAAAAATGCAGATATGGTACAGGGCCCAGTATGTCAAATCATTGTAATCAAAGCTCCAAGACCAAAATTAATAATGTACCATTAGCAGATGGTGTGAGCTGATTGACTGAGAATTGCAAAGATGTATTCTGATTTGAGTACTGTAGACTTTTTCTTATAATATTGGCACTTATTTCTGTGTCTTTAAATAGTCTGTCAAGATAAAATCCACAGATAACTTCTGGTCGGTGTAGAATTTGACTCATAGATCTTTTAAGGCCAGATGAGACCATTATGATAATGTGCTTTGACCCCCAGCATAACACAGGGCATGGAACCTCGCTCAGCAATTCCTCCCTTGGGTCTGCGTCTTCTGTTTGAGGTATACCATCTCCTTTTGAAAGACATCCAGCCTTGATTTATTACTCAAAGTGACGGAAATTCCAGCACATTCCTTGGTAAGCTCACGCCTCGGTTAACGACAGCTGCAGTCAGAAAAGTTTTGTCCTCCTCTGATACGGTTTAGTTTTCAGATTTCTTCCCACCACACCTTTTGAAGCTGAATTAGAGAGTTGCCAGCGATCTACATCGGCTTGTAGACCATGGCTGTGTTTGTGAAGGAATCTTTCTTCAAACAAATAATGGGGAAAAGCCACCTTTTGGAATACACTGTGCACCTCATTCGAGGGCCATTAGCAGTTTTAAATGGTCCCTCACCCCCAGGATGGTGGAAGCCTCCGGCACAAGGAAAGGTAGGGCCTCTTATCCTTCCCCCGGTCCAATGGAGCAATTAAAATACAAGTCTTGGTTATGCTATGGCCAGATAGCATACCTGATGTCTCAAAAGGAAGACCTTGTAACTCCAGGTCTTCATCTGAGAATGTTCAACCTCTAGCTTGCACCTTCTCCTGCCTTGTGCGGGATCCAAGTTTTTCTGTTGCTGCTATGTTAAGGTGCGTCAGCAAGCAAGATGAAGGTAACTTAGGAGTGACCAAACAGTATATTTATTTAAGCAAGAGACCCTGCTGGTTGGGGCTGGAAGGCGGTGGGATCTCTGCTGTGGGTCTCAGTGGAGATCATCAGTGATTCACCACCCTCCTGGGAGAGTTAAGCCTCTCTCTCTCTCCAGGCAGTGACATCTAAAAGGGGAAATGCACAGACTGGCAGAATTCACCCAGCTCGTGTGCTGGACCAGGGTTTTGCAAAACTTCTCTTGGGAGAAGAGCTTGGGGTTTAAGGGCACTATGCTTTCCAGCTCTCTGATGGGCAGCGGTGTTCCGGCCGTTTACTGTGGGGCCAAAACCTGCCTAGAGTTTCATATGCCGTGTGTGATTTGCTGTGACGAGGATAGACCTCTCCAGCCACCATCCTGCGTGGACATGGTGTTTCAGGGCCACAAAGGGAAGGAGACCCTGAAGGAGGGTGGTACCAAGCAGTCCCTTTGGTGAGACGAGTAGAAAGAGTTGCACTGAGGAAGCCCTTTGGAGGGGCCATGTGGTCCCCAGTGCCTCTCCCACCTCCTCCTCCTCCTCCTCCTCCTCCTCCTCAGGCAGGAGGAGGCAGAGTTCGCTGCTGCTGCCAATGCGCCAGGGTAGAGAGATCTCGGCGCGGGAGGAGATGACGCAAAAGGCAGAGCTCCCCCCAAAAAAGTGTTTCTCCAGGACGAAGATGGCGGCAACTTAGCCCAGGGGCCCAAGATGCCTGTGCCCATCGGGGGCCCCCAGCCAGGCAGTTCCGCCCCGTGCGCCCGGGGACACC
>NW_009260353.1:98135-98917 GCF_000687185.1 Egretta garzetta | reverse complement strand
GGCGGCGGCGGCGGCAGGGGGGAAGAGGAGGCGAGGAGCCCTCCCGGAGCCGTCCGTCGGCAGCGGGGGACGCGGCATGCAGCTGTCCGGGGGCAGCGCGCTTTTCTCAGGAGGGAGATGGGGAGCCGCGATCTGACCATGCCTGGGTGAGAGGGGGAAAGGACCAGCCGCGCAGCCCCGCCACCACCAACTATCACCACTACCACCACCATCTCCTCTCCCTCCTCCTCCCTCTGCGTTATTGCTCTTATCTTCTCCACGGCACTCCGCGTTGGATGGACTGGGGCTGCTTCGCGGGGTGAGACGAAGGCAGAGCCAGCGGCGAACCCCGACGATATCTCCGAGGAAGAGAAAGAAGAGGGAGAAAGAGAGAGGGGGGGAGAGTGGAAGAGGGAGCGAGCGAGCGAGAGCAGGGAAGGCAGGCAAGAAAATCCCCCCAATCTTTTAAGTCAATGCATATTGTGGTGACACTGGCAAAGGAGCCCTCACGGTGGAGTCGGCCAGGGCTGTGCGTTCCCAAAATATGACCAGGGGTGCTTGGATGTGCAGTCGGCAGTATGATGACGGCTTAAAAATCTGGTTCGCACCCCGGGAGAACGAGAAACCCTTCACGGATTCAGAGAGGGCTCAGAAATGGCGACTGTCCCTGGCATCGCTCTTGTTTTTCACAGTCCTGCTCTCTGATCACTTGTGGTTCTGCGCCGAGGCCAAATTCACGGGGACCGGAGAGAAGGAGCAGCCGCCGCCCGAGAAGCCGGAGCCCGCGGAGCCGAGCTGCTGGC
>NW_009260353.1:97552-97906 GCF_000687185.1 Egretta garzetta | reverse complement strand
CGGCCGCGGGGCGCGGGGCAGAGCCCGGCGCCCGGCGGGGACCTGACGGCTTTTTACCTTTCCTTTTGTAATTCCTACACACTTTGGGAGTTGTTCGCCGGGTTGTCCAATCCGGACACTTTGAACTGCAGTCTGGATGTGGTGCTGAGGGGGGGAGGCTCCTGCAGCCAGTGCGTCCAGGCTTACCAGCGCTACGACCAGCACGCTCAGGAGAAATACGAAGAGTTTGAGGTTATGCTCCAGAAATATTTACAGTCGGAGGAGTACTCGGTGAAATCGTGTCCTGAGGATTGTAAGGTAGGAGCCCCTGCTGTGTTTCCTGTCCCTGGCTGGCGGGCTGGCGTGCCTCCCGCC
>NW_009260353.1:46310-96999 GCF_000687185.1 Egretta garzetta | reverse complement strand
AGCGATGGTGAGAGCGTTTCGGTACGCCGCGGCGGTGTTCTTGGGTGACCGCTCAGAGAGATCCGGAGGGTTTTCTTTTCTTTGGTAGAAAGCAGGGTCCCGCTTCGGCTCTGTGTAGTTGTCGTCTTCTCTCTACTTTTGCACGAGATTAGTTGGCCGAGCTCTCAAGACAGGAAAGGGCAGAAAAAAGTGTCGTCCTTGGCGCCTAAAACAACTAACGGCGTGCTTTTTTCCCCTGTTTGTTTGAGCGTTTGTTGAGAGCTGGGCCAGGTGAATGGTTTCTGCCTTGAACTGGATTATCTTGGCTACTGTAGCACTGTGTTAACTGGTCTGAACCGAATCCTGCTTTAGCGGTGGAACACAGCAGTGCGTACAAATCGCCGCTCTGAACAGAAGGCCTAGCCCTACCTCTGTGTTTTGTAACTTCAGCAGGGCCTTCTGAAATCCCGTCATGGTGACAGTCCACACCTAAAGAATCCCGTTCACCAATAAGTTAGTGTAATTTGCACTTCTCTTTGCCACGAAAATCAATCTACAGTCCCCCCAGAAGCTGAAATATCCTGTTATCCAACTGGACAAAGCAGGAAAGTTGCCGTATTTATTTTTTCTTGTTAAACTTGAAAAAGTAGTTTCATTAGTAGTTTTGACTCCGCTCTTTCTAGGTTCTAAGCTGTGTGCGCGCACACTCGTTGTAGATATGTTATGCACTCAGTTTCTGGTAATGTAAATGTATTTTATTTCCAGAGTGAATTGGCTAAGTAAAAAGCATAAATGGGATAAGTAAAAAGCGTATCAAATGCAAATAGGTGTCTACCACTGTAAGGACTTCTTTGCCGTTTTAGTAACTCTTCCACTAGAAAGAGACCCACTGCTCTCTGCCACCCAACGGTCGACATCTACTTGCTTCAAGTGGCTTTTCTGTATCGCAGTGTAGTTTGACTGAACTTTGCCTCCAAGTGTGCAGTTGCCCGACAGTGTGTCATGGCGTAAAAGGTGTGGAAAATGAACAGAATAGCAAACGCACACTGTAAGGATTTCCCTTTCAGAGACTGAATGAGAAGAAATGCTTGTTTAATGATGGGGAAAAAGTTGTTGACATTAAAATGATGGCGTGAAACGTACAAATGAATGGGGCGGACGTGGCGCCCGTGACCCGCAGTTCCCCGGGCCCGAGCACCGGCCGGTATTCCTCTATGTTTTGAGAATTTGGCCAACCACTCTGTGTGAAAAATGAAGGATATTCCAGCAGGGAAAAGAAAAAACAAACAAAAAAACCCCCACCAAAACCAAACCGAAAGCCACAAACTGTCCAGGGTGCTGCAGCCGCAGCGCCCGCGGCCCGCGGCCACGCCGGGGAGGAGCCGCCCTCTTCCACCTGCGCCCTGGCTTGGTGCTTCTGGGGCCCCCCTGGAGCTTTTTGAGACATTCGGGGGCTTTAGCAGGTCCAGGGGTCTGACAGCCGCCTGTATGGACGTGCCTGTCCGAGGTCTAACCCTCAAGCGTGTACAGGCGAAACCGGAAACTCGCGGTGAATACTTTGTGACACTTGCAATATTTTGCTGGGCTGTCTGGTGTTTTCTTCATAATTCATTTATAAAAATAAGTCAGGAAATGTTTGGGGTTTTTTGTGCGTAAGTAAATATTAATTTTTTGAGCGTTGGACGTCTAGCTGATTCTTAGCTTAAGAATCGGAATAGGAAATAACTTGACACTACGCATTTTAGGTATACACCATTTGATTGGTTTATGTGGTGAGCGGGTTTTTCTTTTCTTTTAAAAAAAAAGTTAAAATTACTGACTTTACTCAATAATCATGTATGCAAATAGTGGCTTACTACAATGAAATACTTGTTAAATAACCTTTCTCTATTTAAGACACCTCTAGTATTCTGGGAGGGCTGCTTCATTCACAGAAAGCGAGAGTGCTTTTCATCCAGGTGACCAGTTATAGCTAATGAGAAAATCAATAAAATTTACACTGAATAACAGTCAACCTAAAACTTGTAATTGGGTGTTACTTCCCCTTTCCTCGACTCTCCCCACCACCGTCCCCCACCCTCGACACAGACAGTTCTCACAGTAAAGAGTGAAAATCCTGGGGGGTTCTCAATCCAGCAAATTACACCTTTCAAGAAAGTATTGCTGGCTACAACAAATAGTACATATCAAAATACTTTTGATATATGAGTCTAAACATCAGATTTTGTATTTTCATTCCTGTATCTGAAACCGGAAGAAAATGAACTTTACTTTCAAAATATTCTGTGTTCTACTACATGTCTCCTGGTCTTTGAAGAATATTTTAAATAAATTGCTTTGTATTGCAGAAGTTTGCAGTCAGGAGTTGTTTGGGTTATCAGTTCACATTTAGCCATTCTACACAGTGAGTTTTGGTTTCGCTTTTAATATCTAAGTAAACTCACTCATTTTTTTGAAAAGAATGCCGTCCTGTAATTAAGGTCTTACTATTAAACTTCCTATTGAGTTGTATTGGGATTTTTGAAAATTTTGTAGAAAATGCTGAGAATTTTGAGTTTTAGGACATTTGGAAAATCAGTATTTTTTTTATAGTATCAATGAATACGCATTTTATATCGTTAGGATGTCATGTTATGTTAGGATGTATGCTGTTTAGAAGTTCTGTATCAGTGTTGTCTCATTATAAATCCATCTTCAATTTATTTCTTAAAAAATATCCTTGAAGTCTGTTGTCTTTATGTATTGTTTTCTTGTCTTGGTATGTATCACGTATCAGTAATGGCTAAACAATAAATATAAGTCAGACAAATATTTCAATGTATTACATACTCAACAAGATGACATAAATAAATTGCTGTAGCTCTGTTGAATCACTGGAGTAACCAAGTAACTGAGAATCTGGATATACATTTCTGGTTTTCTGTTTTAAATTTAATTTAGATTTTTTTTTATTTTTATGAAATTTTGCTTTTGCACATTATAAAGCAGTGGTTTTATTTACAGGGATTGTTCTTGGCAATATCTAAAGCTTCTTGGTTTGCAGAATATCATTTTTATATGCAGTGTGACACAAAACTGTTCAAATAATTAATAGAGAACTGTATTGGCTTGATGCTGGAAGACACAGCTCCTCATAATGACTTGTCAGCTTTCTATCAGGGGAAATACTCAAGTTCTTGTTCTTAAGACAGCAGGCAATCGCTCTATGGAATAAAAGAAAATTCTGGCTACTTCTGATTAGGAACTGGGTCAAATAACTAAGTAGGACATATAAATGTAAAGGGGTTTAGTTGTGGGGGTTTTTTGGGTTTTTTTTTTTTGAGAGATAGAACTTATGTCTTTGTGATAAGTACCAGAGGCCAAGGCTTTCTTGGCAGAAGTATTTATTAATATTTGAACAAAACACCAGTTATAATTTTTGGCACAGGTTTCTTTAACCCAGTGGAAGTTCAGAGTGTTCAAAATGTGGCCTTCCTTAGTGCTAGTTAAAATATTGAAATGTGCAATTCAGGTAAGTGCATTATAATGAAAATAAAAAAATAATTCAGTTTTCCTCCTAGGATATCAAAAAATAAAAACACACCACCTTTTTTTATATCAACATTGCTAAAAAGAAAACTTTAGCTGATGTCATGAGCTGACATGCTCAACATGTACACACAGCTTTTTTTTTTCTTTTTGTTTCACAAATTACGTATCATTTAATAACTTCTGATTTGAGGTTTATGATATTGGTATCAGAAATATCTAAGAAAATAGCTGCATTATAATACTGCTTAGTTGAAAAGCATATATATAAACCCAAATAAAGGGTTTCATCATTAAACATAGATGGTGTAGTTGCTAGGCATATAGAGATTCTGTTACTAGATTTTTATTTTTTTTCTGGATCAGAGACGTGTTCAACTACTTTTATTTGAGTAAGAGGATGACTGCAAGTTCTTTAAAACAATTAAAATCACATTTGTTCTCATTTATCTGGAAATATCAAAGCTTATATGAATCATGACTTTTCCAAGAACTTTTTCTTAAACAGCATATGTAGTCTAATTAGGTTTTGATTTAAACTCTCAGTTAAGCTGGCAGAAAAGAGCAGATGAGAAATACAAAACTAAAAGCTCAAGTGATAAAAGAACCCTTCTGTTACAAAAGGTCACATAGACCAGCATCTGCCACAAAGTTAGACATTTCAATTGCACATCTTAATCAGACGATATTTATATTATATGCAAGAGTGATACCTAAGCTAATCAGAAGAAACTCTTACAAATTAAGCCTTCAAAAATCTGTACTGAGGGTCAGTGTCTAATACAAATGAGAAACAATAAACATTAATTACTGAACTGATGCCTTTTCAGACGTGTTGAAATTTAGATATTTATTTTAAATCTCTTTTTAAAATGAATAATATGCTGTATTAAAAAGACATGGTACTTAAATATATGTTTTTTAAAGTTTTGTTTAAAATTCTGTGAAGCTAACATGACTCTATAAATTGATGTTTGCACATGCTACGTGTTCAGTTGATTTAAAGAAAAAGGTTGATTTATTTTTCAAAACTAATTTAAGATAAACATGTAAGTGAATTTAGTATAACTACTGTAATAGCGCATTGGTATATTAATATAAGGAGCAACGCTGACTGTGTACTAATGAAATTTCTATTACGACCTAAAATCCGGATTCAGCAATCTGCTTGAGTCTCTGTTTTTGAGCTAGATGAGTGGCACTGCACTCAGGGAAGACTAAGTGCGTGCTTACAGGTATTCAGTTGCTTAGGTGCTTTGCCGGATCGGGATCAGATCGCTTCTCTCCTAAAAGAGCAAATTTCCTAGGTTGTTCTTTCAGAAGTGAGTTCACCCCACCTAACTTCTTAAAAGTTTGCATTTAGTTGATCATCCAGATACTCATCCCATTCACAGTCTAGATGAGTACTTCATTCCTGATTGAAGAAGAAAAGCCTTCAGATGACTAGCACAGACTTGTTGAAGTGAGTTCTACCCTAGTCCAGCAGCCACAGTTTCACACTTCATGGTATTAGGGCCACATGGCTAGGGACCTCAGGGCTCTGCCCTCAGTTTTACTCTGTTCCCTTTGCACCAAGCAGTACGCTTCCCACGCACCTTGCAGAGAACGCGGCAGTCTTGCTCCTTCGTTTCATGTTCTTCTAGGAAAAGTAATCAAAATGCAAATTATAGTTCTATCACTTATCCTGCCTAAAAATCATTTGGTCTATACTTAGTAATTTATCACTTCAGTCTTGCACTAAGATCCATAATGTATTTAGATCTGTAAATTTCCTGAAAGGGAAAAAGTAACTTAGAAGTTGAAAACTTAAATACTACTTTTTGAGAAGTATCACTCATAATGCTCCAGAAGAGAGGAAAATTAAATAATTCATCTGACCAAAGAAAACCCCAAAACCAAACAGACGTCCAGTCTGGATGTCCACATCAAATATAAAAGTTCAGACTCTCTTTGTAGTCAGTGGTGATACATAGGTAATTCTAGAGTCTGAGTCGGTTCACAGTAAAGTGGACATCTAGGATAGGTCGGGTGGATTATGCCCTAAAAGTACCTAATTTCTGTTTGTTGTCTCTAAAGAGCACATACTGTCATTTTATCTCAGATGCAAACACCTCCACTGTGGACCTCTAAAGTCAGCTTAGATGAATCCAAACAAAGTGGTTTTGGTGTAAAAAATACGTTTGGATGAAATTGTGTTCATATGCAAAATTGACCTGTGAGAAGGTTTGTAAAATCCTGCTACTTGTGCTGTCCCGCGCCAATCTAGTGAAATCACAAGCCTCTTTCACTTCTCTGATAACTATACTCTGTCGCCAAAGAACGTGTGAGCTATGCAATCTGCTTCTTAGGCATGAGAATAGGAAAGGGCCTTATATGACATGATTATATATTTACCACTTCTTTGAGAGAGGGGAGGCCAAGAGCTTCTACATATTACATTTCTGCAGTTGTTATTTCTACTGAGAAACCATAGAAGAACAATTGTAGGTCATCTTCTTAATAGAAATTTTTGCAGGTGAATTTGCTACAGATTATTTCTCGCATTCTCCTTTCTCTCTTTACAAGGAAGGTGGGTTTTTTGGGGGCGGGAGGGAGGTGTCTATGTATGTGAGAAGTCCTATACATTACACTGGGTTTCATTTTCTGCTCTTAGATTGAATCAGAGGGAACTCCCAAGCCTACCCAATCTCCCTCACTCAAGAGGCATATATTCTTAGACATTTATGCCACTTTACTAAAATAACCATACTGCACTTTTGTATGTACTTTTCACTGTACTTTTCTCTTGTCAGAACTGTAGAGCAAACATCGCTAAGTGAGTGCGTGCGATAGTTTGGTTTACTTTACAGCGTCAATCAGATGAATACAAATTTTGTGAGGCACTAGAGACATACTCTGGCTTGTAGAGAGATTTTATTATTTTGAAGATATGTTAAAAAAAAAAAAAACCCTACCAGATTTATTTTGGGGTTTGTGATCTGACCTTATTTACAAACAGGGCAGATGTATGAAAGACGTAGATTGCTCCTTTAGAACACGCACATTGAAGAGCCATGTCCAACAAGCTCCCAGTCCAAAATGACAAAGAGAACAGGGCATGATGTAAGTGGCTTTGAAGTGAAGTTGATCAACGCTTGATATGATCCCACCCTTCATCTCATCTCTTTCATCCAAACTGATGGACATGTCTCGAAAGCTGTGTTTGAAATAACGTTGTCCCTAAAGCCTTTATGGGAGAACCTGGTAGGACCCTTTGAAGCACTGATGAGATGCAACCAAACTGTGGGGACAAATGGTGATGATCAATGTTGAACTGATAAACTTCAGCAGTTCTGTATGAATATCTTGGTCTTTTGAAGTGTCTTGGAGATCCTGATGGGAATGTTCACCTTTCGTATAGATTGACGTTGAGAGATCACTCAGATTTCAACATTAGAAAACAATATGCTGATTAAAAACAGTAGCAAAAATGATCTGAACTGAAGTTACCAGCAAACAATAAGTTTGGGCTCAGATTTTTGGAAATTCTGCAGCAGGTTGGAAGTCATTGTGGATATTTTAAATTATTTCAATGAAATTAGGAGGAAACTGTACCTGAGAGATTACAAATAAAAAAAAGTCCAAATTTTCACTTTTGGTATACGACAGTGGCATTTAAAGATTTTTTTTTTGGTGTTACAACTTAGGCAAGTTCCTTAGTCAAACCATTATATTTTCAAATTTATCCATTATAAAATATGAAAAAGAAAAAATGGATGTAATTACATTAATTTTGTATTTTAGAATATGCAATACATTTATATATTATTATTTATATATAGTTTTCAGGAGATGTTTTCCAGGGAGCAAGTACGATATCTAGAATGCTTTTTAAATGCATGTTTAATTCTTTCTTGTCCTCTGCACGTTAGATTAGATGTTGCCTTCAATTTGCCTGAACGCTTATGTAAATGGTATCTCGGGCCTTTCAACACACTTCATCTCTGTAAAACATCATAATGAAGTATCTTTATGACATTTTTAAGATATTAGCAATCCAGGACTGGAGGACATTCTTTATTAAAGGGAAGGGGAAAAGATGGATTGTATGTGATATTTAGAAAAACAGTTGTTCTCATGTTATTCATTCTTTTAGGAGAATAGGAGACTTTCCAGAGTCTGTTGATTGACAATTCCTCTACATTGCTTAGCTTGCTCTCTGTATTTGAGGGGTTACACTCACAGGTTCTTCTCAGAAAAGCTAATTTTGTATGAGATGTATTGGTTTAGATAAATACTTGGATTTAAAGATCTATTAAGGAAGAATTTGAGCAACCCTTAAATGCTTTAAAATCTGTATTAAAAATTAATTACATATCTTGCAGATTTTAATGTGTAGTAGTAGACAATTAAATATAAGACCATAAATATAAAAATTTATTCATGGATGCATATTCTTCATGTGGAACAGTACACCAAGCAGAAAATCTTTTGCTAGTGTGGAAAGTTTATTCTTAACTCATATTAGGCGATAGTTGATTTATTATGCTTGTGATTCAAGAAAATATATTTTTTTTGTTAATGTAACTTCATCATTTAGAAGGGTATCTTGTTAGAGGTAAAGTTACATAGTCAAAGGCACTAAAATGATCTCTGCTGAGAGAAATTTTTGTATTTGTATATGTGCAAACTGAATTAAAAAACAGACATTCTTTAAAATAAAGCCCAGCGTACAAGGAAAACAAAAAATAGCAAATAAACAATAGACTTTATTTTTATTGTGGAATAAACAGTACATTTAAAAAAAATTATTAAAAAAATTACATACCAATTTTCCATGACTCTTAACATTGCCTTCACATATGATCTTTGTTGAAACTGGATTTCTGTATAGAAGAACTTTAGGATAATAAGGACATTTTATTTATTCACAGTTGCAAGTAAAAATGCTTGTGTATTAAAAGGCTTGTAACTGACTTTTAAAAGAAGATCACCTCTTGGTGAAATCTGGCATAGCACGTCTCAATTTAAAAGTAAATTCTTTTTAAAACACAAGAAAACTATATCTTCAAGTTTCAATGTATAATATCAAACTGATAAAAATAAAATTACCCTATGTCAGTTATGATATTTTTTTATTAAAACCAGCTACAAATAATCTAAAATCTATGGTTTGGTAAAGTCTAAAACCTCTGGAAATTTTCGAGAAATGTATTACTGTAATATCTATTTAGAATACCAATCATTAGTAAATTCCTGAAGCAAATTTCTGGTGGTTTTCCAGTGGGGTGTGTCTGTACTAATTCCAGCCATGTTAATGTCAGGCAAATAGTGTAATCGGTGGAGGAGGATCCACGTCCTCAGGGCCTAAGTCATTGACCTTTTTATTATTAGGTAAAATATTCCAAATGCATCCATTTTGGAATATTGCAACTTCTAGACCCCTGTAAGAACAAACCCAGCCTTTCACGCTTTTCCATTCACGCTATGTTCAAGCTGTTCATATTGCGGTACAGTGCTTTAAAGCGAGACTGGGCAGTTTTGATAAGAAGAAAGTTTTTTACAGAAGGGAACAAGTACTGCAAGGGGCCCAGCATCCCACTAGAGGGGACGCCCCGGCACGTGCTGCCGGAAAGACGGAGGCTCTGCCCGTTGGGCTGCGCCGCTGGAGCAGGGCCAGGGCCGATGAGATACGGGGATTAGATTCCACTGGCTTGCAGTTCTGCACTTTTTAAAAAAATAGGAAGCAAACCAAACCCATAGCCCAGGTCCCCTGGGATGGCTTTTAAAATCCATCATGCCTTCAGAGACGAGAGACATTAATTTCCAGTCCCATTCTGCTGTGGAGTTGAAGTCTTCCTGTCAATATTCCTACACAGAACCTGCCAGAACTTGGACCAGTATTATGAAGAATAATGAGGAGTTTCTGAACAAAGCACATTGGAAATATTGGCCAAATTGTCTTAAAAGCAGAATTATTTTATTTTTATTTTTATTTTCTTCTTCTATGCTTTCTGATATAACAATCCTTGGGGAAATGACCCCTATTATAAGCTAAGTTTAGCTAACAAGATCTAGTGTATCACTGGAGTTCAGGAAATGAGGCTTGCTGTTTTATGTCCCAACTCAGTTACAAGTGCATTATGGATTCTTTTATCTCTATTTAAATCTTATAAATGTTAAAGCTGAATCTTATAAATATACATTTTTTGCAACCTCACTATATTAATGAAATTAAATCATTACTGTAACGATAGCTTTTCAAAATATAGCAGCTGATATTGATTTCTGGGACGTGACCTGAGTAAATGTACTGCAAGCCAATCTCTGTATGACAGATGTGAATTTAAAATATTGTTTTATTTTCATTTGTAAATATAGGCCACTTTTCTTTAATCAGGAATCTACAATGACATAAACCAGGACTAACTCCATTGAAATCAATGGCTTTACTTAAATGTAATACTGTTTTGAGATCAGAAGGAGGCACATGATATACTTTAAACCCCAAATATATGAAATCAAAGGAACAGATTTGACTCAGACTGATTTTCTTTACAAACCTCGCTACAAAAAGCAATATGCAGAGTGCTTTCAATGCTCATTTCCTCGTCTTTGACTGACGTTACTGATTTGTTATTGTTGTCAGATTAATGTATTTTTTTCCCTTTTCTTTGTTGTTGTACTTGGTCTTGATCCCATTCTCTTATTCTATTGATTTTTCAGGCACAGTGTAGAAAAATATTATGAGCTTAACTTGTTCAGCTATTGGGGTGGGGGGGCGACGGAAAAACCTTGAAGACAACAAAGCAGAATTAATTTGCCTTTTCCAGACAAGAGTGTAGGCCATCTGCCAGGGTTAAAAGGAGAGATGCTGATCAGTAGTATTGCAAGTTTAAATCCAGAGAAGCTGCTTTGATTGCTGTAAAGACATTCTGTATTTATGCCGGTATAAATACACTCAGAATTTAAGCATAAGTTGAAGAATTGATCAGGTAATGGAAGTTTTGCTCTGTGGTACATTTCAACACTCACAAAAAAGGTAGTAATTTTAACAATGACTCATCTTAAATAAAAATTACAGGTATTATACACACATAGGTATGTATATATGTGTGAGACATATATATATATATATATGTATATGTCTTACAGGAGGTGCAACAAGGAAATTGCTGAAGTAGGATGAAGCATCTTGGACAGGCTAGGACAGTCCTGAAGTAAAGCCCTGTGGAAATCTTTGAAACATCCTGGATTCTTTAAAATTAAGAATTTAGGAAGTACAGAAAAATGTAACAATTCTTTCTAAATGGGTTTTTTTTTCCGTTTTGCAGTCACTGATTTGTTTGTTTTCTGACTGATCTGGAAATGTAAATTACTTATGGTATTTTCTTCCTTTTGTCAAGGCTTCAGAAAAGCCCCCCAGTAAATGTGGAATACGCAAGCATGAATTGCTGATGTCGTATGTGCACTAACCCTGTTTTACATTGGTCTTCGCAACTCCTTTGTAGAGACCTTCTGTGTGTTTGGACTGAAATTTGGATGGCTGGTTGGAACAAAACCACCTAAAACTCCACGTATCTCTGCTACCTAATATTAATAGATTAAGGAAGAACTTACCTTAAATATTCTATTAGCTTAATTGGAACATTTTAGATTTTTTTTGTATCTGCTTGTTTATTTGCACATTACATAACAAGTTTTTTTGTTTATGTGTTTTTTTTAAGACCAGGATCTTTTGATTGCTGTGATTATCTCCGAGACAGGTTTTGTTACTGTTGTGTCATCTGGGTTTTATATTTTTTGTTGGGTATTTTAAAGGGCAGAATTACGTTACTTTGTGCAATATAAGCATGAATTTCAGTGACTTCCCAAGTATTTATTTAAACATTTTTTGCAGTTTCCTGTCTACTTGTGGCTGTTTCTTTTTGATCACTGAAGAAACATTCCTCCTTACATTTTGGTATGAATGTAAATATTTATAGTATGATTTTTTCCTCATGGTTTTTAATCTGGCCCTGATTTGAAGAGAGCTGGTATTTGGAATGGGAGAAATCTTTTGTCCCTTTATAGTTTTTTAGATCTGCAAGAGGAGGAGATGGTATGTTTTGCAGCTTGCAGGAAATATTTACATCCCAGAATTTTACCAGAATCATGACTGGCAGGGAAGATCAGGAGGCTCACAGGGAGGAATAAGAGATCTGTGAACATCAATAAGCTTTTTTTGTGTTACTCTAAATTTGTCGTCCTGGGTACAGGATAGAAAATGGAACTTAAAGTATATATGAATAAAGAGATGTTTAAAATTATGTGGTTATACATTTGAAAGAGAAGCAAAAGACCTGAAAGTGTTTTGGTTGGTTTTTTTTTTCCTGCAAGTAATGGTACTATTGAGGAACTCAAAAATTACAGTACTTCTGTAGTGCGGAGGCCCCGTAACATGAAGAGCACGACGAGGTGCACCTTGTTACATTCCTCAAAGGGCTGGTCCTGCTTCAAATTCTTTTCTTCACTTTGAACAGAGTTAAAATGCAACTATATCTTTCTTACAGAGTCTGCACACACTCGACCACGCAGCTGACAAATCTCAAGTGCTTGAACTGTGTGCAGGCGGCTGCCCTGAGGCTGTGTCTCCATTAGCATTTTGGTTTAGGTCAGGGGTGTGCTTTTGAAACAAATCTCCCACTCAGCCCCACTCCCACTCTTACTGCATCTTGATTCACGTCACGGAGCCGTCTGGGAGCACACAAACTGCATTGCTTGCCGCCGAAAGTGAAGGCGAAGAAGTGCCCCAGAAGCGCATCCGATGAGTTGCCAGTGCTGAGGGACATCCAGTCTATACGACTAGGGTTAGCCCGAAGTAAAACCTATGAAACACATACAGCATGGATGCCAGGCTCTCGGCACTCTCTCAGTCTATGGAATGTTTCTACAGAGTCACACTCCTTGTTAATATTCACAGAGACATAGTTAAAAAGACTGAAGTTCAACCCTCACCTGGAGATAATTCCCAGAGTATCTCGGCAGTTACTTCAGGACTGCAGCTCAAGGCTCTGAGCTGGAGCTCTGAAATGATTCACTGCACCTGGCTCTAGGTAAATCATGACACTAATGATCATCTGTTGTTCTTTTTTTTTTTGATTTTTCTTTTTTTTTTTTTAGTTTCTTCCTCTCCATCTTCTGCTGGCATGCCTATGGGGGTGATGCATGGCATGGTGCAGATCTGTGCTCTCTGCCTTCCTTGCAGCTGCCAAGCTTCTGTGCAGCAGAACGGCGGGGGGGCGGGCGTCGTGTTGGGCTATCTGGGCTGCCTCTGGCCTCACTGGGGCACCGTCCCAGCGCACGGACATAAGGCTGAACAGAACTTTCAGTGCCTCTTTATGGCAACTTTTGAGTTTTTAGTTTCAGCATGGTGCAAAAATATCTAAGCAGTCATGAAGATGAAACATTTGTGTGGGGAGAGAGGGAAATGGGCAGGAATGGAACAGATGTGACCTTCCTTCATAAAATACTGTCCTCCCCATCTTCAAACTTATTTTCTTGTTTCCTACTAGAAGAATAAAAAGTTACAGGACAGTGTTCAGTCTGGATTTTAGGTAACCACTGAACAGACAACCAGATACGCAGGAAAGCCTAAGTATCTGATTATCTTTTTTAATTATTTAATTGCCTATATACCTGTGAAGACTTGATTTTTTTTTTTTGATTTTTCAGCATTGAGGACAAAACTGTATCTATGGTATGGATTGATGTTATTTTTCTTCATAGAGTAAAGCTTTTTTCTTTGAAAGATTAAAAAACTGCTGTGTAGTTCTTTAGAAAATACAGCGCTAGAAGAATATTGCCTTGCTGATAGAATATTTGTTGTTAGTATGGGGAACTTGGCAGTTTTCATTGTTTAGGTTTTTTATTGCAGTACTCCCAGTAGTTACAGGTGGACATTGCTTTTGAACCCTGAAAATTCATGCCATGTATTAAGTTGTTTTTAAGTAAGTTTACTGCACTTCTGGGAAGAAAATTAGTTCTTCTAGAGGTTACAATCAACCCTGCTCCAACAGTAACAATGTTCCTGAAGATCTGGGGGGCTTAATGTTTTTAGCCTTTGGTAACCACCAGGAAGCTTTCTTACCTTTTCCTCAACTCAGAACTGCAGTGGGGCTAAAAAGAGGCAAGAGAAGTGATCTGCTGGTCTAGCAAAAATGGCTAAAGAAATCATTTGCTGAAATAGTGTCAGTGTGCATGATTGATTGAAACATCAGGGGGAGACCTGCAGGTGATCAGCACATACTTCACCACCAGATGCTCCCGAGCTGCCCAGGAACTGCAAGAGAGACCAACTACCAGAGGCAGGGCATTGCCCTGCCAGCGGGAGAAGCAGTCAGCGTGGCAGGTTGCCAAAATTGCAGAGGTTTAACTTTGGGCATCATAAGAGTAGATAGACAACATATTCGTGTAAGGCTTCAATTGGATGTATCTCAAATCATAGTTCTGCTACTTTATCCTGAAGCCTGACCGAGCCGATACCAAAGAATGAGAAAACTGGAGAGAGTGTATTTTCGGTATGCAGGATATAGGAACTGACATACTGCGCTGCTCAGTGATCTGCCTGGTGTCATGTCCTATCCCCAGGAATAAGCTTGGGTAAAATAAATGCTATGCCAGACAGTGAGAAAATCATTTGCTAGTTTGCAAAGTTTATTCTTAACTCATATTAGGCAGTAGTCAATTTATCATGCTTATGATTCAAGAAAATGCTTTCCATATACTTTCCTATTAGTATAATTGCATACATGAAGGGGTATTGTGTTCTTAGACATAAATTCCATTTTCAAAGGCACTTAGGATGGTATTCAAAATCCTAATTTTCTCTAAATATGTGGCAAACCCACCAAAGCTTAGTCAAAATTTCATTCTTGCTATGTTTCATGCATTAATTCTGCTGGTTCTTTGTAATAATTAAGATAGGATTTTTGTTCCTATAGGTCTTACTGAATTTTTTGTATAGCTCCAATAGGATTCTTTTTCTGATATCTAGCGGCAAATTGTTGGATCAAAGTGGAGACTAGGGTAGAAGGAGAGGATTATATTTATGTAAATTATATTAAAGTGGTATAGCCAAACTAGTAATCAAAACCAGAAAAAAATATAATTTTGAATATATTGAAATACTAGTGGAGGAATTTGCTGCTTATATGTCCCTTGCACATACAGTTTTGGGGCTGTGTTCATGGCTACTGACTGACAAAGGCATTTAAGTGCAGTTTCTTGCGTGACAGAGAAGGATTTTGTTTGTGAATTGTACACCTAAATGAGAACAACATCGGTACATCTGCTGTAATACACGAGTTTCTCTGCAGCTGGGACACATTACAGCGTAGGCTTTTACCTACGATGCTTGGCAAAAAGGACTCCTGCAATAAGTCCTGATACGTTAAGCTTTCACTGTTAGCAGTTTCTCATGGACACGGTTTCACATCTTACTATTTACCTACTTTTACACTCTGAAGGACACTGGCACACTGCACGCTGTGCTATGGTGCAGTCAGGGTTGTGCTAAACACAACATTTTCAATTCATGCCCACCAGTGGCAAAGATGACAATTTAAAATACCTTTTAGGGTATAGCTATTCTTTTCCCTTTATTGTTCACCACTACCTAGCTGTTTCTGTTTCCGCCTTCTCAAGCTCTCTACCAAACTAACCTCTCCTGATATGTTTGACTGTGGATCTTTGATACAGTACTATACTGTAATAAGAAGGACAATTTTCTGAAAGGGGAAATGAAAGATGGGTATCCATGACAGCAGACCTGCAACTGAAAAGTGTAGTTTATAGTGTATAGAAGTTGGGATAAGAATACGCTGCGTGCCCACGAAACAGAAGAGGGTAACTGCAGAGGTAGCTTGACTTTTCATTTATTGTTTGTGTTGGTTTGATTCCAGCTTGCTGTACAGAGCAGAGCGCTTTACTGTGAAGATCTTTTGTGTATAAATCCACAGAAAAATCACAGCCCTTCATTAAAATGGTGTTACCTTTGGGCATAGTAACATCAAATATGGAGTTCCATCTGTTTGGTTTAAATGAAAAATAAAAAATATTTGTTTTAAATATGCAATTTTCAGGTTTGTGAAGCCTAAATTTGTCTCATGAGGAGAGATAAGTAATTATATCATTTACTTTATTCATGACTTACCTTTACTTATTTATGATGTCTTTTTAGCCTCTTCCCTTAGAAATGTCAGTTTGCTCCCCTAAATAAATAAATCTTAGCCTTCATAATCTCTCTGCCAGTATTCTTTCCTTTTCATCTCTTTCTCAACAATGTTTTTGGTTTCGATTCTGCTTGGTCCCAGAGGAGTGTTTGCACTGATCCGTGCATAGCAAGAGGGTTCTTCCTCCCCTTCAGTGGTCATACTGAGTTTTTAATTCTAGACAAAGTATTTCTTATGGTTCTTTCTAGTGCGCATCTATTAGGCTTGGCAGAGCTGGATTCCATCTGCCATTGTTTCCCCTTTCACTGAGCACTTTTAAGCGACCCCAAAGCTCCTTGGCCTGCTTTGGCCTTGACTAATCTAAGTGTTGTTGTGTCACATTTCCATCTTATTGTTAGTCCCATTTCCAGATGATTAATAAATAGATTAAACACTCTCATGCCTAGTAAAGAACCTGGGGGCACCCTGCTGTTAACCTTTAGCCAGAAGGAGCAGTGACCATTAATAAATGTATTCTGCTTTTGTATTCAGCTTTTTGTAGTTGGTTTCTAATCAGTGACAACGCTTTACTTCTCACCCTGTGATTACTTAGTTTCTCTAATAGCCTTTTGTGGGAAGCATTCTCAAAAGCTCCTTGAAAGTCCGGAAAACTTGTATCAGCCAGTTCTCTCTTACCTGCTATTTATTATCATGTCAAAAGAGTTCTGGTAGCTTCAGGAGATGTACAAGGCATTAAGGCTTCTAACTTTAATCCAGGTATTTAACACTTCTATTTTTAACTGTACCTCAGCTTGTGTATTTATTACTGCAGCAATACGTGTGTGGAGCTGTTTGAATTCTTCCTCGGTTTCTCTCAGTAGTTACATGAAGATGACTGCTCTCCTGTGTGGTTCAGTATACAAACTGATTTCAATGTGAGACTGCATAATTGTGGATTTTCTTTGGTTAGTCTTACATTGCTTTGGGACCCTTGAATAAACAGCATCCCATTGTTGGGATACATTGATCTTTTATTTATTGATTTGTTCCAGCCATTCCTCTATGATATCTGAATCATCAAAAGCTCCTTATCTTTCCTTGAAAAGGCTGGTATCTCTTCACTGCTTTCTGAGACAAAAAGTGATGTAAAAAATAATCTGCTTTCTCTTCTATATGCTTATTTTGTCCAGTTCCTCCTTTAGCTTCTTGGGAGGTTAATCATGATCTCTGTTGCAAGAGCCGTATTTTTTACACCTACTTACTCCATATAGTCTCATTTAGCCACTTCCCTATCGAGATGTGCCTGGCACCCTTCATGCATCTTGAAGACCCTAAGTATTCTGTGCCAGGTACGCTGGCAAATCTACAAATAGCTTAGATGTTGCAAACTGGGATATTCCTTGCTCAGAGGCCTGAATGGGTTGAAGTCTTATTTATGTATTTATTTAGCTATTTATTTATTTATCAATTTATCTATCTATTTATTTATTTTAACTCTGTACCACTTGGAAGGAGGAGTAACATGTTTTTCATGAAGAAAGGGTGCAGAAGTGGAGCCATGTGTCATGCAACAGGGTCATAGCTTGAAAGGGAATACCAGGGTAAACTTACATTCTGCTGAGAAATCCAGGACAAGAGAGAATCCTGGAAATTTTCACTGAGATACTGTTTCCAAGAATCCTTTCTTCCAAGTCTCTTCTTGCCTGGGTATGTTGCAGCATCTATGCACACGCATACCTCATTTTCCGAGGTGCTGCTTTTTAAAACCACTATAATATGCATGGTGTCTGAACCTATTCCTTCAGAGAAACAAACAGCTTTTTTTTTTTTTTTTTAAAATGCTCCCCCCGAAAAAACCCCAAACTGGGGGATGCCATGCTGCACCATTTGTGTAGCTGGAGAACTCAGTTAAGATGTAGGGAATTTGCCGGTGTATGTTCAATGCCCTCCACAACTTGAAGATATTCAAATTCGCTTGAACATGGTGAAGCAGTAGGAATAACATCAAGTGGTAGTCAGTGGGTTTTAGATGAGAATTATTTACCTGTAAGTTGCTCTTTCTTCAAGTTTATTTGTTTGTTTGTTTGTTTTTTTCCCTCCATATTTCCAAATTTGCAGTTAGATTTTGCTGGGAACTATTTTTAATACAACTATTACTAGTAATAATTTTCCAAGTATTTTGGTAGAAAATCTCCAGTCACATCTGTTGAATTATTTTTAATCAAGTATGTCTCAGATAGCTCTTTTGCCTCATACAAAACTCTTCTGCTGCTACTGCACAAGACTGCTCATCCTCTGAGCAAAGAAAGGTCCCCTTATGCTACAAGAAGTGCGAAGTAACTACTCAAACTCTCTTAGCTATCCCATTAATGAATTTAGGCTTTGGACAGAGCAATAGTGGAACGAATGGTGTTTGAAGGAATTCTCATCTGGGCATACCTACCTCAAGATATGCACTCCAGGGAATGTTGTAAACCGTTGAAGGTTACAAGGTTTGAAACTTTACCAAAGTTGTATGTATGCAGCAGAAGACCCAGAGGAACTTCTGCCTCAGTAATAGCTTCTTCTGGGTCTTCCAGCATACACAAGGGCCTATTACAAGCATCAAAATGTGCTCAGTCCCCTCTAGGGGTGTTTGACAGCAATAGAAATAGTATCCCTTCTCTATTCTACTCTCAGAAGCATCCAGGTAGGAAGTACTTAGAAGGATACTCTCAGGAAACAGTGTCCAAGGGAAATGAAGAAAAATTGCCTGGCTTTCAGAGGCGCTAAGCACTCATATCCTGAGTTAGGATACAAATTAGGATCTAATATCTATTGCGTGAAAAACGTTAACACAGGAAGAAGTGCTTTTTAATGCATACAAGACAGATCACTATACTTGGTAGGAAATAATGTGGTCCTGAATACTGATGACTAAACCGAAGCAGAATATGAAATATTCAGAATTTTTGATGTTTGTCATTGATAATTCTGGATACTTCTGTAAGATCTTCTTACTACCATGATAAAGAATGAAGTAGTCTGTAGTAGCATTAAGGTGTTTTTTGTTGTGGGGTTTGCTTTTTTTTTACTTACAATGCAAATAGATGATGAAGACAGCTCAAGGGAAAATAATTGTCTTTACTACAAGTGGCTAAACCGAAGATGTTGCTGATACACTAAACATTCACAGCCAGGTGCAATGCTTACCTCTCTTTATGGGAGAATGAACATGCTGTGTATAGACTGGCAGGAGATGAGGTCTCCAGATGGAAGAGAAATCCAGGCAGCATCCATTCAACATGAACCTGAGCTGCTTGGCTGACTTAGTAATAGGAATTTTGTGCTTGTAAACAACTCACTTCAAGTTGACATCAGACCAGGTTTCGCATTCTGTTTGGATGTGATCAGTAGTACACGCAGGGGCTAGGGGTTTTGTGATAAAGTATTTCTCCTCTCTGTTTAGCTAGCAAAAGTTGTCTGATGGACAGCTGCAGAGGTATTCTAATAAAAAGTTAATTTCATTTGGTTTGCTTTCCTTGTTCAGTGACATCTTAAAAGAAGTTCTTGCACTCACTATGTAAAATAGTAACAACAGAAACCATTTGGAGGACTCCTTCCTTACACATTAGTTTTCAAAGACCTACTGAAGGTCAAAAGCTTTATCACACAATTTTCCTTCTCATGAAAAAGTTCTATATATTATTTTTTTCCTTTCCATAATGGGAAACTTACCATTACCTAGTTATGCTGTGTTAACTGTCTTACCCAAAGATCTTCCAAAAGACTATCACAGACAAGGTGAGCACAAATGTTTTGAGGTAATATTTTAGTCAGTAGAAAACTCTCTTCTAAAATACACCCACAAATGCTGTTTTCTTCTTCTGATAGTCACCACTATGAGAAGCATGATCACTTGCCAGGACTACTCTCCTCTTGCAGAAGCTCACCGTTCAAAGCCTGAGAGAGCATGTACACTGTATATAGAGAGGGCGGGCACTTTCCATACTGCTGGCTCTTGAAACAGATGCAGTGCTAACTTCTTCCTTGTACGTGGTACCCTGTGGCCGTAGCATTACAGGTGCGATCCTCTGGAGCATACTACAGGGCATACAGTTAGCACGCCATGCATCATTCCTCAGGAAAGAAGTCAAATGGCTTAAAATAATCCCTTGTGGTTTCCCACCATAAAAACGGATCTATTTTGCTCTGTCCAGCCTGGCTGTAAGATGTTTCCATGTACAAGATGTTCCTGTGTGCTGGCAGTTGCTAGCAGTTGAAGCAGTTCCTTGAGAACATTGGCAATGAGAATAAAATAGCAGCAGCTCATAGTTTTGCTGGTGGCTGGCACTAAGATCAATCTCCAAAAGACAGCATTTTGGATGAGTGTCGGAGAAAAGGGTTAACTCACTTTTTGAGCAGAATAACTGTTGTCTGTACATAGCACCTACTTTTCTAAGTTCTTTTCCACTAAATCAACACAATTAGCATTAAAAGCATAAGATAAGCTCCCCATGTCCAGAAGGGAAATCAGTTAGGTCTCGCTAGGGAATGGCTGTTTTGGAAAAATGCCTGCCTGTTTTTATTACAGTTTTTGTTGTTTGGTGTGGGGTTTTTTGGTTTTGATTTTTTTTTGTGACCAGAAGATGATATGTTTTTATGCATCTTTTAACTTCTAAAATGCATAAACTGCACCACACTTGAGGACATTAAAACTGCATCTGGATGAAGCATGTGCATAAAAAGCCAGAATTCAATGCACATTAAAATAGCAATATCATGAAGCTCTCAAATGTTTCTAAACTCAAAAACTTGACAGGCCATTACAGAAAATTTAGGCTGACGACAATTTGATGCTTTCTGTCTGTAATATCTGTAACATTCTATTTGTGTAATGGAGCTTCCAAGAAAATCTTGAATAAAAACCAAGATAGCTTTACGAAATAAAAAAAGTTATGCACAATATATTGTGAAGCCTGTCTTCCATCTTTTTAGTTCCGGGACCAAATATGGGATCCCAGAATGTGTCAGATCTAGGGGATCAAGTGTGTTTATTTCAGCCTTTATGAGAGTTAGTGGGTGTCTATTAATTCTGTAGTTTCCATTAACCCCTAGGGAATTATTTCTCAGATCAGTTTTCTCCAAAAGGCAAAATAGGTGGCTTACAGAGAAACATTATCTTCATTTTTGAGGGACCAATTGCATGCTGACAGGAAAAGTTAAGAGCACCTATTCAAAGACTAAATTTTCTACATTACAGTGAAGAGTTTTACCTGGAGATGAATGATGTTCTCTGTCTCTGATTTGTATTTAAGTCTACTATATGCTTTAGGCTGGTAATTGGCTTTACTCAGTTAATAAAAACATAAAATGACCTATGTTTTCTTAATGTTAAAGAGCAATAGGCCAGTGTCCTTTTGAAAGGTCTGAGTGCTGTAAAATGTAAAAATACAAGTGTTGTCTATTAAATCACTTTCAAATTCCACTTATAAACGGGATTTACAAGCAAATAATGCATTCCTTCAGTAGTTAGCACTTCAGTCTAAGAGATGCTGGTTATTCGTAGAGTAATTAGATTTGCTAACATGAAAGTGGGTTGGAGCACTGGCCTTGGAAAAGAGACTTGTAAGTTACCTTTTTTCTGTACTGAAATTTTTTAAGAAGAGGGATTTTTCCAAGCTGACCTTCACAATTGTGTTCCAGCTATGTAGTGATCTGGGAACTGAAGGTAAGCTAGTATGTTAGAAGTGATATTTAGCTTGGAGGTGTTTTTGAAAGGAGGGGAGAGGAGAGGAGAGGAGAGGAGAGAGAAAAAAGAAAAGAGAAAAAAGAAAAGAGAAAAAAGAAAAGAGAAAAAAGAAAAGAGAAAAAAGAAAAGAGAAAAAAGAAAAGAGAAAAAAGAAAAGAGAAAAAAGAAAAGAGAAAAAAGAAAAGAGAAAAAAGAAAAGAGAAAAAAGAAAAGAGAAAAAAGAAAAGAGAAAAAAGAAAAGAGAAAAAAGAAAAGAGAAAAAAGAAAAAGGGAAGGGAAGGGAAGGGAAGGAGAAAGGAAAGGAAGAGAGAAGGGCTTCATCAGGCACGTCTGAATCATATTTGTCTCAGTGTTGGAGAGCTAAATCATGACCTCTGTGTAAAGTCTGAATAAACAAGTTTTAAGAGGGTTTTTTTTCCAGGATTTGAAGGGATTGAAAAAAAAAATCCCCTTATGGGCAGCAGAATGCTTGGGATATATATAATTCATCTTAGTAACTTTTACTGTCCGAAAGCTAAGTGTCTAGTTAAGCAAGTTAACTTGGCTCCCTACATAGTTAATGGGGAGAAAATGGTTTCCTCTCTTCTCTAAACAGGCATTTAAAATAGATGGGTTCAATTACCCTCTAGAATTTCTGCACTCTCTCCATTAATTAGAGACAGATTCATCAGCTCTAACTTTGGTGTCTGAAAGTTAGATTTCAAAGTCTTAGTTAAACTTGGTGTATCAAATGGGGGAAAATAGCATTTCCAGAGAGTCATCCATATTCCTCTAACATAGGCATTTGTGACAGAGCAAATGAATTTATGAAGGGAGTCTAGGGTGACAGAGATCTAGAAAGGATGACAGGTTAGACTAGATAGCTAAAATTAAATGAGATTAATTTCTCTCTGGTTACTTGGACAGCAAGTTAGCCACAGTAACTGCAGATCAGGTGCTTCTGCTCTCCAAGGAAAGTAGGGCTATGAATCCATCATGTTATAGATGTGCTGCTGATCTCCCATTGCCTTTTCTCCTGATTTTGTGTGTTACAAGCAAAGCTATATGGTACTTCAAAATATGTTTGAGAAGTGAAGTGCCTCTGCAGGATGTCTCTGCATCAGAGCCTTCTGCACAGTGGAGACTCTTGAGTGCTGAGCCTTTGGAGGCTTTCCACAGACATTCTGCAGGATTAGATGTCTAAAGGAGGTGGGGCTGTTGTTTGCAACAAGACTTTGTAAAAGAAAATACTACATTTCCTAAGTGCCAAGGGATGTAGTTTCAAATTATTTTCCATGCAAAAGCAAGGATTAGGGGATCTAATGAACTGGATTGCTCAAGATGTGCATGTTTCCTCTTATTAGCAAATTATGTTGTTCTGCATAATGTTCTTTGTACTTCTCTACCATCCAGGGATTTCCTTGTAACCCACACTTAAAAACAAGCTTATCTTTAGCAGCACTCTGGATTTCAGTATTACTTTTTTTGGGGAAAATCCTCAACTATTTACTATCAATGAGCCATTGCTGCCTAGTTTGACTGCAAACCTATTTCTCTAGGCTTTGGTTTCATGAGTAAATGACTGCAGTCTCAAGTGGAATGGAGATGTGCAGGGTGCCAAGTGCTGTACTGCAATTGCTTGTGCGCATGTGCTTGTATTCTGACAGTTTTGAGGGTAGTTCAGCACCACTTATTCTACGCACATTGTCAGTATTGCTAATAAAACATACGGAGATACTGGAAGATATATTAAGAAGTGATTTTTTTTCCCCTCACTTCTCTCTTCTCCCCCACTTTCATCCAGGGTCACCCACAGAAAAGCATGGGGCACAGAAAGATAAAACAAACACTTCTCTAATTGTGTCCAGTCAGTTGTTCATGGAAGAGGGGCAGTTTAAAAGTTGAATAGTAACACTGGAATGGGGAAATCCAAATACGAGGTAGAGCTGCAACAGTGAACTTAAGGTCTTCCAATCTACCTACCCTTTCTCACCAAGGCAACTGTACTAAGTAGGTTATCCTTAAAAGTAATGCTAGTGATCATAAGCACATATTTTACCTGCTTTATTCTATAGCTTTATTCAGTCCTGGACTTCATCTTTTTATTTTCAGCCCCCATACATCTCTTTCATGAACGTATCATCATCCCTCTTGAGACTATTCCAGATGAAGCCCGAAATAAGGAAGGAACAGAGACTGGCAGTTTAGCAGTCCCTCTGAATTAAAAATTAGTATGCTTCTCAAAAGCACAAGGTGAACCAAAATATTTAATGATTGTTAAAATTTGCTAAAATTACATGATCTTTACTTACCTTGTTGGTTTTGCTTTAGAAAGTTTTATATTTTCTTGTGTTCCTCAGAAAGCATGAGGATAAGTACTTGTCTCTTTATTTCTAGTGTGAAAATTATCTCCAAATTACATCTAAAGAACACAACTTCAGCACGTGACACTGCCAGAAAGAAAACACACAATGTTAAGAGTTAGCCTTAATTCAATGTGTTTGATACTATTAAGCATTAATCTTTTTAAAGGAAATCTTCAATGAAACATGTGCATAATACATTTCCTTCCTTTGCTGGTATCCTGGTTGCTAAGGAGAGGGAATGATAAACATAAGATATGTGCCTGATTAGCACCACAAATGTAGGCAGCAGGGAGATCAGGCTGAGAACTGTGCAGAGCTCTCCAAGAGGCAGGAGAATTTCTTCTTTATTACACTGAAGTGATGAGAGATTTCAAGTTTTAAATATCACAGATGGGATATTTATAAATAAGATTTCTCCAGGTGATTTCTGTCTCTCTTTGACAATATTTGTCTATTTTTGTCCTTTTCCTAGTGATCCGTAATAATTCCTAATGATTTAGGGCTGGCGAGGGGTCTGGAGCACAAGTCCTATGAGGAATGGCTGAGGGAACTGGGGTTGTTCAGTCTGGAGAAGGGGAGGCTGAGGGGAGACCTTATCGCCCTCTACAACTGCCTGACAGGAGGGGGTAGCGAGATGGGTGTCGGTCTCTTCTCCCAAGTAGAAAGCAATAGGATGAGGGGAAATGGCCTCAGGTTGCATCAGGGGAGGTTTAGATTGGACATTAGGAAAAAATTTTTCACTGAGAGGGTTATTAGGCACTGGAATGGGCTGCCCAGGGAAGTGGTGGAGTCCCTGTCCCTGGAGGTATTTAAAAGATGGGTAGACAAGGTGTTAGAGACATGGTTTAGTGGTGGACAGGTACGGTTGGACTCGGTGTTCTTCAAGGTCTTTTCCAACCAAATGATTCTGTGCTTCTATGATCCCATGTTCTACCTGTCTCCAGCTTTGTGGCTTACCATGCCACTGGCTATCTGACTTTTGCCTGAATGACAGTCTGTCCCTTGCTGAGACTTACATCGTCTTTCTTCCCACCAAATGCATGTTAAACTTAAGCCTATTGTGGGGGAAAGTATAAGGCATAATTTGGCAAAACTGTGGCATAATGGGAATTTGCAGTTGGGACCACTGGAAAGGTGGTTGCTCCATTCTCTAGGTGAAGAAGAATAATGAATGAAAATAATTGACATACTAGAGGAGTAATGATTTAAAAAAAATACACTGAGATGTAGCATGTAGTGTAGATTTACAGGGGTGGTGTTGCATTGCTTAGGAAACAGCTAATGAACCTAGGGAGAAGTTTATATCTATGTTGATGCATTTGTATACATTTATTCCAGTGGCTTTGCTATTGCACTTCTGGGTACATCTTTGTCATAGGCAAGCGTGATGGAGAAGGAGGATAGAGAGAAGGGAAAAAGAAGAAGGAAATCTGGGAGAAATATAAGCAAGTCTTTATCTATTGCCAGGCTGAAATAAATTGAAGGCAGCCCTAACATCTCCCAGAGGCAATTTGAAAGTCAGGTGTGAGTTTTATACCATCTACAGTAATTTTATCCAGATGAAGCAAATTTCACAATAAACCAGGTGAACCTCTGTCTACATAGAGCTTATGAAACACTTGAAACAACACAATGTTGTGGTTATATGACTTTTAGAAAGGGAAGAAGCAACATAAGTGTAACAGTAGCTGAAAAATAGCAGACTGCATTATGGAACTTTCAGAGCAACACTATAGAGCTGATTGAAATAAGTAACAGGAGCAGTGAGTATTGTAGTTTTGTACAGAGCACAAAGAATGGACTTCACATTTTAAGGAAAAGCCGGAGTGAGTCTTGAATAGGAAAATCAGGTAGTATCAGAACTAAAGGAAAGCTTAAATGTTACATGCTTAAATCTCAAAGTTTACATGGCATCCTTTTATTTCTACTCTGAGCTCTGAGCAGAAACAGGACCTCTGCTCTTGAGTTCAGAAGAGAAAGAGACGATTTTTTTTTTCTGATTCTGGGAAAATATTGCAGAATGCAGACCATTCAGAGATATTATGTTCCAAGTAATTTTTCTTTGTAAGAATTAAATAAACAAATTAGAGAGAGCTCCATAGTCTGGTTTTGAAGATAAGCTTCAGTCTGAACCAGCCTTAAACAAACGTTGCTATTTGAAGTCTGTGAACACAGCGTATGAAATGATTAACCTGCATTACAGGAACGTTTATGGCTTCTTGTTCAGCAACTCTGAAATCTAACAGTGCATGTTCCAATAGTTTAACACTGATCATTTGTAACAGAAGCAGTTTAATATCTTGGTCAAAAATAATATTAAAAAGTCCTTAAACTGACCTCTCAGATACAAGTAAGCACCTGAACTTGAGTTACCTTATCTCCAGTTTGCTATCTTCTCAAAAGCAGACAGTGAGCTACTGTTCGCTAAACATGACAGGAAAATAGGGCAGAAATTGCTATGATATTATTCCATTTTTGAACTCCTGTGGTCCCTTTGCTATCAGTGATGCTGCATCACTAGAGAGGTGGACTGTCATGGGACAGATTTAAGGCCTGCAGGTTTCATTTGTACTTCTGGGATGTTATTTCCTGACTTCAGCTTTGATTTCTCTTTTGCCAAGAATAAAAGATGCACGTATTTTGTGAATGGAACAGATTAGAAAAGAACATGCCAGCCCACTATATCAGTCATAATAAAAAAATCAATACACTCTAGAAAGTCTATACTTTATTTTGACTGTCTGTAAATCCAGATAATATGTGACTGCAGTGTAAAAAGCCAAAAGGAATGTCAGATTTATAATTCAATTTCAGGCAAACAAAGCCTGCCTCAGAATGCATTTGAAGCTATAGCAGAAACAACAGTTCTGGCAAAGAATCACCGTAAGAATGCTACATAAGCCCATGGGATTTGTCAAGGAATTTAACTTCTGGTTTCCGTGAGGTGCAACATGGTAATGAAATTGAATATATCAGTACACCTTATCTATAGAAAGAAGATTTTTATGGGTTAGTCACTACCTTCAAAAAGACTTAACCATATTGTGACAGTCTAGGAAATATGCGTGTGGGCAACTGGATGTATTCCGCTGAATCACTGAATATCCTAAGGATGTGGTAGTTACTGTCTGCTATAGGGATGGTATCTTATCTCTCAGAAAAAGGACACTGGAGAATCTTTAAAACCTGGATTGATCCCATTGACATAAAAGCATATCAGGCTACCAGGATGACAGCATCCTACATGAAGCAATTTTTTCCTTCCCATCTATAGGCAATGTAGTCTGGATGATGGAAAACAGAGGTAAATAATAGTGCATGGCCTTAAAAACAGACATCATCTTCTCTCCACTCCCCAAGAAAAAAAACATGAGAGAAAAGGTGTGAGGAAGAGTAACTTAGAGAAGAGAAATTGAAAGTTCTCTCCAAAAGGGCAAGGAAAGCATATGCAAGAGGGTCATGACTGTATAGCAGAGAGACAAGGTTACATTAAGGACTTTGCCAGATGCGGAGAAAGGGAGAGAGACTCCACAATTCAGGAGGAAAGCTGTATCTAGAAAAAAGGACATCCCCAAATGCTCAGATGTCTATGAATTATAGTAAAGCTAAGGTAGGAAAACAGTGAGGTTTAGATATTTAGAATTTATCTGATTGTGTAGACTGTATTAGTTTAAATGGAGAACTCGTGAATTTGTGTCTATTTGATCTCTTTATTGCCTGTTCTTGAAGAAGGGATGATAAGCCCACAGGTTTGAACAGTGGGAAAGGACAAACTAAAGCTACCATAGAAGTGGCAGTGGATGGTGCTGGTCAGGGAAATTGCATGCTGTCATTGCTAGGGAAGGTTTTCCTTGTTTTCAGGAAATCTTCCAGGGAAACCATGTTAACCAAGGGAAGCTTAAGAAGAGATGGACCTCTACTAGAGTAAAATGTATCAACGTGATAAATGTTCAGCTGGAGAGATCTCCTAGAGATGTGATATGTGTTTAATTTTATGCACAGTGAGTACTTCCTGGAAAGGCAAACCAGGGCAGCGCATATGTCTTTGTGAGACAGAATTTTGAATTTAAAGTATCACTGAGCTAGAACCTTGAAGGCATCTCTGCCCATCAGATATCAGTAAAATACCCATGTCTGTCAGCACCTTTGTGAGTTACAGCTTCAAATGTGTTCACTGTTCTAGACGGAGGCTAATGGTGGCAATGGGATGCTCTACTGGTAGAAATGATGTGACTCTCTGATCCCCAATACCATTTATTGGATAAAACTGATCATCAAAATGACATATCAAAATGGTGCAGATCATGATAGTCATTTCCACCTGAGAGCGCTGTCAGTTAACATGTCCGTACATACATACATGTCCTTAATAATTTTAAATTCTTGAGAAAATGTTTGAAAAAAATGCTTGAAAAAAATAGCTGGTGTACAGATGTAGCTTTAGAGAACAGTGAAGGACAAGTGAGTTTCATATCTGAGTAGTTTAGGTTATTGCTAGAGGGTGGAAATTTAGTTCGTATAAGCCAATGAGGCTTTTGTCAATGTGGCGTTCCAACTAGCTATTCACAGGTGGCCTGCTATTGTAACTGCACTCAAAATAGCATTGGCTTTTTTTAAGCCATGATGATAATTGAAAGTTTGGCACTCAAATACTTCAGCTCATTCAACTTCCAGCTTGCTTGGTGGAGTTAGTTAAGGGAAGCACAATACACTGAGCCTCTGGCAATTGCACGGGAGCAGCTTTTGTGGCTGAGGGTAGGCTTTAAAAAGGAAAGCTATACATAGCATAAGCGTGTAGCATTTGGAATATCACTTTTCTTACCGCGTATGACAATTGGAGCTGAGATTAGCTGGAGTGCCTCTGCTAGCAGAATATCACTAGGAACATTTCTTAGCAAGGTCTATGGCACTGCTGAGGTGATACAGCGCAGTGTTGACTCTAAGAATCTGGCTTTCTTCTTAGGATGCTGTCTTTCTGAGGCTAGGTAAGAGGAATCACATCCAGTTGCTTGTGTGAAGCTGAGATACTCAAGTTCACTTGGTTTAACAAGCTGCGTGTGTCATATAGCTTGGGGAATGCAATAGTTTGTGTCTTTTACCAACTACTTACACTGTTCTAAAATATTTGGTTTATATTTAACTGGATGAACTTTAACAGCATTTAGGTAGAAATACATTAAAAAGTTTTCATTTAATTTAGAATGGGATTTTTCTCGATTGAAATCAATAGGTATATTAGGGTTTGCATCTTTGGAAGCAAAACTGGGCCACAGAGAGACCATTTTTTTTCCCAGAAAAAGTAAGACACCACTTTTTGGCAACTGTAGCCTAGCCATTCATCTTAGAAGGATTTTTCTAAAATAACTTAAAACATTTTTTTAGAGAGAGAAGTAGACTTCCAAATCTGACTCTCTACACAGCTGAACCTTGTCTAATAATTTGGTTCAGCTTATAGGTGGATAGATACTGTTACCAAATTAGATTGTGTTAGTTTTGTGAACTGACTTTGAAATAGTGCAAATGAGCACATAATAATCAGGGCAGTGAGAATTCATGCTGTTGAAAAATGGGTTAGCTAGTGCTACAAATCTGCTTCCTAGGAAAATGGCCAAGTGGAACCTTCAAAAGCTCTTGTTTTTCCTTGCCTTCAGTCAGGAGATGGAATGAACTTAAAGTGTGAATCAGACAATTTGTAGGTTAGTGAAAAATGTGAACAAATCTGTATCTAGGAGCCAAAATGAGTGGCTGAAACCTGAAAGACCATTTGAAATGAGATCATTCTGGCTTCACTTTGAGCTTTGTCTTTTCAGTGTAGTTCACAGAGACAAATACTTTTTTTTTCCTGAAACTTTGCTACCAAATACTTACCTGGGCAGGAGAAGAGGGCCACACAGATTTTGATCAAGAAAGATTCAAATAAACTGGGATTAGGATGTTTTTGGCTGATTGTACCAGGTGAGGCAAAAGCATAACTTGAGAATTCAAAGTCAGTAGGAAACCTGGGGTGACTTCTGTTAAAAGGTGTTGGATTCTTCTCTCCTGTACCTGTGTGTAGTTCAGGTTTAAAACAGTTGAAATCACTGATGTTATGCTAGGCTAAAATTTAAGGGAAAAGTGGGAAACCTGAGAATAAAGCCAGAAATAAAATAAGAAGAGTTTGACTATAAATTCAGAGGAAGCTGTAAAAGAGTAAAAATCCACATCCCATGTTTTTGTCAGGGACACGTAAGAATCAGAACAGAGGGGACAGAAAGTGAACATCTAAATAATTTACCTTTAAAAATCCTAAAAATGTCTTTTCTTCTAAAATGGTTCTCCACTGCAACATCCTGCGTAAGTCTACATTTCCAAAGCAGTAAGTGCAGCTTTAGGAACCTTTGTGGGTTACCCACCAACCCACCCCCCACCCTGTTGTACTCTTAAGAAGTCTGTTTTTTAAAGGTTGAGCTCCTCTTCTAAACCAACATGAAGTAGTCTCTAAGCATGGAATTTTGTTCAAATAGAGAAAATTTCATGCTTTGTTTAAAAATACTTCAGCTTCATTGTAGCTACTCTACACTTACCCATCAATTTTATGGTACTCGGATAAATTTCTGCTCTCAGAGAGATTGACCAAAAAGATCCCAAGGCAGCATGTAGCTTGAACTTGGTCTTTTCTGTATTCCATATAGAAAAAAAAATTAAAAATCTAAATATCATTATCAATCCTTTTCTATGAATATTCGTACCAACAGCTTCTCTTGACTACTTAGATTGCTCTGGAAAAAAACCCCAAAAAAACCAAACCCTAGATGTCTTTTTTGAGTCTTTAGAGATTTTGTATCTCTTAATTTATCTCTCTAGTAGTCCAAAGGAGTGGAAATTGAATTTGAGAATTCAGCCTCAGGCTCTTCCGGATGTATCAGCTTTTTCCTATTCGCTCATTCCAGCACCCATGAGTCAGGGCACCAAATGTTCCCAGTGAGGCTGCTTCCAGTGCCTAGCTGAAGTTGCAAGCAGTTAGTCACAGATGAAAGAGGCATGGATGAGTATCTCTGTGGCATCAGAAAAAATACCATGGAGATATCTCTTTCAGCTGAATAACACCTGGCTGAGATGTTTACAGGCATAAGATGACTTGTTGTGTGTGAAAATGGGAAGGAGCTTTCCCACCATGAGGCACTGGGCGAGAGTGCAATGTCAAGAGAGCAAAGATGATCTGTATGCAGAAGCTAGACTGAAGTAAATGAAGAGCGGACAGAAATATTAAACCACTTCTATTCTCTGAAAGTGTATTCATTCCACCGTCAAATTATGAGCTTCTTTAAATCAAAAGCATGTTTCATATAATTATTGCATTATGATTATCTTTATTAAAGGACTCAACATTTTGTAAAGGTTTCTGACAAATAAAAGGGAAACTAAACATGAAGAAATAATTTTAAAGGGAACTGCTACATTCAATATTTAAAGGAATTCAGTCATTGTTTGGCATTGTCTCGCTCAAGATTATGTCTGAATGGAAGATTATGCATTCTGACTTTTTCAATTGCATTGAAAATTTTTGTAAACTTAATCTGTAATACAAAATCCATCAAGACCCAAGATGCAAAGACTCATAGAGAGGAAGAATTTACTACAAAAAAACCAAAATCTGACCTGTTCTAATTATTGAGATAATTAGAATATTCTTGCAGTGATTTTATTTGTTCAGTAGATTAGTTTTACTTACTTCAATTTCTTTCATGGAAACATCTAAAATACTTGGTTCTGTCAGATTTAAAAAAACCACTTGCTACACGTATCTTGTTATCTGGGCAAAGTAATTTAACATTTAAAACCATATGTAATAAACGTTTGTTAAGTATGTATATGAATGATGCTCAAGGCAACAAAAGAAATGAAGCAGAGAAAGAAAGAAAGAAAGAAAGAAAGAAGAGCCATCATTTTTTAGTTGAGTGAATAGTAGTGCTTGTATCGTTAAGTATGCATTACTTCTGCACAGGTAGTCCATGTGGCAACTACTCTGGCAGAGAATCAAGAAATGGAGAAATATTGTTTAGGAAGATTAATTGGCAGTATCGCATTTATAACTAGTTTTAAAGCCAGCTGTGCCTCCTGAGTAATGTCAGTATTTTACATTTCTAAGCTGGTCTGTAAACCCGAGTTTCGCTTCTTTTTGGGAGTGTTCAGGGTGTAACTATATTTTTCTCTCTATTTGGCTCAAGGGTGGCTTTTTTTCAGGGTACTTAAGAAGACTGAAACCCCCACTCTGTGTAATTACTGCCTATTCTGTCACGGGCTCATCATGGGATTCAGTTGGACTGACTTCAGCTGAAGGATGTGTCCACCCTGTTCCACATTTTATATTGGAAGAAAATAAAATGTCAAAGGGCCACCTACAGTGATAGAGGTTTATTTGGTGAAGACTCAGAAAGCAGAGGCAACACTAGCGGCTCTCATCCCTAAACTTGAAAACAGTTACAAAGACTCTGTATAGCAAATTAGACAGCCAAAACTAAAGATGGAATTAACCATGTTGGTGTAGAAGAGTGTTAGCTAACCAGGTTGTGGTTTACACCAGGTACAATGCTGAATTCTAGTGTGTCAAAGTCAGACAAGAGGAAAGTTTGACTAAGGTATGGCTGAAACTCTTTCTCTTTGGCATGTCGGGGCTGTCGATGTCTGTGGAAAAGGAATTACAAGCCCAGAAGTCATGCCCTGAGTTTTATGGCAAATGGCCTCTTTTCTTCAGCAGCGAGACTATTCTTCATTCAAGAAGTAGAGGGTCTAGGCGTACTTCACCCTGAGTGATCTCTCCTACGACTTAATCACCAAGGTATGGACTTCTATACATGAGTATTTCTTAGCCCTCTCTTAGTTCTAGACTACAATGCAAGCAGAAATGCAAAATTCCTGAGCCCACATGACAATGAGATGAGAGATGCTTTACCCTGAAGTCTGCATTTTTCAGCTTTGTTTTGGATGTCCTTCTGGGCCCTCTCCTTTTGATCTCATAGCAAAACAAGTTGTTTAGAGTACTTGGGTGGATGCCTGCTTTCAGGAAGATGGGAACTTTATTGAGTTTACGTAATAGCACAACTTTAGCCAAAGAGAAGTTTTCCAGAAAACTACAGATTTTGAATCTCTCGCAAACCTAAGCAGGCAGTCTTGAATTAGTTTTCTGAACAGAAACTTCCGAGTTGCATGAAATGTGTAGCCTGGATTAGCCTTTCCACTGGGAGGTGTGTTGGGAGTGGTTAAAGACAACAGTTATATAAATGACTTTAAAGTTCTGTCAGATAATAACTTGAATCCTGTTTAAACCACGTCATTCTATAAAAGGCAGAGCTGATTGATTTTGACTATGTTATTTAGTTGACATTTATAATCAAATAGCCATTTTCTTATAATCTATATAAAGATTATTTTTTTCATTCATACAGTAATTTAATGAACTAAATTATTTAACTGATTTAACTGTCTTGTTTGATTCTGAATGTATAATTATTGAATTCTTTGCTTATTTAATTTACTGTTAATAAAACCTTAACTTTAGTAGTGTATTTCTAGATTTTTATTTAAATGAATGCTTTGTGAAAGTAACAGCCAGTAACAACATCAAAGAATCTTTCAGGAATTCGATGGATGGAGAACCTAGCTGACAAAAAGGCCTGACCAAATGTCTCTTATGAGTCTTTGTTTTCATGTAAACTATATGGATTAGAGTGAGATGACTTGTCAGATATCTAAAACAAATTTGTATTTTCACTGGATGAAATGTTAGGAGCAAAGGTGATCTTAATTTATAGCTCATATTTATCAGATTTTAGGACATGTCTAAATGTGAGAGTGAAACCAAACCTGTACGTACTCCCTCTCAGCTTAATCATGATTTAAAATAGAAATCATATTTTATTGGGAGAGCAAAAATTACATAAGTACCAATATTTTTTCCATTGTTAATATGGACAATAAGAAAACTCACTGAGGTCCTCTGGCCAGTGTAAACTTCTCTTACGTTAATGATTAATCTGAACTTTAAAGTCAGTGGGGAGAAATAGGTACAGGAAGGCAGGATTTATCTGGTATATGGTAAATATTTAAATTGGAACTTCCTGTAGGTTTTTATTTCTTAAATCAATTATAAACATAGTCTAAATGTCTGGCTTAAATGTAGACATCAATTTTTGACACCCAAAAACTAAATAGATGAATCCTTCTCAAAAAGTTAGTTTCGGAGATTTTTTGGGGAGGGTGTGTGTGTGTTGGGGGTTTTTTTGTTGTTTTTTAAATTTACTTCATTGGAATGGGACTTCGCTTTCACAAGTATTTTAGTATTTTAGTTCTGACCCAGATTACTCTTTTGAAGTGTATCTCCTGATCGACCTTGTTTTTGAGCTTTGGTTCACACTACTAAGTGGCCTCAGAGCATGAGAACCAGATTTCTTTGGGATGAAATTCAACTGGAAGATGTGCTTCAACTGCTAATAGGCATTCAGCCTGCACAACCAGGCTAGACCTGCTCTGAAATCCTTGCCCCCCAAAACATATATACAGTGTGCATCAGCACCAAATGCTTCAATCCATAGATTCACCCATACTGAGATGCAGTACTTATTAGTAGAGAAAACTGCGAATACCACTTCTTGTTGATAGTGCTGATAACCTGTGAAGGCAAAGACAGGTGAAGGTAATATGCCAGTGGAAAAAACAAATTTAGCGATTTTTACTAAGACACCACAAAACTGAGTACCAAAAAGGGAGTCAGAGCAAGAAAAGACCCTGAGCTGGCAAAATAAATATACAAAACAAAAATAAAACATTTTTATTATTTTCTTAAAAAAACCCCAACCACATATCTAATATGCATTTTTGGTATTTTTTTTTTGGAAATTTTAAACAAAATTACATAAAATTTAAGCTGATACCTAAAAAAACTGCAACCCCAAAAGTGCTCACTAAAGTAGGGTTCACTATGTTAGTAATTAGGTTTTTTTTACCCACAGAGCATGAAAAGTATCAGTTGAATCTGCTTCATGGGAAATTCATGAAGAAGCTGATCCTCCTGTTAAAACAGAAGCAGAGAGAGAACAATACAAATATAACAGAATTCCAAAAGTTTATTTCCATCAATTATATTTATGAGCAATGTATAACATACATGTAATTTAAAGCTGGTGGCACCACATTTTAAACTGTGGTTTTCTGAGCCCTTTTATATAGAAGAAAGTTGGTTATTGATTAGGATATGGATGGAAATGAAATGCAGAAAAAGCAAACCTGTAAAAATTAGCAGGGTATGGCTTAACTTGCTCAAAGCCCATTTAGGTTTCAAAGTTATTAAGTGGTCCTATACTAAAAAATTGGCTGTCAAGGTTAGGACTGTGGATAGGGCTGTGATACTTGTGCTTTTGGCGGGCTGAACTCAGCTGAGAGCAGCCTCCACCATGGGGACTCGCATTTGTTTCGCTTAGAACTGCAATCTCCACCTGGCGTCTGGGTTCAGCCTCCTACAGGTCTCCTCCTTAACCAGCCAGACCCAACAGCTTTTGTTACCTGTAAATTAATTTCCTCTGGGGATCTGTGATGACTCAGGTGTGCTTTCAGTGACAAGCTGTTATTTGTTTTTGCTTCCACCCACAGGCTGTAAAAATATGGAGCAGACAGGATAAAATTTAACAAGAGACCAAGTTATAATTTTCCTTCGTTTAACTTAATTTCTTTATGATTTGCTTTCTGCTTTAATCTGGAAGAGACAGTCTGCTTCATGCAGTCCATGTGTGTGATTATGTCTGCCTTGTATTCTTGTTCAGGTCTACTCCTGCACAAAAAAGACAAACAAGGAGAGAAAACCCCAGATAAACACAAAACCCACTCACTCTAGAGAGTGTATTAATTTTGAACCAGAGCAAGACTGAAAAGCCACAGCTCCCTAGCAGCACGGTTTATACCATAAAGAAGGAAATAGCGGGCAAAACATTTACTGTACATCGAATGGTTACCGACCTGAGAAATGGTCAGATACTTTTCCCCCTCAGAGGAACTGATGGAGTTTTGCAGGCAACTTCTATTTTCCCCCCTGTTGCTGTCTTCCCAACACCAGGTCACCTGTTGGAAACGTCTGGTCAGGTATGTCCCAGCGGCAAGACAGCGCTAGCATTTGGAAACACATGGGATTGACCAGAATGCTTTTTGAATTCTCAGGTTTAAGCAAGCTGCTATGAGTTCACCTTGGTCTAATGGTCCAGTTTGCTACATTTTTTTGAAGAGTTTTTACCTATTGTGAAGAATATTGACGAAGAAATGAGGAAAGGGGCTTTGAAGGAAAACAGGTACAGTAAAACCTGTCAAGTAAAATTAATGCAGTAGGGTTTCCTGTGTTATATTACGTTTATTTAATATTCTTACATAACCACAAAAGTCAGTCCCTTGAAAGCTGTATTCCCACTGGCAGCTTCCCTGCTATTTTATGGTGACATCCACTATAGTTAATGGTCTATCACAGCTTCCGTTATAAGTTCTGATTTTTCAAGGCTTTATTGTAGCAACAAAATTGTTAGAAAGGGATTTCATCCTGTGAGAGTCTGGAAAACGAATTTTAGTTTAAATTGGTCTAGCCATCTCTAAATTAGAGGTAAAGAGATTTTTTTTTTCATTTTTCAGGTTTTGTCCATCTTTTTCTTTAATAGGCCAATTTCTTTTCTATTGTAAACTGACATTGTTCCTCTGAAGTCAGAAAAAAGAGCCAGAAGTTTGGCTTCTGTCTAGATAATCAAACAAGGAACTATTTTACTGCTTCAATGCACTGCAGATCCAAGTCTGCAGATACGCACTTGTGCAGTTTTTCAAGCAGATACTCAGTAGTGGGAGAAGTTTATAATGCGTGAAGGAGATGTATAGATGCTCTGCATGGCAAAGCCCATGACTGGTTCCTGACTTCCTAATTTATTGTGTCACTCTTTGCTCTTCAATTTACATCTGCAGCACCTAAATCCTCCTAAAGCTTCTTTCCTACTTTTTCACATCTAAGAAACTATCATCCAAGAAATTGGCTCTTTTCCTTCCTGCACAGACAGAAAATACAATAAAAAGAACAGGTCTTGTACTGAATTCCTCATGCATGTGCTGCTGAAGACAGAGTAGACGCAGAGCTCTACCCTGGGTACCCTGCTGCAATATCAGGCTCCAGCTTACTTGACTACAACGATTTACTGGACTACAATCCACTTTACTAATGGAGGAGTCTGATGGAGATCTGTTTTCCTTCAAAGTCCACCTTTTAACTGTGTGGCACTGTTATAAATAGGGTTTTGCAGAATGCAATGACCAGTTGCAACCTGTTCCTGCAAATGATGCTGCTTCTCAGCCTGTTGAAATACGGTGGACTTCTGAAGGGTAGAGGAACGATGATAGTTCAGCCTGTTTTATGAAAACTTTTAAAAGAAGTGAAACATTTGCTGAATGCTTACCTGTTCCTTTTTAACATCAGCATCCAGGCTTTGTAAGCGTCTTACGAAAATATTTAGAAGTGTCCTGTAGTGAAATGATATTACAGGAATCCTCTCTGTCAAAGGATGTACAGTAAAATGTGAAAAAAAAAGAAGAGAAAAAAAAGAAAAATAATATAAGACTGAAGTTTATATAGATATCTGTATGTATCATATGCAGACGTTTCTCTCAACTGTGTGTATATACAGTGATTTATCTTTTGATAGCATTCTTTCATTTCCAAGTGGCATTATTGATCATTATGGTACATTATAATCTAAAGTAATGCTTCTGCTCTAACGCTGCTGGCATTTTATTTTGAAAGTTTACTTTTTTATTGCAGATAATATGTAGTTGCAGATTGTTGCAATAAAACAAAGCTACCCAAAACTTTTTCTGACCAGATCCTCTTGAAGCCGCCTATTGCATTACAGTTAGGTTTTTGTCTGCGTTTCCCCTGCTTTTAGTACAACAGTCTGAGGAGAGCAATTACCTGGCTGTGAAACATATTTCTTGAACAGCAGGATCTGGCTCAGTGGCTTGCTCCTTATATCTACAGAACTATTCCGGCAATGATGGCAAGATGGAAAATAGGTGACCCTTTAGCATCTGCCTTTACTGCTTAAACTGTGGATTGTTTTTGCCTTAAGGCTTTTTTTTTTAGGGAGGAGGTGTAGTACTTTGTTTAAGATTTACATTATTTTCTCTTCTTCTGTGCCCATATGAAGTTAAATCACCAAGTGCCATTAAATGTTTGTGTGTATGTTTGTAAAAGGGAAAAAAAAAATTACTTTCAAAAGGATGACTATAGATTTAAATATCTTTTAATAAGGATGTAACTTTTACTAATTTACGACCAGACATATATCTTGAGGGCTTGATTTGTTGACAAGACAAAGGTAATTGATTTCCTCCTTCATTTTATAAACATCTCTTTCCTCTTATGCAGGTGGGTTGATAAATAGGGATTCCCTTTTGCTAAGTTCAGAGAGGGAAATGCTTGCTTTTTGTTTTGTTTTGTTTTCTAGAGCAAAAATAGAGAAGCTTTCTTCCCACCAGAAGTTTTCATCTGTGACAGCAAAACATGTTCTGTTTCCTGCCTTTAAGGCGTAGAGATAGTTAAAGGATTCATTCCCTGCAAAGGTCAGGTAAAGGGTACATGTTGTGCCCATTTATAAGGGCATATATAAGACCCTACAGGAGTCTGCACCCAATGCATTTAGGTTTTTGCTACCTGCATAGAGGAATTCCTGGATAAAGATCTGCTGCACATAAGTAAACATATCCTGATATTTTGGTTTGTAAAATAATTTTAATTCCAAATCATCTCCAGTATGGATCTCAAAAATAGTAGGTTGCTAATCAAACACACCACTGGGTAATGAAGGTAAAAAATCTGTTTATGTGACTAATAAGTGAATGTTTTCAGGACGTGTAATGAAGCAACCTTATTATTTTGTTCCATTTGCATTCATGGTATGTGATAAAATAGTTTATAAATTAAATAATTTGTTCAGTATTTTTGCATTTATTTCTTTCTGATAGAGTAATCCAAAGGACATGTACCTGGTGCTGCAAATGACATATTACATCCCAGTGCATTACAATGTGATAAAGATATCCAAGCAGTGGTAAATAAAATAATGTATATAATTTATCATGACAGAAAAGCTATCTAATATTGTAAATCAAAGATTTGTGTGCTCTTAGGATACTAATAGTGATATTAAGAGTGATTTTGATGCATCATACTAGTTGAAAGCTTTCCAGTGAAGCAAATCAGATAGTAAATAAAAATTAGAAAGAGTCCTGTGGCTGGAACTTGAAATGAAACTAGTTGCTTAATATCCCTGCAAAGAAGGACCAAAGTCGTATAAAAAGTAATGTTTTTATTAATCATGAGACAATCTATTGAAAAGAAACCCAAAGACTGTATCCTGGATAAACAGAGAACTTAAAACTTGATAGTTGGTTATCTAGATCCCATCAATAAGGGCTTAGTCTCTGGAATGTCTCTTGAAAACGTAAATCTAGAAGAATATATAGTATGCTATGGTATGTATGATATGCTATGACACCTACTTAATCACAACCTAGGTTATACAAATGGGACCAGAGAGATCTTCCCCGTTATTAAGATCAGAAAGGCATACCCCAGGGTTATTTTATTTGGAAGTACAGTATACACCACCACGGTCCTCCCAATTACTGCACCTTGGTTTCAATGGGAAGGAAGCCTTGGGGGGTGTGCGTGTGTGTGAAAAGTACGTTGCCTTGCACAACAGGTGATCTCCCGTTGGCCCCAGATCTGGATGTAACCACAGATGCCTGAGGGAATGTTTGCATCCCACAGAAGTGTGACTTTTCCCAACAATATGGGCTGATCTAATGGAAGGCATTGATTCTGCTTAGAAAGCTCGCCTCGCATGTAATCGCAAACATTTACATCAGTTGTTCTCTTTTTCATTTGTAAGAGATGCTCAGTTTGGAGCACAGAGCCTCTTTATTATTCATGTTCAACACCTGCCTTAGCAGAGCTGTGTACACTCACCTGCTTTGCTCCCAGTTCCCGGCAAGGATGCCTGCATTTGCTGCTTCTCCCTTCCTTCATCTAGGGGAAAAAACCTGATGCCTCCAGCCTGTTGGTTTTGCTTTGGTTTGGTTTGGTTTTTTTTAAAGATGCTGCACCTGAACCCTAAATAGCAGGACACCTTAAATCTTTGTCAGTGCCCCACACTGCTTGAACTGCCCCAGCGCTCCGGCCCCTTACACATAATCCCTCTGAGCTCTTCTGTCTTTGGGCATCCACTCGTAGAGTTTAGCTCTTCTGGGGAAGTAAGCAAGGAATAGACTCCACAGAGGAATATGTAATTAAAGGCATTCGAGGCTGTGTTAGAAGCACTCAAGTATCCCTGAAGTTTGAAAAAATAGAAAATCCAGACGCACTCTCTCCCCTTTTTTTTGGAGTCTGCTTTTTAACGGCATTCAGGCTGGACATGCTTTTGTACATGAAAAAGGATTCCTATCTAGTTTCCTTACCTGCAGTTTATGTCTCCTTTGACCGCATTTTTAGCTGACTGTAGGCAAACCACGAAAGCATCTGCTGTTACTGTGGTGTTGAGATTCCTCCCATTTATCTTGCTTTGCTCATTCTAAAAGTGTTTGCCATTAAAATAATCTTTGCTTTCCTTTTCTCTCCTTCATTGCATTACATTTGGATTTTGCCAAATAAGTTGTCTCCCACACGTTCATGTTCATGTTCATGTGCTGGATACCTCTTTTTGCTTAACCTAGTGAGATATCTCAAGTAAGCAGCAGAGAATTCTCCAACAGAGTCAGTGGTTAAACCTAGATTTATCTTTATTCACATTTACAGCACTTTCCCTTGAAAATTCTCTTCCAACTCTCCTTGTGTGGCATTCACTGTCATATAAAACCTGATATTAGTTTGGTGTGCTTGCCTGGTTTCCTTAGAAACCTTTCTGAGTGATTTCCTGTAAAGGAAATTATCATCCCACATTTAGGAAGGTACAGTTACAACTGAATAATGTTTTGACAGAATTATCAAAATGAAATTGCACACCTTACTTTAGCAGCACATCTGAATTAGCCTAATTTATATTTTCAAATCCTAAATGCCTCCTCTTCAATTTTGAGCCACAGATCAATGTCCATCATGTTTAGAAAGTCAGATGAAGAAAGGTCATGGCTAATCTTGGCACTGAAGCATTATATGCAGTAATTTCATTTTGTAAATCTGATTGTTTTAGAGTCTTTTTAAGTGACAAACCAGACATTTGCATCAGACTCAGGAAATGTTATTATATCTGCTGTAAATTTTGCTACCAGCCTTTATTTCAGTAGCATGCAATGTGCCAAAATTTACGCTGTGTCAGAATTTGGTCTCCAGCACAGTGTCAAGAATTACTTGGGGATGTTAAGGCTTTGATTCTGATTTGTAATCGACGGGTTCACTTGCACTGACTGGTGGTAGTTCGAGACTTCAGATGCCATGGGTCTTGCAAGGACTTCAGACATGAAGCAGAACCATTTGTCTCACCCCGCTTGCTTGGGAGCATCTGAGGCAGATTGATACCCGTTGCTTTATTACTGCTTTTGCACCCCTGTGTGCAGAAATGTGTGTGCCTTTTGTCACTTTTACTGACACTATGGTGTTGCAGGACTGGCTGTAGCTGAGGGTTCCTAGTTTGTTTGCTAAAATGTAAGCAACATTTTAAAAAGCCTCAGATACACAGTTACTAATAAAGAACATGATACATGAGAGATGTTAATATAAGTAAGATCGTGTTAGCTATATTGCATAATGTTAACATATTGATAAATTGAATGCCCTTTGTTGCAATTGCTCACAGCCATGAACTCTTCACTCATAATAATCCAATACATCATGAATCCTTCAAAATTAACAGTGATCTCTAAGGCACTGCTTTCCACAAGACTGTAGGGTAGACATCTTTTATCCAGATATTATTAAAAGCATATAATGCAAAGTAATGTTCTTGGATTTTCTGCTGCAAATTAAATGAGCTGAGCGTTTCTGGTTTCAGATAAAATCTGAAAATATCGGTCATATTAACGTATAATTATTCCCTTTTATTTTTTTCTCTTCCACATGTTATTTGTAAGGCAAACACGCTAACGGTGCAGTCTTATGTATACTTAAGCACTGCGGAGACCGATGCTTGCTTTGTTAGTGTGTGCCCCTTGTGGTCAAAGTATATGAGATTAAAACACAGTGGTTCATTGCTCTCTCCCTCCTAATATACGCTATTATTCCTTGCCTGTGATGCCAATTGATTTTTGCCTTTACTTGTAAAATTGTTGCTCTGAAATTTTGTGAGTATCCTACTGAAACCCAAGATTCCCGGCTCTGTTTAATTTAGGAATAACTGCTGGATATTATACCCATGAACACAAACCATACAAAGGTCTCTTTGTAGAAAGCCATGTGTTAGAACAGTCCCTCCACCCCCAAGTTTAATCATTAATTCTTTTACAGTTGATAGTAAGTCTGATAGCATTTTTGAAGTAAGAAAAATGGATTTTGTATTGATTAAAATGTAAAGCTTGCATTGAAGGTAAGTTACGTGTATGTATACATAGTGTGATATATTAAAAATGTATACAGGTAAAACCTTACAAGTTAAATACTTAACTTCACAGTTAGTAGTAGGTTGATATAGTGGTGATATGGTTAGTTAGTTCTGGGGGTTTGTCTGTCACAATATAAAACCCCCAAGTTAAAAGCTAGAGCTGCTGGGCAATAAAACTTCCATGGATGCAGCTTTTTCTTAGTCACTGATCACTTTGCTGCTGTTAACTTTTAAAAACTAATTAGTGCTTTGGAAAAGTGTATATGAATGCTGGAAAAAAATATCTTATTATTACATTTGCAATTTACTGGCTGACATAGGCCTATTATAAAATAAATAAATGTTCTGCCATATCACTGTTGATTTGAATTTGTGAGCATAAGGCAAATCACATGGTCAAAAATAGCTGAGCTGTATTGCTTAGAATTCTGATATTTCAAATAAGGATGGGATTTAAACAGATTGGTTTTAAAGCCACTGTAAGAGAAGTGTTTTTGATTTTGCTCACGTAAAATTACTATGCAAACTGTACCTTCCTTTCAGGTGAGATTAAAATCTGGGCCACTAGCAGCTCTATCTCCATAAAGATAACTGATCTGATGTCAGATGGGATTACTGAACCAAAACTGGGAAATTCGGAGAGTCCTTGGTATTCCACTGGGAGATACCCTCTTGATGGATGATCCAAGTTGAGGAGATACCATGCATAACACCATTTTGATGCATCCATCTGCTAGTATACACATTCACAAATGCATTTTCAGCTTTCTTGATGATATTTAATATCTGAAAACATGAAGAGGCATATTGCAAGGTTTGTAGAATATTTTATAAAGCGTATTTTTAAAAATCTGAAAATTTCTGCTACTGCTTTTTTCCTTCCACCAACTTCTCAGGCACATTCTTTTAAGAAATTCTGTTTTAAGTGCAGAGATATAGCTCCAACAAAATGTTAAATCTCTAAAGTACTGAATATTTTTATGCTGCTTGCAACATGAAATAGGAAATGCATGATTTCAAATCGTGGATATAAAGCTTTTACTAACATTTTCTGGACAGTGTGTAAAGAATTAATCTATAGCTCAGCCTTTTGCTATCAGTAATGTGTAAATTGCTGAGTCCCTTACATAACATATCTGTTGTATAGTTTACTGTAAGTAATAATAAAGTGCTTTTTCACAACAAAATAGGTAAATGCAGTGCCATTAGTTAGTGATGCTCTGTTGTATTTTGCTGTGCTGTCTTGAACTGTGTGCTGGTCTGAACTGTAAAAACCAAAGCCTTTCCGGTTAATTATTAGGAGCGTCTTATGTACAACACTCATCCATTAAAAAGATTCCACCGTCTTAATGATTTTCACATCACAATTGTAATACCTGTAGCTTCAGCTATCATCTTTCTGAGGAGGCTTCATGCGGTTAATGAGCCTTGACCATTAGGTGTTTTACTGCAAAACATGCAAGAACTAATGACTCACTAGAAATACACTCTCTTAAGTGTTAGCGTTTAAACTAAGTGGGATGGAGCGCACCTTAGATGTAAGAGTTTGTGGTGAAGGCAGAGAAAAGGCTTGTTTATTACTGAAAGGAATAGGGAACAGTGCTACGAAGATAGCATCAGAGACTAAAACACCTTGTTTATCCAAAGAAATAGTTAAACAGGCTGAATATTGGCATGACTATCCTTCAGTTATATGTGAGTCTCTAACTCCCTTATGCAAAGTAATATGAATCAGAATGCATCATGCCTTTTAGTCTCGCTCAACCTTTTACTTTAAAACTTCTGGAAGGATTAATCTGAGGTATGTCTCTATAAATATTTGATTTTCATATTCTTCAGTTAAATTATAAAAGGTTATAAAAATTTTTGATTCATCCCCAAAGTAATATTTGCAGTTTTAAAACAAACAAAAAATCCCCCCCCAAATATCATACTTTGGATGATTCAAAATGTTTAATTTAATTTTCAGTGTTTTTTACCATTTTCCGAGTTAAAATGAAGTATTTGTAACAAGCTATAATAAAATGAAAAAATGTTTAATTTAAAGTCCATAAACACACAACTGGACAGGTTTTTAGGGATGTTTTTCAATTGAATTCACTGCATGAATTTGAGAAAAATTTCTTAAATGTTTTGCTAAACCTAGACCTGAACTTTTTTTTTATTTTGAGAAAAACCCCCTGATACTTATAAAACCTACGTGTCTTAAGAAATATAGTGCATGCATAAGAGCCAAACAGGCAAACATAGAACTGTAGTGAAGAATCTCTGCGTATTTCTGTATCTCTGCAGGAACAGTTTTGAGTGTTTTACTGCACTGGTCTGCCCCAGGTCCTGTTAGGTAATGGTAGAAAGCTAAACAATTAATTGCACCAGTGGGTCAGTTAGCTTTACCGCTGATAGCTGTTGATAGGCAACAATAACCACCTCTGTACTTGCACTTTAATTTAGTACACGTTAACATACCTCAGGTTCTGAACTAAAACAGTCTATGTAAACAAACATGGACAAATTGCCACATGCCATCTATTTTAAAACTGTTTTCATTTGCTGTATTTCATCAGTGTAGTCAAAGTCCCGTTTTGCCTGGTATAGTGCTGGGAAGTGGGACCTGGACGTCAGGTTAGTTAACTAGTTGCTCCTCATTGCTCATCTCCAAGTGTTCATCTGGCCTGAGAGCTGATGCCTTCCCAGAAAACTGTCTCAGTGGGCCACGTTAGGTTGCTGTTGCATCGCTATCCATCAGCCTGGTGCTACTCATATCGTGTCATTAACAATTGCTGTTTAAAAGATGCTTGTGTTGTAGTGCACAAGCTCCTGACGTGTTTCAACCTACTCAATCCTAGTTATATTTGGTTTGTTTTTCCTAGCCTACAGGAATAATGCTTGTAGAGATTAAAAGAAAAGAAAAAAGGCTAATCTTTGTGAGCAAACAAAGATCAGATGTTATCTGAAGTGTGCATTGCTTTCGTAGAATCACAGAGTTATGGAATGGTTTGGGTTGGAAGGGACCTTTAGAGATCATCTAGAGCAACCCCCCTGCCATGAGCAAGGACATCTTTCACTAGGTCAGGTTGCTCAAAGTCCCGTCCAACCTGACCTTGAACACTTCCAGGGATGGCGCATCCACAACTTTTCTGGGAAACCTGCTCCGGATTTCCAGTCTGTGAGGTTGTTTTCTATGTGATCTATCACAGCTAGACATTTTTTTGCGTGTTTTGTTTGAGTACTTTTTGCAGCAGCTCTATGCAGAGCAGAAGGGATATTTCACGTACATGTGAAATCATTACTACTAATGAAGATGACTGCTCCTATCAAGGCCGATAGACAGATAACTGCAATTTGGAATGCAAACTGGGAGAAGAGCATGTTAGTTATAATTACTGATAAGTAATCTGAAAAAAATAAAGGACAGGAAAAAAAGGTATTTTTAAAGTTCTACCAGCTTTTTAACATTAAATGGAAATTTGCCCAAATAAGAGATGACGTGAAATGGTAATTCAAATACCCTTTTTGTTTACTCAGATGCTTTAAGGCCTTTACCACCTGCTGAGTGCCTGGAAGTACGAATAAACATTGGAGTGACAGGTTTCACACTGCTACATTGTGGGTTTGCACAGCAGGACTGATTGTCCCCAGCACTATTGGCTGATCTGTTTTTCAAATAAAGATGTGGGTTTCAAATGCTGAGAAAAAAAGGTTCCTTTCATCTTTGCTGTTCATAGGTCAAATTAATTTTTTACCTAATCCTTCCTGAAAATTATGAAGTTTCTCCAAATACAGGACATTTATAACAGTCAATACCCCGAAGAAAGGAACATAATTTAGGACCTTAAACCCACAAGGAGAATATATGCATTTATATTTGTGAAAATTACCAGAAATCATATATTCTGTGGAAATTGTCTCCTTTCAGAACTGTTCTTCTGTAAGACCTATACAGATACCAGTTGGTGGAAAAAGGACAAAAGGCACAAAGCAAATCTCTTTGCAATTCAATTACACTGGGCTAAGGTAATGTTCCCATGGTGGCAGCCTGACACATTAAGTTCAAGGAGTAAGTGTTAAGGCATTGGAATAATTCCTTTGATCATGGCCAAGTTGTGCCTACCACTTTTTATTTAGGCAGTTAGTGCTCAGCCTTGGTAAGCAGCAAGACTTGCTTGTCTTTCTTTCCAGCCTGTGAGTTGTAATGAAGTAAAATTCAGTCTTATTCAAAGGTTGAATAACGGTTTGGAAGGTCTCTGAAGAAGTCCATGTACAAGAAATAAAATAAATACACATTTAAATTGTTCAGTAGTTTCCAACAATAATCTCACAGTCATTGTTTATAAACAAATAAGGAAAGAAACATCTGAAATAAAACAGAAAGATTAAAGAAAATGTTCTTCATTTGTACAGCACGTTTAATTTTAGGAACTCAGAACTCTTTTCAAACAGTGATTAAGATTGAGCAAACCTGAGAATAGATGCAGCTATTCTAATTGTTTTTGTAGGTAAATATATTGAGGCATGGATTGGTGTAAGTTTTTGATTACAGGCTGTCCATCTTGAAAGTCAGCAGCAGAATTTAACAGTTCATGATTTTTATATGTAAGGACAGCCATGGAACTAAAATATAATGAGCAAATATTAAGAGAAGAGTGTGGTGTTCACCACAGCAAAACACCTCAACAACCAAGATGCTCTCAGTAACAGAGTGAAATAAAAAACTGCTGTGGTGACGGATAGAAGAAACTAAAAAGTTTTTGAGGGTACAAAGGGTACTTGTCTTTCAGATTCAAAGCTGCCCTTGCTGTCCTCCTCACAACAGAAGAAATAAAAGCTCATCAGGATACAAGCAACAAGGATGTAATTTCAAAAGCAATATTTTATGGAAGGAAAAATCAGAACGGTACTTCTTAAAATTTCTGAAACTTAAAACCAAAGTAGTTGTCATGGAACTCAGAAGACATGGATTCAATTTCTTATTTCATCTTATTCATAAGAAGATCTTGAAGCAAAGTACAGCCCAGCTCAACTGAGTACCTACTGGGAACTTTCTGGACTGGCTGTGGATTATTCTATATTTCTGGGTTGAAGCTGTTCCAGTTTATGTAAATAAACAGCTGATGGTGTGGGAAATTGAACCTGAGTCTCTTCTGAGGTCAGTAAATTTGTCACTAAATAGAATCAATATCTCTTATGTAGCTTCTCAGCTTCTTTGGAATTTTTTTTTTTTTTTTTTTTTTTTTTTTTGTAGCAGCTACCACCTACTAAAGCCTATGCTGGCTTTTCTCTACTACTGTTGCAGAAGAATGTAGCGTAAGCTACAATTACACCTTCATTTTGGTAGCCGACATACTATATTGCCTTCATCGCTGTAGTAACTTGGTGCCTCCTACTCATAATGTATTTATCCTCACAGTACTACTATGAAGTTGAGCAGATGGTAAAGTGAGTCACTAGGTACAGAGCTTGACTCCTCAAGATCAGACAAGAAGACTGTGATGAAACCAGTTCTGGGTTTCCTTCATCTTTCTGCTAGACCTCTCAGGATCTACTGGGAACCGTGAGAGTCTCCCCCCACAGGATAGCGGGCCACCCTTGGGAAAAAGGAAAAGAGGAAGTCCTCTGGTGGCCCTTGTCGTATGAAAACATCCAAAAATGATCGTTCAGGCTTGGCATAGCTGAACAATATCACGGAGTTCTCGAATTATGTTGCCTATGTGACTGTCAAAGGCAATCTTGAAGCAGGTAAAAAGTGTGACTCTTGCATTTCCAGCACACGTTGGCTCCTACTGAGTTCAGCCAGCAGATGATTAATTTCAGTTTATTGATTCTACTGGCAACTGCTACAAGTGTCTCTTCTTGGATAAGCTGGCTGGGTTTATAAGGACGCTGGAGCTGTGAGTGATGTATTACACTCTTCCCATGTAGCCCTCTGCACAAGGTAACTGTCTGGCAGCACTTCTGTGAGACGCAGAGGATATGACTGAACGAGGCAGCCTCTTTTCTGGGAATCTTCTCGTCCTCCTAGAGTGAGACACCGTTGGTTCCTAGTCGACTCATTTGGAAAGTATGTTGTCTCTGACATGCCACTGGCAGCCTTTTTGGCAGGGGAGGTGATGGTACCTCATTAGCACTCTTAAGTGATTTTGAGCTTTCACATTATTAAACGTGTATTCCATTAGCTATCTAGTCTAGCAGTCACATGTTAATTTGCGTAAAACATAAAAACATCAGCATGACATGGGAAAGATTCCCAGAAAGTAAAAAAAATTGACCTTTGGTATTTAGTGCTAACCTGACACAATGGGAGCAGAAAATAGTTTTTTAAGCATGTCAGGTTCTACCTCTTCCCAACGGCTACCAGATTCTGATTTCTTTTTCTTTCTCGCTGTCCTCCCCCCTCTCATTTTACCTGTTATGTTGTCAGGGGAAATAATTTAATTATGGAACTCTTTTTTTCTTTTCTATAGATGGTCAGAAATATTTCAATTAAATATATTTGGTTTGGGTTTCAGTTTTGTTTTATTCTTATATTTGAAGCACCTGTAGGGAAGCAGAAAGTTTGGAGAATATGCTAGTTTCAATACTTCCGGTATGAATGGCAACTGATATTTAGCATGCCTCTAATGATCAAAAGATTTTAAAACGAAATATTGATGCTTTGCATGCTAAGAGTTTCAAAGTAAAAAATTAACAGTTTTCATGTCAAGTCTAAAATTAAAAGTCTAGAGTATCTAAGTTATGACAAATTATTAAAGTATTTTGCTTAACTTGATTAATTTTTTTCTTTTATTTGGATTCATGAAAATCTCTTGGTTTTGATTTATTGTACCATTCAGAGTGGAAAGATTAATTAAAGTCTTGAAGTCTTTATGAGTAAAAAACCCAGTTTCTTCTATAATTTATTTTACAATCTGTCCAATAATTTCTTAGAGTAAATTATAGCTTTGATGCATATTAACCACCAGAGCTTTAAAGGTCTCTCCTGAAAAAGTAGCATTGCAGCTGATTCTGTGATAGGGAAGATGTTTACTGCTTCCACCTGGAAAGCCTGGCAAAAGAACCCAAAGGAGGGAACAAGACAGGGAAGATGAGCCATAGCCTTGTGGCTGAACTTTACAGAAAAATATGATATATTAAATTTATAATTTTGCGATTTTGAAAATACAGTTTCTTTTGCATTCAAATATATTCCACTTCTATGTAGTTTCACATGAAATCAGCAACTTTAAGCAACAATAGTTGACGTAGATTATTACAGAATTCTCAGAATACTTTTACAGATTCTTTTTATTAATTTAAGTAATAGGTTATTTTAGTTTGTGTACACTTGTGAAATTGCTGAGAAGTAGAATCAAATTTGTATTTGTTAATACACCAAATTAGTAGCAGAGGGAGAATTTATTAGATGTAGTGACAAACTTGCATGACCAAGGTTATCTGTAAATCTCCTGCCATCCTTGCAATTCAGCAGTAGTTTAGGGATTAATACTGAAGGAATAAGAGGGAAACTTTACCAAAATTCCTTCTGCCTATAGCATCTTTGCCTGTGCTACTCCATAACATTTCATTTTCCCTGTAAATGACTTCTGTAGCCTTTTCTGTCCAACCTGAGGGCTGTCAGACTTTCCCCTAGTAGGGTAGTCATCTAAAGGTATGGAAAATATCAAAGGCTGCTAGTTTACTATGAATTCATTTTCAAGTGCTGATGTTTTTTGAAGGTTGCAGAATATCTGTGTGTGAATTAATAAGTGTTAAAATGTTATTACTATGCATGCCAGGTTTGCCAGTCCCCTCTGCAGCTCACAAGCTTCTGTTTCTCTTTTATTTTTAAAGTCCCAGGGCAGTTGCAGTGGTGGGAATAAGTAAAAGTCACCACCTATAATACAGAAGAGGGTCAGATTTGATGTTAGGCAGCGTTACGTTAATGGTTGGACTTGATGATCCTAAAGGTCTTTTCCAACCTAAACGATTCTCAGCAAGTTTGCGGATGACACCAAGCTGAGTGGTGCGGTTGACACACCAGAAGGATGGGATGACATCCAGAGAGACCTAGACAGGCTGGAGAGGTGGGCCTGTGTGAACCTCATGAGGTTCAACAAGGCCAAGTGCAAGGTCCTGCACCTGGGTCGGGGTAACCCCCAGTATCAGTACAGGCTGGGGGAAGAAAGGATAGAGAGCAGCCCTGCTGAGAGGGACTTGGGGGTGCTGGTGGATGAAAAGCTGGACATGAGCCGGCAATGTGCACTGGCAGCCCAGAAGGCCAACCGTACTCTGGGCTGCATCGGGAGAAGCGTGGCCAGCAGGTCGAGGGAGGTGATTCTGCCCCTGTACTCTGCTCTGGTGAGACCTCACCTGGAG
>NW_009260353.1:29472-45860 GCF_000687185.1 Egretta garzetta | reverse complement strand
TAGGGGTCCCTTCCAACCCAAAACATTCTATGATTCTATGATTCTATGATTTTGGATGCCAAGCTGCAGTTTTGGGGCCAGGAACTGAGACCTCTGCTTCCTAAGGAAGGCAGCTTGGGAAGAGTACAGCTCTTGACCCTCCAGGAGGTCCAAATAAGCAGGAACTAGGCTCCATTGGCAAACGTATTTAAGATTATATCAGTAAGGTGACTGGCAATAACCATATTCCTGGGTTTGAGAAATAAACCTGCAGTTCAGCAAACTGTTTGAGTCGGGTTGCTGACATCTGCCCTAGGGAGTCTGGACTGGAGTACCAAACATATGATGCAATGGTGCAGAACAAATTACATTTAAAACAAATGAAGGAAAGGACATCAAAGTGCCCAGAAATGTCAAGCCTGGTAGCAAAATAATCACAGGAGATGAGCTGAGTTAGCACTGGTAAGCTAACAGACACAGTATTCAGTCTTCAAGTAAGTGAAAGGTTGCTACAGAAAAAAAGGAATATCCAGTTCTCCATGGCCACTGGATATTAGGCAAGAATTGCTGTAGGTACAGTTACCCTTACTTTTGGACAGGTCTGTTGGCCAGATGACTCTCATATCACGTTCCACCGTGCGTTTTGTGAGGCTGTGAATCCAAATCACATCATCAAAAGGAAGGAGAATTGACAAAGTGAGGAGTTGGGTATTTTAAAGCTTTTCTGTGTTGAGAGACGTCACAGTAAAACTAAAAAGAACAAAAATCAGACTGTTGAGGGCTGGCATTAAAGCAGGTCACTAGCATGGATGTGAGCTAGGTGGCCCGTGGCAAGAAGTCTCTCACCAAGGAAGAGCTGATGGCCGTGTTCTGGTTTCTGAAGTGATGATGAAGGATGGAAAGTGCATTTTGGGGAAAAGTCCTTGAAATTGTTTGCCTCAGCTGCTCCCTTAAAGATCTGCAATGCAAAACCGAGGGAAATACTGCATAATATAGAGGGTCCAAGGATAACAAAATCAAATGATATCTTGAGAGTATTAGATTCTGGGGAACCTAATTCTGTCATCTCTTGCTATAGGAAGAGAACAATGAAAATAAACTTGTATTGATTTTATTACTTTGCATGCAAAGAAGGATGTGCTGCGGGCTGTGTTCAGGAGCCTCAGTGAGATACAGCTTTGTTCCAAGAGATCTTACCATCTAAACTTCAAATATGACATGATGAATGAGGATGACATGTAGTAAGAAAGATGCTGGGGTAAAGAGGGACAAAGAGCACAGTGATGAAATGTTACAGGGCTCAGGTTAGGCATAAGAATAAATTGTGTAAGATAATAAAGAAAAATAGAATGGTGAGCATGTTGTTTTGCCTACTCTGGTCAATAAATAATTTCAGTAATGTTGTGAATATCATCCATCTTTATATATCACATCAAGTGAGACCAAAGACCTAAGATCTGCTGCTACCTCACTTCCTTCAGAGCCTGTGCTCACCCACGTGCATGGCGCCTCTGCGTCCTTTGGCTGGTGCCCTCCTGGCTTTACCAGGCTGTCGTGTCCTTCCCCACCACCACTGCAGAGCCAGAAGCCCAGCTCTGCTGAGAAGATGGGCATCGTGCCATGGGTTTCAGCAAAGCCAAGATTTCGCTTGAGCTGGGAGCGGAGTTTTGCCACGTTTGGCAGGCGAGCCCTGCTAGCTCCTTCTGCCAGAGCAGCAGAGAGGGAAGCATCTGGAACCAGACCCCGGCGCTTCCACCTTCCCCGCGCTGTGTGGGGTTGTAGTGGGCACAGAAATAGTATGGGGATGGGATTAGAATGAAAACCTAGGTAGATAAGCAAATGGCTTTTGGCCAGATGAATAATAATTTCTGGTAATAGAAATTGTCACAATAACCCCCACTAAGGGATGTAAACAGTTACCAGGCACCAAAATTGCTAAAGTTTTTTTTTGGCAGCAAGGTAAAACTAAAAACTGAAACGCGCTCTGTGAATACGCTAGGAGAGCTCATGGTCAAACCAGAAGCATTTAGTTTGTTTTTCCCACATAATGTGGCAGATTCTGCATTGTCATTCTTGACTGTGATGTTCATGATGTCAGAGAACATGACATTAAAAAGTAATGTAATTTATTTTCTTGAACCGCTTACAATCTTCCAGCTACTTATTATTAGGAATACAAATGTGTGCTTCATGTTTTAAATTAAAAATGGCAAGCTTATTAATCATTGAGAAACTCTACAAAATTATTCATTTTGAAATATTATTACAAACCTTTTCCCAGCAGTATATAAAGCAAACACTTCACGATGACATTTTGTTGCCAGATTTTGGGTTTTGATTAAGGCAGGCTTACGAGCTGATTTTTTTTTTTACCAAACCAGTAATTCTCTTTCAAGTACTGCTAAGCTTTAAATTGCAATTAAATATAAACTAAGAGAGGCTTCAGGTTTTGTAACAGAATATCAAAACCACTTGTAATGATTTTTTTTATTAAAATGTATTTATTTGACAACTCAAAAAAATTACTTCTATGTCAAATTTGAGTAGACTGATTTGGTTTACAACAACTGGAAATGAGCATTCACTGCTTTAAAAAAAAGGTGAGACTTATGCCTTTGTAGAATTGAAGACAAAGAAAAATTAGGTGCACTAAATGTTTCATAAATTTAAACGGTCTCATCCATCTGATTGTGAAATAATGACCTCTTTGTTTAGAAATCTTTTTCCTATGAAACATTACTTTTAACTGCAAGGGGTGTACATAACTAATGAAAATCAGAAGTCAGGAGATGTAAGTCTATTACACACTCTAAAATTGTTCCTGCATGGAGTTCCTTTTGCATCCCTGTATTTGTTCAGGTTTTCTCACATGTAGAAGCACAGCTGCCTACTCTGCCTGATCCTCATCCCCGTAAAGCCCACATCTCTGCTTGGGTTAAGAGCACTGGAAATGTGTTTTAGATTTCAGGTGGAGCAATGAGCTGCTCTATAGACACTGCTTCAAGCTCAGGTCACTCGAAGCTTGTCATAGTCCAGGGCAAAGAAACAAATTGTCTTGTATAAATGTTTTTTTAACTTTGGAGGTCAGATTCTTGGGAGATAGGGTTTGATCAAGACTCTGAGCAAGGTGTAGGAGACCTGGGAGATGTTACAGGGGTTATGGAGGAGCTTTGTCTTTTGTCTCCATAGCAGAAAGGCCGCTTCGGTAGCAGTGGGTGCCTTTTGCTGAATATCTAGAACTTACAGAATTGCGGACAACTCATCCCCTGCCTGGATTTTCCTCCCCATTACCAAATAGCAGCCCCCTGTTCTCCCCTTTCTACTGCACCGCCCTCTACCCGCCTCCTCACCCCTGCTAAGTCACAGCTTCAGGTAAGTATTTGTGAGCAATTTATAGAGTATGTGATGGAACTGATCTTATCTCCACTAGAACACTGATGTAAAACTCTTGCACTTTTATATTGAAAACTATAGCCTTACGGGGGAGTTTGAAGCTGGTCAGTCTACGTGTTTTCTTAAATTAGGACAGCAGGCCATGATACCAGGGATATACTGAATACTAAACTGCTTGTACAATTAATATCAATATTGAATAATTCTATATGATATTAAGCTGATATTAATATCATATCTCGATATTAACTGACCTGTGAACAACCTTGTCTAATGATAGTTCTTCTGCAAGCAAGTCCGTATGCTGAAACATTAGGTATTTGCTTCGATCTCCTTTATTTCCAGTTCGAAATGTGTAAACATCTTGTGCATACCACAGTGCTGCATAGGGTCAGTCTGGGTACTGGACGCAGTGTTCATCTGCCCCACTTGTTGTGTAGAGCAGGCGTGAATGATCGATATTTGGGCTGTATGGTATAAACGTAAATGACCTTACTCTTCGTGCTTGCACACTCCAAATGCTATTTTTAAGAAGAACCGTAGATTGAAAATTCATATAGAATGGAGAATAGGACATATTAGTGCCAGCCCAAAAATTTTTTAATGTTTACAGCATCAAAGCAGCAATATGTATATTATAAAGGCCTCGAGCTTAGCTCTGATCATGTATTATTTTTATACAAGTATATTTACATAATTAACCCTGTACTTATTTCAAAGAAAATCATCCAGTGATTGGACATTTTTAATGTACCCTGCTAATATTTGGAATGGCACTTTTAAAATCAGTGTAATCAGTCAGTTAAATAGAAGATTTGCTTTGAACTTGACAGAAAATTTCTTCTGTACTGAAAGATTAAATTCCCTAATTTCTGGAAGGATGCTGTGACTAAAATGCTTCAATTCACTTTCCAAGTTGCAAAGTTTAATTCAGACTTTCCTCTAAAGCTGTGCTCATCACTTCCGTAATGCCACAGAAATTCTTATTTTCTGTAGAGACAGTGTTTTATAAGTTAGGAAGTCAGTGGTTTCACCTAGAACCATTTGAAGAATTAATCTAATCAAGTTCTGATATATATTTTTTCTCCACAGCTGAAGCTGTATATTGAATAGGCTTGCAAAATACATTTAAACACCCTTTGCCTGGTAGTGGGAAATACCTGTGAAGCTATATATATCAGCTGGGGAAGATAAAGAGATACAATCCGTTCAAAATAGAAAGGAGAATGATAAATCATTGCAGGAAGTATAAGTAAACAAAATTATATTTGAAATTCCCAGCTGTAAAATCATTTTTTACTGCCTAGCACAGGAAAAAAAGCAATAAACGTGAGACACCTGTGTCAAGAGAGAGTGATTTTCTTGATCAGTAGACCAACATTTCCCTCCTTTTTTGTTCCACCTGCTGTTCAGCTAAAGATGGGACGGGGAGAAAATGTTGCAATAAATGAGACAGAAGGGGAACATTAGTTGTAAAATATTTAAAAACACATATGTTAGATATATTTTTCCCCTCTGTCTGCATCTTGTATATAGATCACCTTCTAAAAAAGCCTTCTTGATTTCTGTGAATGAAGGCAGAAAAATGGTAGTGCAATATCCTCTTAAGGATAGCAGAAGGTTTAGTTTATTACCCTGGGATCTGGAGGCAATCAGGAAAGGACCGTGCTCCTGGGCGTGTTGGTCCCTCTTTATCATTTCAGGATCCTGGGTGGACTGAGTTGAGCTTCTCTGCTTCTCACCCTGGATTTTGACTGAAAGGGAATTTTACAATATCACAGTCCAGCGCCCACTGGACACTCACAGAACCAAATTACATGTCTTACAGCTAAGAGTACACCTTTTCCTATACGCTTAAGTGTTTAACACATACTGCTTCAACATAGCTAATCCCTTCTTATCCTGATCCTGCTTTGCACTTTGTGGAAATATTTATGCTGCTGAATATATGCATAAATTAAAAAAGGGCAAGGGCACTGCAGCTGTGATGGTCCAAAATTGCAGGTTTTGGTTAGCTCGGTTCCTGGGTCTGCTTAGTGCAACTACATCTGGCTTTTTCCAGCAGAGTTCCTCTTGAGAAGGGTCTAGCTTTAGGAAGATTCTGTGTGAGCCACTTGGCTTCAAGATCAAGAACCAGTCCCAGATTATCTTCCATTTAGCACAGAGAAATAGCTTATTATGCCAGTAATTTGTCATTTCTCGCTTTACTCAAGTCAGAATCCAGGCATTCTTCATTGACTGCAATATAACCTGTTCTTTCCCACTTGTCTGACTGCCCAAAGCGACCAATGGGGCCACCTGAATCTTCATTTTAGCTGTCAAGCCACCCCCCCATTCTACATGCTTATAACATCTTTCAACCTCCTGCCTGTACCTCTAAAAAACTCCTCTACTCCATCCAAAGACTCTTTTTTTCACTTTCCAGTCTAGGGACCACCAGAAAGTTCTATTTCTCTACTCATGTGCAACAGTTTTTTAACAAAATATTTTGTAGGTATTGGGACAGCTCATTATCTTTTGGGCTGGAAGGAGGGATGAAACAGCACCAAAAGATTTACTAGAAATTCTTGTTCGGCTAAGCAATCCTAGCAGACAAGGTTCTTCTGAGTTGGAGTTAAGTTTGTTTGTTGTATTCTTTTCTTATCCAGCTTTTACTTAGGATGCATCGGGAATCTGAAGGAAGTAATTTTCTTCTGGCTGCAGCTGAAGTTTTCAAGCAGAACCCTCCAGTGTCATGTTTCAGGGTGTTTTCTTTGACCAAAGTTTTCTGTCAAAGTCAGGACAATCAGGTTTAGATATGTTCTTGAGATCTAAGGATCTTTAATAGTCCTTTTCATTCTCAGGAAAGGAAAGGAAATAATGGTTGAGGAACAGGAAGATTTGAGAGAAGAATTGTTAAATAAGGGAGAGATGTAGTTGAATAATTGGAATTTTTGTTGATACATCTCTTCATAAGCCCATTCTGCTTGCTGCAGCTTGGCATATATATCTCTTATTTATCTGTTTTGTGCCTTTTTAGACCATTTTTCTCTTTAGGTGTCTTTAAATATGAGTGGATTTGTATAGCTCAATCTTCACACACGAATAGGCACATGGATTATATATGTGGATAAGTTGCTTGCCTGGAGTTATCCAAATCACAAATGAGGCTGAGAGTATAAATCAGATTGCTTTGATTAAAATTAGGTTTAGTTACTTGTTTTCCACTTCTATGGCTGAAGTAGCTTAAATGAAAAATACAGGGAAAGTAGGAAGCAAAAGTTCAAGGACAGAAGTAATCACTCTGGCAGTGTGAGTTTGGGGAGTATCAAAAACAACTTGGAGGTTTGCATTTCTTTGTGTTTTCGCTCAGAAAAAAAAAAAAAAAAACAGATTGCTTGAACCTGGGTGGGAGAAGACACTGAACTGGATTTTGAGTGTGTGACCCAATGATTTACAGGAGAGAACTGTTTTCAAAGTAAAGGTAACAGAAGAAGTATGCTAACTTGGGACTTTACCACGCAGAGTACGAGTTGCCAGTGACTGAGGTATGCTGAAATGAGACCTGTTAAGGAAAATGATAGGTAGCACTGGATGGGAAATGTTAATGATGGAGATCAGAATTATGACAAGATGGCAAAGAAAAATTTGCAGTCATATTTATTCCCCTGAGTTCTGTCTGGGAGTACACTGCAATTTCCCTAGGCTGAAACTTGCAATTGTCAGTTCCATAGAAAATGCTTCTGTCCCAAGGGTTGCAAAAAGGTTCCTGCTTCTGTTCTGGCTCTGATTAGCTTATTGCTTCCCTCCAAGTTAAAATCACACATTTGTCTGTAAGTTGCAATATGCTCTGTTCTTGAAAAGGCTTTTAAATATGGAACAATCCCTAGCAGTGACGGACCTTTCCCAGTTTTAAGCCTGAACAATGCATAGTAAGGTATTTTGAGATACTGATAGCCAGTGTGTCCAATATATTTTTTGGTACACGCAAGCTGTTAAAGCAAAACTCACATTTATCCTAAATGGCTGCTGTAAAATAAGACAGCGTAACTTCTAAATCAGTTCATTATATTATGTACTCTCTTTACAGAGGAAGGGCTGTGGATGGAAATGTACCTTAGCATTTTCAATCTTTTGTTGATATTTGCAATCTTTTGTTGATATTATTTATTCCAAAATGTTCTTTTTATTTGAAATATATTTCAATTTGTTCTTCCTACTTGGTACAACCATTAACTTCGGACAAATATTCAGTGAAAGCAAGGCATATACATCCATCACTTGGTTAATTTTTACTTGTAAATCCAGAAACAGGCTGGAGTTGAGTTTCTCTTTGTTACCTTGGAAACAAATGGAGGCTTGACTTCAAGTAGCTTTACACTTGAAATGAGGGGTGGAGCTTTGTTGTTGCAATTCTTACTAGGATGCAGAAAGGGAAGGCAGTTCTTGAGGAGATTCTGCCTTCTGGCATCTACAAGAATATGGAGTCTAGCTAATATGGTAGAGACCAGGTAGCTTCATGCAATGGGATGAAAGGGGAACGGGAAAATGGCAATGTCACTGAGTCAGTAGCCCTCAGCTTCTGAAGTTGGGTCAAGTAGCTCATCCTCCTGCGAAGATGACTAGCCAAAACAGCCTAATTGTTGTTGTCAATTTATTTATCTTCCAAATATAGAAAGAAACTGCATTTTTCCTTGCCTGTAATTTCCATCATCCTCTGTATAAATGTGCACCTTTTTCACTTACCATAATAATTTATTTACAATTTTCCAGTCAGTTCATGGACTGAGTTAAGTAAAGTTTCAGGTGTTTCAGGGAATATCTAGTAGATCACTTTTTGCTCCCACTGAGGCAAGTTTTCCAAGGAGAATTTGACCAAGAATCCCTCTCTAATAAGTCAAATGGATAAGAAGATGTTTTGAATTACAGTTTGGATAATGAAGATATCAGAATGAGGTACATCATTTAGGATTTTGTAGTCTAGTTTCTACTGTTATCTTTTGCTTGTGTAGTGTGAACAATAATATTGATATATATTCCTGTCAAGACAATTGCAAAGTAGAGAAAATTAAGTTCTGAAATATTACTACTTTGCTGAATTTTCCACAACAGAATGAGATAAAGGGCCTCTGGGATTTACAGGGATTCGAATTAATCCTCTCTATATTCTGGCTGTGGTGAGAACTATTAATATACCTATTTTACAGTGAATGTAATTAGGCTTTCGTTCCACAATTGTTAATACCTGATCTGTGTGTTACGGGGTGACCCAGGAGTGCTAATTTCATCTGGATGAGGAATGGACACACAATTGCATTTCTGGCAAATTAACCAGAGCACGTATACAGAGCTTATGTTGACCTCGCGCTTTTCTGCTGGTTTCATATGGGCAGCAGTGGACCGACAATATTTGAGCAATCCTCAGGCTTGCCAGCGCAAAGCTAATTTGTCGAAACTCCCCTTTGAACACATTTGAACCAGCAGCTGGCATTTGCACATGATCAACGGTTTGCATCATGAATTTGTGATGTTTTTGATCTGACAAGGTATTTCAAAGCTGGATTCACTTTAGTATCTCATTCCCTACCTAGGAATAGCTTTTGGCAACCAGCTCATCTTTTGGAGGAATTCTGCAGGAAGAGGAATAGGGGAGACTAATACCCCAATTCAGTTTTCTGTCTCTAAACATTTGTTCACCCAGGCTTGTAGGCATGTGCTCAACACTGAGCATGTGGATAGGGCTTAAGCAAATGTTATCCTGAGCCAAATAGTACAAATTTGCTCCCAGCTGTGTGATTGATGAAAAGTAATTGGTAGGATCATTTTGGATGGATTTTTTTGTTAGCATCCTCCTTCCTAAACTTTCTGATCACCTTCTTTGATTTTATTAAGAGCAATTAAATTAAATTTAGTATGTTCTTGGTGTAACGCATATTAGAATCCTAGATTGCTTGTGTTTTCCCTAAAATTTGTATTCAATGTAAAAAATGTCTGTTATCAGGAAAAACACTGAAAAAGGGAAAAAAATGACAGTAGTAGCAGTAATAGAAATCTAAACAGTACTAATATTTTAATAGACCTAATCAAGACTGCAATAATTAGATACACTAGAAAATCTTTCTTTTTGTTGCTAATAGCACCTCAGATCACTCTTTTTTATTAACGTTGTTTGAAATGTGTTGCTCCGATCTTGCAAACCCTTCTCCGTGAAAGTGTTTTGTATTTGATTGTTGTTTATATATGACGACTAGCAGGCTGCTCACAGGGATTTATAAAATCAGCTCCTAATTTACTTTTCACTTTTTATTCTTGCTTCTCAGTATTCTAGTTTCACTTAGGGTGGATAATGAAAGTAGCCTGCTGTCTGTTTCAGTTAGTTCAAGCTGTTGTCCTCAGCCAGTGTCATTTTATGGCTTACACGTACTAGCACAGCACCAGCATGCTCGGGTTTCCATTTCTGCAGGAACAAGAAAACCAAATAAGTCAACTGTTGCAATTGATTTCCTCTGTAAAAAACATCATGACAACATTACAACTGAGATAAATCTGTACATTAAATAAAAAATAAACCCATGTTACCTCCAACCAAACCCAAACCACCACCAGTTAAAGGCAGGACTTAATTATGTGAAATGTTTTTTTTTTTGGTTTAGGGGACAGCTTGATAGAATGAACTTTTGAGTGTTCCTGTCTTGTTTCTTAACTCTATTACTAATAAACAGGTGGCTGCTAATTAACGAGTGATTTTGTCCAGGAAAGTTACTTCCCTTGGAAAAGGTATTTTGGGATGGTCTTATGCACGGTGGGAACTCAGCAATGACTCCTCTCTCACACGTCCTTGGCACTAAGGCTCCATCCCGTAGGTCTGTGTGGGGTGGTGGCAGCATCTCTCTCCCAACCCTGCCAGAACCAGTAGGTGAGCAGTCCATGCAGCCAGGCAGAGCGAGACATTGCCAAGCTCTCACGGCGCTCCTCCCTCGACTAGCTGGGGCAGAGGCAAGCGGGGAGAAGATCGTGTTTTGGGGATGTCTGTGAGACAGGGAGGAGGGAGGACTTGATCTCGCTTTGGCTGGTGGTTGCACTTCCATGATGTGTTCGCCAAGGACTGCTGGCTGAGGATGTCTCTCGTTGAATCCATGTTACCAAATGTCTTATGTTTGCAATTAATCTAAATTAACAGACCAGTCATTTGTTTCTTGTAATTTCTAGATGGTTAAGTTGGACCTGCATAGAAGTGACATTATCCTGCGGCTTTTATAGACCTGCTTCTTTCCCTGCACAACATGGCCTGCTTAATGGGGTGATCCAGGTGACTTGTGGGGCTTCCCTGCTTCAGGAAAGCTGGCAGGATAGTCAAACACCTACAGTAGATATATATCGTGCCATATGGTCATTTTTAAGACTATTTTTTTTTTCCCTGATGAGATCCAAACTTTGACCTTTTAACTACTACTGATTTACTTACACAGTATGTTATATTGATCCGCTAACATCTGAGCTCATTAAACACACAAAACGAGCTACAAGCAGAGTAAAATATGGCATTATTGAAACTAACAAAGACATCAAATTATTATATGCCTGGTACTACTGTTTTATCTTGTTCCCTGGAAGGAGAAGCACTTTGGTAGCAGACGTCTTCCATCACCACTACACTGGATTATCTCCCACCTGCCCCCCCCTATATTTTTAGTAAGTGAAAATATTGTTTTGTCTTCTAGGCCAATGAACATGTTCACAAAAATTCTCAAATGTTGTACAAGCATTAGAACAGCAAAAGCGTTTGTGAAAATTCCCAGCATGCATGGGCTTATATACACAAAATGCCAGTAGTCTAGTGGCCAAACATTCATGAAAAAAAGTGGTTTACAGCACTAAAACATGCTTTTCTGCTAGATTAGAATAAAACACAATGGCTTTGTTTATGGTCATTAATCCAATATTAAGAGGTGAGAGCATCCCACATTAGGGGTGGTTTAGTTTAGATAATTCCTGCACAAAGCTGGATGCATTTTTTCCCATTCATTTTCCTTCATATTTCCAGCTACTTATTGGCTTAGCTACTCCTGGCAAACTGAGGGATAATTCCTCTGAGTTAGGTGATCCCGTATTATCTACAGCTGGTATGTGACAACCAAGCATTTAGCATAGGAAAGAGATGAATGGGGTAATTTTCTTTCTTTCTTTCCTTCTCAATTACTGCTTGCTTTCTTGCTTACTTGCTCTTGCTATCTTGCTTTCTTGCTTTATTTCTCCCCCTCCCTCCTTTCTTATTTCAGTGGTAGCCATAACTATCAGGAATACTGGAAAAAAGGATCAAAAGCAGATAAACAAGACTCTGTCTGCAGATCAGCTCTCTTGGCTGTTTTAAATGTAAACCATGCGGAGTTTATTTTATTTTTTAATATAATGTTTTAAAAAAAACAGTTCTGGAAGCCTAGCCAGTGTTCTCCAAACAATTTAGTTACATAGCTGTCTAATGACAAGCAGACATTTTAGCTGAGCAGTCATGTATGATATATATAAATGTTTTTCAATATCAGCAAGTCTGATTTCCCTATTGTTTTTGTTTCAAGGTGATCTAATATTTTTCATATTATATAAATGTAAATATTTGTATAGTGTGTACATAGATATATTAAAATTTATATGCGTAAATATAAATAAATAATATACTAATAATAATTTAATGTATTCTTCTACTACTAGAAATTAGTAAATTTCTAATAAATTCCTATTAAAAATGGCTTAAACCTGTGCATTAGTTATTGTGCATTGGCTAAGATTTGGAAAAAGAGACTAAGAAATATTGCCAACATCAAATATCATTCCTGACTCCAGAATTCCTCTATTGAGACATTTCTTACTTTCGTTCTTGCTTTCACCAATCACATAAAGTTATAGATAGATATGGGCAAATCTTGGTAACAACACTTTCCCTGTTACATGGTTAAATCCTCAGGAATAATACTGGTCCCTGTAGATGGATGTGCATGGCATCAAAGCCACGGATCCACTGTAGTCCTTTGTTTGCATGCTGCAGTGATTGCAAGGAAGAAGTGTTCTGCGTTTGCAGGATAGGAAGCTTTTGGGGCAAAAGTTGAATGGGTTGTTAAGGGGCCCATATATAATGTGAGCTGACTAGCCAAATCTTCTTACAGGAAGATAAAAGCAAGCCAAAAATGGTAGTATAAGTCTGTAGGAGCTTACTTGTTCTGTGGCGTGGAGGAAGGAATTTATATCTGCTACATGCAGATTCTGAGGGCCTGGCACAAGGTCCTTATCCTCAGGTTTTGTGTGGAGTTATGGAGATTTCTATTGCCAAACACCAAACACCAAATCCATGAGAACTGTGCTTTTAGATACAATATTTGATTTAAAAAATGTTTGCCTCCTTTCTTAGATTCATTTTTTATTTAAGGAAAATCCTGAGCAAGGACATGCCTGGGCAAAAATTATGGAATTTGACCATTAGCCCTGTCTGCCTTGCTTTTCTTATCTCTGCTGTTGTGTACCCAATTCCCTTGAGTACTGAAAATTGTGATGAATTAGGTCATATTTACAAAGCACTTTGAAGTTGGAAAGCAGTGAACAATTATTCAGTATTATAACTTTATTTTTCGTTAGAGTGAGATACTTGCTATAAAGCAATGAGTGCAATTTAAAGTTACCATCAAAGACTACAAAGGACATGTGCTCCTTTTTGCTTTGAAAATGTAATTATCATGTGTTAATATAGTCTAGGAAGTAGGCTATCTTCTCATGCACAGATTTGTTTGAAAAACGGTGGAGAAAGCCAGAAGACCTAATTTCCTGTTTGGATTGCTTTGGGGTGTATGTAGTACAACAATGGGGAAGTGTAAGTGGCTACTGATGAGATATGGAAGAAAATACCCTTGTGCTTTAGTTCTGCCTCTAGATTTCCACCATGTTTGTGCATGCTTTAAGAATATTGTTCTTATCCTACAAAGTAAAAATTAGGTATGAGTTACAACATGAAAGCACAGAAAGGAAGAATTTTTAAAGCTTTTTAGGGGAGTCACCACATTTTAGTTCCACAATTCTAGAGTGCATAGCGCAATGGAGTCATGGTCTGTCTCTCTTGTGCTCCTAGATACTCTATTATTATTTTTCCTTGTATTAATAATTATAGATTTAATGGTAACATAATATTTCTTGCTCACCAAGATAGTACCAGTAACAATACCAACTAGTAATAAGGAGCCAAGAAACTTATATATGTGAAAAAATCAAACCACATACTTCCAGATGGTAATAAAAAGGGCAATTTCTGTGGGGCATATATATGCCAATAGTATTTTACACCTGATGCTATAAATTTCACCCAAAGAAAACTGTAATGCCCAGTGTTTGGATGGCAAAGATCTATCTGACTTTGCTTCCAAGACAACATCTGAATGCTGTGTTGGAGCTCTGAAATCTGATGATTATAGTTTACACAGGTAGCTGAGTGGACTGGGATTGACACTTTTATGAACAGTGAGACTGTTCAAGAATTCAGATTCAATTACCTGTACCTTCACCAAAAAAAAAAAAAAAAAAAAAAAAAATTCTCTTCCATAAATAAAAATGGACTAAATTTTTAATGGAATTTTTTTCGTTTAGGAAGTTGAAATTGTAAATCATTGTAAGCCTGTTAAAAACCCCACAAACCTACAACAAACCCCCTCAAATCTAAAATATACTATTGGATTTGGTGTGCTGTTACCTTCCTTCTCTTGGGTGAGTTATTTAGACAGGGAAACTCCAAAGAGAATTTATTACTTAGTAGCTGTAGATATAGTATGCTGAAGAAACAGCTTGTGCTGTTGGATATCTTTCGTTCAAACCTTTTTTCCAGAATTTTGTACCAAGTATATGAATATTTCAGAGAATCAAAAAATCACAGAAGGGTTGAGGTTGGAAAGAACCTCTGGAGGTCATCTCGTCCAACTCCCTTGCTCAGGCAGGGCCACCTAGAGCCAGTTGCCCAGGACCATGTCCAGGCAGCTTTTGAATATCGCCAAGGATGGAGACACCACAGCCTCCCTGGGCAACCTGTGCCAGTGGTCAGTCAACCTCACAGTAAGGAGTTGTTTTTCCTCATGTTCAGAGCAAACTTCCTATGTTTCAGTTTGTGCCCATTGCCTCTGGTCCTGCATCAGTGAAAAGTGCCTGGCTCTGTCCTCTTTGCATCCTTCCTTCAGGTATTCATACACATAACACAATCCCCCCTGAGCCTGCTCTTCTACTGGCTAAACAATCTCAGCTCTCTCAGCCATTCCTCATAGAAGAGATGCTCTAGTCCTTTAAACATCTTTGTGGCCCTCCATTTGTGGCCATCTCTCCATTATGTCCATGTCTTTCTTGACTGAGGAGCCCATGGTAGTTTGATCTCAAAGTTTTGTCTCATGTTGCTTCTGGTAACTTAAGAACAACATTGTTCAAAATATGAACTTTGGCAGTAGTCTAGATAAAGCTTTTTTCTGTTTGGGGGTTTTGTTGCAGTTGTTTATCTTTAATAAAAACATTTGCCATATTTGTAGCATTTGAATGCCATAAAAGACAATTATATTGATTCTTCTAGCAAAACATGGGAGCACATTGTATCATTGATTTTGCATGTAATGAAGTTACAATGGATAATTGAAAGGAGAATTTGGCCCATTGCTTCTGAAACTTAATTTTCTTCCTCCCAAACCTGTCTAGGCAGACCAGCTGGCTCCAGGCAGGACCTATTTAAGTGTAGAAATACTATTAAACCACCTTAATGTGACAAATGGCAAAAAGCACTTTGTAAAAATTTCATTCAGAAACAAAAGAGTGAATTGTTGAGTGAGCTTGTGGGGAAGAGAAGTCACAAGTGAGTAGATTTTTATGTCATCTCAAAAGAGCTAACAAAAAACAAGTTGGGGATCTGGGGTAAGAAGAGAAAAAATGCAAAGATTTTCTAGTTAAAAGCGCCCAAATGACTGTCTTTTAAGTGTTAATTAGTACAAAAATTAAATTTGGTTTTGATTCAAGTAAATATTCTGCAGCCACTGTTGGTTATTCTTTCAGCTACCCTCTGACAAGATGCTAATTTTCCTCATCCTTCCTTAGGAGATGTTTCGAAGAATGGACTCCACCGAAATAATGCACTCACTTTCTTAGTGACAGCTGCCAAGGTGCTGTCAAACCCAGCTGTCTCATTATTCCTCTTTCATTACATTTTCTTGTTATTCCTTGTACATAGGAGAAGAACCATATTAAAGCATTCCCTGTGACTCCGTTATAATTGCACCCTCTGTTAGTAATTGCTCATCCATTCAAAAGCTTTGCTGCAATATTTTGAAACAAATTGACATCATTCTAGTTCTGCAGTTAATCTGCTATTCAGAAAGGCATAGCAGGGGGATGTCTTATTGCTGTACTTTCTATGCATGGGTACTTTGGAAAGAAAATTAGCTTTGGAGACACTGTTTGAACATTTTAATGAAACCATTATACCTAAGAGACTGTAATTTCTAGATTTCAGTCTGATACCAACTACCTCTGTTTATAGGATATTGTCATGCTCTGGTTCTGCACATCTTGATTTTGCTTTACATATTGTACATCTTTGTCTTCAGTGTGCATGGGAAGTTTGACATTTTATTACATAAAGTGATAGAAATGCATGAAGACATTTAACTGTCATACTGACAACTTGTATGGAAACACTAATGGAGATACATTATGCAAAGCAAGTTCTCCGAAATGTGATGGTCAGATTTTTGTAGAATAGCGTGCTTTGATGCTGTAACATGTCAGAAAAATAATGTATATAACTAAATTGAAAGATCAAAAGACTTGTACTGTCTCCTTTATAACAGATGATCCCATTCCCCTCCCAAATATAATTCTTCACATGGAAATTATAAAGGCTTAGCCTGAAATACAGCATTGCAAAATGTTCAAGCGACTTTAAGAATCAGGAAAGGTTTGTCTACATATTGGTATTTAGGAGCAATAAATATCATTGACAAAAACCAGATTTGACTTGAATTATAACATTC
>NW_009260353.1:8662-29349 GCF_000687185.1 Egretta garzetta | reverse complement strand
TTTCCCTGACTGTGAAGAGTGGGGCAAGTACTGACAAATGAATATGAATGATAATTTTTCCAGACAGCACGTAAACAGCATTTTGACAGTTAAGGACAACCACTGTTTAAAAAGGCATTTTCTACCAAATCTTGATTTGAAAGTGAATGCAGTTTGAAAATTTAATATTTCCCTGCTCCGCTTCATACCCTGACAATAAAAGCATAGTATGACTTGCTTGTAGTTTTGTCTTCTAAGCTAATGGGGTATTGTCAAGGCTGTAAAAATTAAAATTATTCTTCATAGTGAGGTGGTTTTTTTTTTTTCCTCATGAAGATTCACATTGCATTTATAACCACTGCTTTCCATTTTGTGAAAAACTTTCTTCTTACAAGGCCCAAGAAAATAATGAAGGAAATGTACTATATTTCAGGATTATGGCCATTTTCTCCCCTCAGTTCCATCGCCTGAAGAAAAAGTATTAAGAAACTCAAGGAAATTTGAAGGGTTTTCAAAAACAAAATGATGTATCACATAGTAATACAGTCACATCATCAACTTGTTTCTTTTCTCACACAGCAAAACATATACCTCTCAGAATATGTCTTTTCCATTCTGTGAGAAAAGTCAGTAGAAAGTTTATAAACTAGCATTTGATTTTTGGAAATGAAGGTTATCAGTCTATTGTATTTAGCCTTAGAAACAGCTGTATCTATTAGCAGTTTAGATTCACACAAAACCGATTTTGCTGACCGTGGGGCTAAGGTGAATATTTAATCTGTTATGTTCAAAACTGGAATGGGATTTTTGAACTCTGTGTTTTATTTTTCTTCCTAACTCTTCCTTTGTCAGTATGGTTTTGGCAGCCACTGACTGTTGTTTACTGATATCATTTTCAACAGCTTTATGCAACTTTTTTAATTACTGTAAATATCACTTACTTTTCATCAGGAGTTTTTTATGGATCATTAAAATAAGGAAGGCGTCCTTGAATAGTTGAATGGTGATACTTCTAAATAATGTTGTGACATATATGAAGAAAAGGCAGACTTTTAGATATTTAGATTGGATTTTGATTTTTTTTTATTTTTACTTTTTAAACATATTTCTTCTTAGGTCTGTTTTCTTTGACTGTGTCTGTTTTACAGAAAGTAGCACTTTTTTTCTGGAACTGAGTTATTTAAAAGATACAGAAATTTTAGACTTTAATACTTGCTCATAACTATCCAGCTTTACCTTTTGTAGTAAAGATACCGGATAGAAAAATATTTGCTTGAAAGAAGGTGTTAAAAATATCTCCTTCACACTATTCAATCTTTGATAAAAAACTTTACTTAGGTTTGAGGCTGATCTTCTGCAGGACCAAGTGGATAGAGTGCTAAGGAATTTACATGAGAACTACGTAATGATTTCTGTCCTAAAAAAAATGAGGCCAATTTTCATTAATAACAGTGGAACAATGGAAATTAATTTCAGCCAATTTATTATCACTATAATGCACAGCATCTCCTAAAAGATTTGACATTTTATTCAATAGATCTGCACTTGCATTTATTTTCCTAAAATTGACAGATAGGGTTCTTGTCCATTCTTCTAGAAAGCCTCTTCCTAGTGAAGTTTATACATCTCTGGAAAGGATTGTCTTTCACAATAGTCAAAATTACTGTGTTTCATTCAGTTGTTTGTAAACGTGGAGCGAATTTGCAACCGTGTCATAATTGCTCTACTGGAAACATAACTTAGATCAGAAAGCCATCCATTATTGAAAATTGTATCTATAATTCATATAACTTTCTTTTTTTTTTTCCAGAGATTGGTTTGGTTACCTGACTTAAAAGAAGGACTGCATTTCGATGTTTCTTTAACTTTTCTTTCCATTTTGAAAATTTATAAGTACAAAACTTTCTGCAGTGAAACAAAAGTATGCTATAACTAAAAAGTACACTCAGAGTTTGCTCTTCAAGTTCTCTTTCTTATATCTGGATATCTGAATTTCTAAGGCATGAGTGACTTGAACCGTAGCTCCAGTAGAAATTGATTCAGATTAACTATATGTGCCTCAGATGACTTGCTACTAGGAAAAACCTATTTAACTAGAAAAAACTTTGAAGGAGCAGAGGGAAAAAGGGTAAGCCTACAGCACAGCACTGAAACTTTAATTTGTTCTGCTAAAGAAGACACAATAATTAAGACATAAACCCCAGACTACTCTGAGATTATTGACTATAGAGTCAATTAATTTAACCTTCTTGCAGTCACATAATTAGTATTGATAGAAATTACTTAGAATTCCACTTATTTCACTTTCTATAGTTTCCAGCAAACTGTGCTTTTTTGGATACTAGCTTAGTCAAGGCAGTATGGCTTGAAATTATCACACGTAAAGCCCACCACACTGCTCTTTAGGATGGCAGTGTTTTGCTCTGCATTTAGAATGGAAGTGTTAAAAATTGCTCATGATATTTTACTGCTATAAACATGGCTTTATATTTCCTAAGTATGTCTGATGTACATTGATCAGTAGCATTGCTTTTAAATTACTGTTAGTTGTTCATTTGCTAGAAATTCCCATGTGCTTTATATTTGAAGAATTTGGTCTTCGCTGTGTTTGTATATTTTCCCACCTGCCTTGATTACAGGATATTAATTTTATTTTCTTTCTCATTACTGGAGTATTAATATGAGATCTTGGGGGAAAAAAGCCTAGGCTGAGGAGATCTTTACAATATCCTTTTCAGCCTTTTATCAAAAAGTTTTTCCTTAATAAAATTTCAGTAAAATCTTAATATGTTCCTACAGAAAAATACGCTGCATAGTGACTAGTGGAGCTAAATGTAGGGGCTTAGATGATACATCTTAATTGGGCTTCACCAACAAATATTTTAATCTGATTCACCTAACATTGGAGTCCACCTCTGAACATGGCCTCTACCTCCCTCCATCGTGAAAACAGAGTAGGTGCTTCCCAAAGTGCTGCACATTGGTAATTCCTATTAGTTCTGGGGCTACACAGGAACTCTGAAAATGAAGCCCAAATTCTTTACCACAGTCTTGAAGCAGATGTATATATTGAATTTTCCCTGTAGTCCTTCTTGTATATCAGGATGCTTCATGCAAATATTTATTGCTTCACTTTTAATATTGCTCTGAAACAGAAAGGTTTGTATGCGTACATACCTACTTACATATATGTACATATATACACACACTCTAAAATAAAAGCTTCATGACATAAAGCACTCTTGGTTCCAGAAAAGGTGAATATTTCTATGAGAAAAGAAAGAGCAGAGGAGGAAACTGTTTTCTTCGTCCCCTGTAACTAGGCATAGAAAATGAGTGTAATTAGTCTAATCATCGGTATGGTCTCTTTACTGACAACAGAATGCTCCCTGACCCATCTTTGCTTATCCTTTGCAAAAATGGCAGCTCAGCTGCTGCTATCTGCACTGTTCCTTAGCAGGCTAAACTGAGGTAGCCTATAAATCCTATTTATCATTTCTTTCTGGCAGGTAATGTTCATAGTCTTTCATAGAAGGGCTTTAAGATTATGTAATTTCATTCCAGAAACAGATGGGACCCACAGGACCGGGTCTGGCACAGTACAAATTGAGTCTATCCAAAAAAGGATACGTGTGCTTGGATCTGTGGTATTGTGGCAGTGTAAAATCAAATTTTCTAATCTGTAATTCCTTGAGAATTATCTCAAACCAAACTTGACTCTAGGCTTTTACCCATATAAAAAGTGTTTGAGGAAAACACACATTTTTATGTGGGTACGTTCTTTACTTTTCATAAACAATATATGTATTACCATCCATGCAACTATTACAGTGGGTATATACAATAATCCTGGCTGATTACACCCAAGACCTTTCAGAATATTTTGAAAGCTTCTCAGATCTACAGACACAAAGAATTCATAGAATCACAGAATCGTAGAATCGTTTAGGTTGGAAAAGACCGTTAAGATCATCAAGTCCAACCATTAACCTAACACTGCCATCCCACCACTAAACCATGTCCCTAAGTGGATGATACTATAAATCAGAGGATACTATAAATACTAATACATGATGCTATAAATCAAATGAACTCATGTGCTTTTAGTACACCTGTTTTATAATGCTTGTAGTTTTGTAACCATGAGGACACAATTGTTCCTTTAATTAGGATTAATTTATTGATGGTATTTCTACCTGCTCCTGGACTGTTTTCAGCAAACATGAAGGTTAAATACTGCAAAATGTTTTATGCTATGCAGAAGTTCCTTGAAAATACAGCAAGGTTGTCATATTCTTTCTTGAAAGCATTCTATTTTTTTTCTGCCCCAAACAATGTCTTTACATAAATAATTGGCAGTTAGTACTGGTGCTGTTTGAGCAGCCATAAATCAACAACTAACTACAGTAAAGAAGTCTGAGTTGTACTTAGACTTACCAGTGAGGTCATTGAACATAAATTTCATAAGCATATTAATTTGTCTATCAGAAGAAAGCAGGAAAGTGGGCAGATATACTGGAAAATTCATGAACTAAGATATGATATTGTGGGAAATGTGGAGGAAATGTTATGTGCACTCGGTCACTATAAAAAATCATTTTGAGAGTGTTCACACAGACAGCATGGAGTAATGAGTAGTGTAAGGTAACTGACATCATCGAACAGATAGCATCCAAGGCTGTAACAGAACAATCAGGCTTTCTGCTGTAATGCCTCCAAAGAGGGCCTTGTGATTGGTATTGAGTTGTGCCATTGATTGGTCAGCTGGAGCAACCTGCCCAGAGTTCATATATTACTGAAATTAAGGCAAGGCTTCTCTTCATTGATTGGATTAGGGGGAAAGCAGTTGGGAAGAATAATGAGAGTTAATGCTATAGCTGAGCATCACTAACATCATAAATAATGCAGTCAATAAATCATTGTGTCAGATGAAGACCACCTGAGGCACCAGAACTTGAGATACTAATTTGATAGTTGGAAGGTATGGAGGAACAGTCTCAAAGGCAAGAGGAATGGCAAAGATAGATCCAGCACCATCAGCAAGTAGAGGAGGAGCATAAGGGATACCAGGGTCCAGCTCAAGTTGAGCAGGATGCTTCCGTGTATATCAGATACGCAGTATATGTGTCAGATACAGAGTCCCAGAGACATTAATATATAAATGATAGCAAATAAACCTCTGATATGGAAACCTTGTTAAGCTTATGCTTTTAGATATACTCAGTATCTGAGAACAACACAGACGGCAGTTAGGGTTCTGCGTGCAATTTATAAGAACAGTAGCGTTACTGGTAGCACTGAAATCAGTAGGAGATCTGCCACTGACATTAACGACACCAAGTTAACACCACTGCAGTCTGATTCTGTATTAAATCAGTTACCATGGATATGCATTCGGCAGTCAGGCTGTTTATATAAGCAGAACTAGAAATCTGAACAAATGCAAGACAATGGTTCATTGGAAATAGCCACCAAAAAGCAAAAGAACTTTCTCCCCCAAACAAACAAACAAGCAAAAAGCAACGTGTTTTAGTCTCAGGATGGATCTGGGTTTGTTACTGCTAAAAGGATGTGGGACTCAGATGGCAAGGAAGGGCAGGTACCTAACCTCTACCCAGTTAAGGACTTAAATGACTTTATAGATCTGAGTCAGAGAAGTGTTTAATTAGACAGCTGAGGTCATTCTGTTCATAAACTAATGACATCAGAAAACTACAGATTCCATCATCCCAGCTCAGTGAAAGTAGGACAAGCAAAAAGAGATCGGACAAGATTTTGCTTGTTTTCCTGTACAATGAAGAGGCTCAGAGATGATGTGGAATGTGATAACTATGTGATAACTTTCCTATGTGATAGCTGCTATTGCAGCAATTCCTGTATTGCTCCAGAGACCACTGGTTCTGCCTTACCTACACAAGAGCCTTGAAATCCCCCACAATTCAGGACTGTAGCAGTCCTATACATTGCTATAGGAGGGTAAGACTGGAATTTCCAGTGGAAATCTTATACACTGTTCTTAAAAAGCCCATTATATGCAGCTCTTTAAAAATGGTTGTTTATTGAAAAAGTTAATGATTAATGTTTTGGAATGGGCAGACTCTGAAGTGATTCATAATGTGTATAAAATGATAATTGACAGAGAAATCAAGAAGACTGTGGGGAAGAAATAGAAGAATAAATGTCAAAAACAATGATGAGATTGTAGAATGTTAATACAAATGAAAAGGGGAAAATATTAACAGAAAAAAAAAGAAACATTATGTTCTGAGATACTTAACTGAATGATAGTCCTAATGAAAGGAAAAACAGATTTATTAAAAAAAAAACAACTTTGCAATTTGGTTATTAATCAAATTAGTCTTTAGCTGCTGTGAAACAAATAAAGAAAGCGCAGGCAGGGACACATATTCCCCTTCTGCTACGGCTTCCTTCAAGCTGCAGGTGTGGCTCATGCAATCTGTGCAGCCTCCGCGCACACTTCAGGCCGGGGAGCGGAGAGGGTCGCTGTACGGATCCAGTCTGTGCAGGAGGGAGGGGAAGCCAGGGGAGGTGGCTGCAGCCTGTGGCCTTGCTGCCATTAGAGTGCATGGGGAGGCGGGCAGGCAGGGAGCCTTCCCTCCTGAGCCAGTGCAGCACATGGATAAAGCTCAGTCTTGTCTTACAGTGTTATAGATAAACACTTAGGGCTAGGGTCTGAGCCTCATTTTCAAAGCAAAGGGATTTGGGAAAAAAAGGGTTTTCCCAACAATCACCTTTTCTACATTGTTTGCTTTAAAGAGGCTGCCCAGGGGGGTTGTGGAGTCTCCTTCTCTGGAGATGTTCAAAGCCCGCCTGGACGAAGTCCTGTGTAACATGCTCTAGGAGAACCTGCTTTAGCAGGGGGGTTGGACTGGATGATCTCCCGAGGTCCCTTCCAACCCTTGTGATTCTGTGATTCTGTGAGTTGCTGCTAGCCAAGGTGGTTGGGAGTCATTTAGAAGGGGAATGTGATTTTTGGAAAACTGTAACTCTGAACAGGGGAAAAAGAAATTATTTTTCAAAATTCCTGCCTTATTCTGTTCTGTTAGATATGATTTGTTACTATCCAGGGTCTAGATTGGTTTATTCTTGGCTGATGTCTCTGGCTGGAGTGCAACTCCAAGCACGCTATCATCTTTTTTCTGGTATGGCCCGTGAGAGCTGTGTGCGGGAGACACATCAGGAACTGTTAAGAAAAGGACAACAGAACTGAAGCTGAAGCTGATCTGAAATACTTCAGTAGCTAGGCAGATATGATAAAATATTAAAAAAAAAAAATGTAAAGGAAGTATTCTGATGAAGAACATAAGAAAAGTTCATCTGGGTTAAAGACAGTAAACATGCCACAAAGGCGTGCCATTGTTAATGATATTTTTAGGAGCTGGTTTTTTTTTTTTCTTTCTCTTTCCTGAGGTAGTAGGGGAAGTAGCATGCCATTCAAAATATGGAAAAATTCTGGTAGAATGAAAATTGCAATATATAGTGAACTCTGTGAGATCTTCTGAAGAATGAGATTTTGAGATAAGTTTGCTTTCTTACTCAGATATGAACACAGACAAACACACACACTCTTGTGCATCTTAATGGTGTAGCTCTGGGAAAACTGTGTTACTCAGACTAGACCCTGAGTGTGATAGGGAAGAAAATGAGTATATAACCCTGTAATCGAAAGTCGATTACCGTGATTTGTAGAGTAAGGGAAGAAAAGAAGATTCTTTTTCTGACTAGCCTCCCAAAGCTATTTCTTCCCTCTTCAGCACGCACTAATTTTTAGCAGAGATTTTCATGAGGTCTTTTAGGAAATCCTTGTGGCATATGGTTTTAGCCTCCAATTTGATTTGATTTGATTTTCCATTTGATTTTCCTCTGCCAGCATTCACCTCTGAATTACAGGGTTCACAAGGAGCCCTGACAAGCTAGCACACTGGTCCTGACATTTTCTTTTTTTTTGTTGTGTCCTTTACTTTCAGGGTTAACCCAAACCCTAAAGGAAATGCAAAGGTACATCCACAGGTACATCCACGTGTAGAGTACCACGGAGTCACATAGACACAGAGTAAAAATTACATTGTCAAAAGAGCTGATAACAAAGCAGCTGTATAGATTCATGTACTGCTACATTGTAATGTGCACTGGGCCAATATATTTAAAATGACAGAAATTATTGATATAATTGAAGTGGATATATACTGACACGCAAATGGGAATCTAGGCTGGCTGATTGGCTGGAAGCTAAGGAAAAGAATTTGTCAAGCACAGTGCTTTGCCACTATATTTATGTAGGCTTAATTTTAAGCACTTTCCAAATATTTCAGTCTCTTACAAATATTTCTATGCTGTATTTACTTTTGTACTGGTTTTTACTGGGATAGAATTAATTTTCATCATAGTCGCTTGTAGGGTGCTATGTTTTGGATTTGTGACCAAAACACTGCTGATAACACACCGATGGTTGTTAGCCTTTACTTTACCTATTAAACTGTCTTTATCTCAACCCAGCAGATTTCTCACTTTTACCCTTCTGATTCTCTCCTCCACCCAATGTGGGGGAGTGAGTGAATGGCTCTGTGGGGCTTAGTGGCCTACTGGGGTTAAACCACGACAACTTTGTAAATACTTTATGGTATTTACTAGGCTGGTAGAACTAAATAAACTAAAGCAATATTTCAGAAGAAGTTCAATATTACTTTGACTTGTAAACAAAGCCATCAAAACATTCACCACTGCTTCTAAGAGGCAAAGAGAAGATATCCTTTCTTATTATTTCTTATTAACAGATAAGCAAAATAATGTAGAGTTCTTGCCCATATTTACTTTTTCCTCTGTAAAATGCAGATCTTTTAGAAATATACATGCAAAAACTAAATTAGCAGAACTGTCTTTGCTTTGACGCTTTAAATTCCTCTATCATGTTGACTTGGTGATTTAAGTACTTTGCAGCATTTGTTCATACAAGTTGTTTTGCCTTTCTGCCTGATCAGATGTATACATCCTCTGCATAACTACAGTACCTCAAGTACCTTGACCAACTGGAACTGGAAAAATTATGTGCAGGAGAATACTACAAGCTTAGAAATACCTTCATTGTGGTTATTTTAAAAGAAGGATGCTTTTTCAGTGGTATTTTTGGAGTGTCTAAGTTTTATGGTATGGTAAAAATCTTCAAATTCCAATTAACACGAAGGGAAAAAAAGATGAAAGATTTGAGAATAGAACTCTCTGTTTAATTCTGTCTTCTCAGCTAGTGAGTTTCCTGTAAATTAATGGTTGGCATATTGAGTTGATCTTAAAATGGACTGTAGACTATTTTTATGTCATGCTGGCAGTATTATCAGTAAAGGTCTAGTACGCCTGCTGCAATATTATTCAGTGTTAAAGTGTGAGCAAATACTTGCATAACTGTGATCTGAAGTTTGGGTTTTAGGTTTCTATCCATGCAGCAAATGCTACTGTGGTAAAAATGACAGCTTTTCCATGTTTGCAGATTTTTGTGATTGCTCTGTTCTTCTTGTCCATATGTAAATGTTATGAATGCCAGCAGGATTAACTGAGAAGTGAGTTAGAACTGGATGAACGCCCAATTACCTGATGCCTCCGTGAAGCTAAGACAACAACATCAAACCAAATCAAGAAGTAAAATGCTCAACCCTCTATTTCACATTAATTTCATTGGTCAGGCTCTTTCTTTTATACCACTTTTTTGGACATGCTGTTAGTGATTTTTGGTGAACGGCTACACCACATATACTTGGAGGTTATTGATCAGTACTCGGTTTGCCTGGAGACTAATGCACGTGACAGTGAAAACTTTGCTTACAGGCAGAAGAGTACTTCTGTTGAGGTGTTCTTCAGTAGACTCTTGGCAACGTATAATGCATTGCCCTAAGTTAGCTTTAATTCATTAGGAAAGCATTAAAATAAGTGCCTTGACTGTAGGCACTCCTAGTCATTTCATAGTTTCCACTGAATCACTTGACGCCTTTAACATTTGGGAATATGTCTCCTAATTACATGCCAAACGAGAAAATTTATTAATACATTTTTAAAGAAGATTGGAGTTGGCTTTCTCACCTTCTAAAAAAAATCTGAAGCTCAGATTTTCCTATTGATTAAAATGATATTGATCTCATTGGATGAGAGAGTTTAGATATAGCTAGTTTAAGATTTTTGATAACATGTAGGAATTGATCTCACAGCTGTTAAACTCCTAATGTAGTCTCTCCTCTTTCCATGATCAGGTACCTGTAACGTTCTCACTTTTGTATCAGACAGCTAACAGTTCGTTTCCAGCTCGGGGACATGTTGTGAGCCAGACATCCCCATGCAGAGAACACTGCGTGCGCTCTTAAAGCAGGTACCTGCTAGGTAAGAAAGGGTTGTCCAGCCAGAAACTGCGGGAGCCTGATGAAGCTTTTGGTTGCCCTTTTATCCCCTGCCTTTCTTTCCCCTCTTTCCAAACCACTTTTCTGTTTCTCAGAATTAGCCCTCATGCACCTACAGCAAGCTGGATTGATTTTGAATGAGCTCATATGTCATCCTCGTTCCCATTAACAATAAGGGCACCATTCTCTGAATCAGACTGTGGCAGACGTAAGAGCTGACAAGTGGCTGGGCAGACCTATCTACACAAACCGTCGGTCCGCGTCTCTTCTAGGAAACAACTGCAAATCACAGAGAAATGACCACAGAATGATTCTAGACTACAGTCTCCTAGCTGGGAAAGCTGACATAAAGTGTTTCAAGGCTTACTTATTTTTACTTTTCATTCTCATGGCTGCCTTTAGGAACCTAAAAGCCATCCTCATTGATAAAGAACCTGCCCAACTGAAATACAAATAAGAAGAAATAATATGGGCCACACAGAGGAAATGTAAGATGGGATGCCTATTACTACAGTATTCCTTTTAGAGGTAACATCAGAATGTTTTTAGACATAAGTGAAACGTGTATGCGAATGTGTCTGCATATTTGCATCCTCCAGGCAAGCTCATGCTTAATGGGTTAATTCACTGCCTGAAAGGGCAATTTCTGATCTGAGAACCTTCTACACAGACTAAAGTTCAGACTGGCATTTCAGATCAGGGCTGCAGAGAACGGATCAGATCGCAGGAGAGTTTGTAGTCAGCAGACCTTCTTGGGAGGAGACCTCCAGTCATATCTTTCCTTTAATGGAAACACCCATCCATTCTTACTGTTTGGAGAGGGTGTACGCAGTCCATGACATTCACACTGGTTCTTCTTACACTGAACAAACTGCTGTTCAGTCTTGTCCTCTTCATGAATCTCCTCTCTTTCCTTTAACTTAACAGGAAAGCCTTTTTTTGGGTTTGGTTTTTTTTTTTCTTCTGGGTGGGTGTGAGCTCTTCCATGCTGTTACAACCCAGAACTTCAGTTCCTGAGCCCTCAGAGGAGTAGCTGCAGCTACTCCTCTGCATCCACAGCAGGGTCGCTGGAATGGAGGGGACTGTTCTTTCTCAGCTGCCACAGCCCTTACCCTCATCTTGCTGACAAAAAAAATCCGTTTGCCTAACATGGTGGAGGTTCGAGCTAACAAAACACCACGCAAAATGCCTTTATTGAGGAATGTCCCTAGCCTCTAGAAGAGATTGTGGCAGCATAGCTGGGAACAGCAATGTCTTTAGCTGCTATAGCTAGATCCAACTGAATTTATGAATCAGAGTTCACAGTCTCATTTTCTAAGACTTGGCTGTAATTACCACTCACATTATCCTTTTTCTTGCATTCCTTTCCCTCCTTCTTCCTTTGTCCGATACCTTCAGTTTCTGTGCTTATCCACTTCTGATCATAAGTTGTCAAAACAGGGATCACCCCTTTTTATTCCCAGGGAATGCTATGCAGACTTCTAGTGTTATAAAAACATTGATTTTTCCTCTCCTTAACTAAATGTGTCTACTTATGTACAGGGCTATTTCAGCATTAGTGATACAGAATATTTCAGTTAGAGTATCTCAGTTTGTATTGTTACAAGCACCTAAGATATGTATGGCACCCATGACTGTATAACCACCTCATAAAACTTAGCCTAGTTCTTACCATAAAACTCATTCGAGGTAGGGCAATGGTCTTTCCCCTGCCACAACAGAGTGGAGACCCGATTAAACCCAGCTAGTCATGCATATCCATTTAAATTTCTTACGGACAGAATTTGGATATTCACAGACATTTCACCAACAGAGAGCATCGCATGCACAGACTTAGTTGTAAGGGCTCTATTCAGCTGGGCTGTAGCAATTTGCTTGAGTTTTGCAGAACTCTGTAGCAGTTCCGAAAACTAAACTTTTGTCGATTACAGGCTAGATCATTGAGAGCAATAGTTGAGGGATCTACTCAAAGACTGATTTTTTTCAAACATAGGCTTTTTATCATTGAAACTGCTACAATTGTATAAGGGACACCGCCAGAATTTAGGACGGATGTAGATTTCTTACCTCAAAATCGCTAATCTATGCATACTGGATCACTTTGCATACATTTGTTTGGCATTCCTATGCATCAGCACAGTAAAGAACCATTTTAATGTATTTCCAAGAAGTGGATAGCTTTGCGTCAGTATGCATGGGTACCCAGGATTTCCTCCTGAGCATACTGAAGTGCTCAAGCAACCCCAGTTTGTTAAATCAATAGAGGCACTGTCCATGAAAAGAAGCAGTTAAAGGCATTGCACTGCCTGCACACTTAAGCTTTCTCCATATCAGAGTTTTGGATTTATCATCAAGACATAAGCTGTTATTGCATTATTTGTATTGTGTTCTTTAATGGCCCTCTTCGTAGATTTGGAAACCACAGGGCTAGGTGTTCTTGTATATTATTGCTTCTCTTTTCACTATTGTCAGTAAATCAAAATCAGAGTAGTAATCAAACTACCGGTTTTACCTGGAGCAGTACAACCATTGCAACCCTTTAGAAAGTAAATTATTAAATGACTATAAACTATCAACTATTAAATTACTATCAGTTTTTATAGAATATCAACCTCCTATTTTGTATTTGTGTATAAAGTCTATCAGACTTTTAAAATTACAAATAGATTGTATAAACATTTATTATACGTTATTGGAATTTTTTGAAATGCATTTTAAATATGATAAATTATTTTATATGCATTATAAATTCTGAGGCTCATAGGTCTCTACATCAGAGTCTCAAAGTTAAAGGTGATAAATTAGGCTACAGAACTGCTGTAAAGTAGGTTATTGGTAATAGAAGACAAAGAATATGGAAAACAAGTGCATTTTGTTAAGCAGATTATGTAGGCCCATAAGTGTGATGAAAGGAAAGGTAGAGAGGAGAAAGGAAGCTGTGGGAGGAACATCGTATAGAAAAGTGGAACGATTTACCTGTATTTTATGACAGCTATTTGGATTTTAACAGGTTGCTTTTGGTAGCCCAGAATGGAATCTGTGTCTTTTATGTGAAGCAACAACACCATTCCAGTTTCAGCATGCTAAACAATTCCCACCTTCAAATTTAGATGGGTACATATGTTAATTCATAACCATTTAAGTACACAGCAGTAATGAGGTTCCCGCTAGGTTAATTTGTGTCATATTCAGTGAAAACACTTGATATCTGCTGGTAATCATTGTATAAAAGCCTGAACAACAGCGTGATATTTCTCAGGAAAGTTCTTTAATTATCTAGGGAAAAGATGATCATTAACACCTTATTTGGTGTTTCCTTGAAGTAAGCAGAACACATGTCTGAAAAGGAAGAAAATAAAAACAGGTCAGGAACACGTCTGTTGCAATATCATAAAAAATGAGCCAGAAAAAGCCTTTGATAGCATGGTGTGAGCTGTCTGAGACAGCTGGCTGCGCATCTAGATTGCATTCACATTGCTTATTACCTTGACTGTATCATACGGTAAGAGATAAGGCAGAAAATACCTAAGCGTCACTTTTTTAAATCACTTTTTAAAAAAGAGCGTGCAAAGGTCGCTTTCCAATAGATGTAAATCCTATCACCTGTATCTGGAATAAAGTACTCTGTGAAAAGATATTTACATGGTTGCATATGCTTTCTGGGTTTGTAGTGGATTGGAAAACAATTAAATACTGTAAATTCAATTCAAAGGTTGTGTTGAGAATATCGGGGTTTTTTTACCTTAACAGACACACAGTGCTTTAAACTGGAAAACACATGAAATACATTTGAGAGACTATTTCAGTAACAGTATTATTGGTATTTTGTTGTAAAATACTATTGTTTACAACAGATTCTTATTGTCTGTGATGCAGTAGCTAGTGAAAGACTGCGATTCTAGCTAGCATTTTTCATTTGGATTAAGGCAGAAAACCTGAACACAACTGTATTATACTATTTGTAGAGAAAAACATAAAAAAAAATCTTTTGTAATGCTTAAATAAGTTTAAATACCTGTACTTCAAGAATTTCATTTAAAATTTGCTTTTGAGGAATGGGAGTGTCATTCCTTGATAGAAGGGCTTTCCCAAAATGTCTTGGAGCTCCATTTGTACTTAGTCATGCAGAAGTGATGAAACTGTCATCCAGTTCCAGAGCAGAGAGTGAACATTTACAAAGGAGATGAGAGGCAGGAAATTGTTTGCTAAGAAAAAAAGAAACATGAGCCCATTGTGGTAGAACGGAGGGTGCATAGGCAAGGGGAGAAATGGAAGAGGAAAATTTTTAAACTATATTACTTAAGGAGCAGTGATTTAATTTCACGATCTTCCCAGCACTTAATTAAAAGCTGTAAATGATGTTATAAAGGTAGGGATCGTGCATTGACAGGCACAGGTCCATCTCAAAAGTTGGTAAAGTGATCATAATAATCACTTATGGTCCAGGGGTTGATGGTAACCAGGGGAAATATGGACCTTTTGGTGATTACTTTCTCCATATAGAAAAACAAGAAATATTGGAGGATGTCAAAATGCCATCATCCTTACCATCTGAAAGAGGAAAAGATAAAATCAGACTGCAGCAACTACTGTGTAATGTTCTTGTTGATGGTTTATGGCAAAATCTTGGCCAGATTTCTGTTTGATTGCTTTCCGTGCTACATTATTTATTGTGTTCTGCCTGATGCACATGCAGTGATGTGCATATGAAGTGTTATTGGGTATCTTGTGAGCAGCAAAAAAAATATAGGCAACGTGCTGCCAAAAGCACCCAACACTGTGGGTAGAACTAGGAGCTAGGAGCATGAAAGTTTTATTGCCCAAGGGACTTTATTGATGTTTTGAACTTGTTCCTTGCAATTGTGTTGCTTGCTGAGGGTATCAGGACTGGAAGGCACTTAAAAACCGGTGTAGCTTGTTGTATGAAAGAACTGTATGAATGAGTATGTTGTTTAGGAGAATAGATGCACAGACACCTGTGAAATTGGTATCAGCATCTGGAAGACTGACAGTAGAGTGGTGCAAAGCATTTGGAATAGGACTAGCTAAATTTCAGAAGCGAGGTGAAGCTAATACTCAGCTGAGTCAAAAGTATCAAGTGGAGCTGGCAGTAATTCCAGTCTCCTTCCACTACCTGCATAACCAGTGGAGACACTCCTCTCTTTGAACTCTTCTAGCATGAAGGATGATGCCATCAGCATAATTTTCTTAGATTATAAAAGACAATGAGAGTGTGACAAAAATCATATGTGTCATTTAAAGAATGATTGAATGACATGCAGGGGATATGGTACATGGCTAGTATGGAAAGAAAAGAAAACAGAAACTTGAGTCCTACAAAGCATCCGCTAGTCTATGTGAGTGGTTTGGTTTCATCTAGTATAGGACTTCAGTGGAGAAACTCATGGGATCAAGGCATGAAGAATATTTCCAGAGAAACAATCCAAATCTAGATAGTAGAAAGGTAGATAAAAGAATACATATTATAGCACAATAGAATTAGATGTACAGTTGCAGATAATGGGGGAAAAAAACAATGACTGCATTTAGAGGCTGTTATTCTCAGAAGGATAAAGAAACATGCATGACTTTCTAGTGTGTGACAGTTGTACTGCTCAGCTGAAGATGTGTGTTGCCTAACAAATTTGTTTGTTTGAGAATTCCCTGCTGGTGATGAATCCATTGTAAGTGCTCCATAATGACATTGCAGGAGGAGCAGTCACAACCTATGGGGAGTGTTCCATCGATATTCCAGTCCTGAGTACTGTTGTAAATGACTGGCAGCTTTGCACCTGGTAGTCTAGTTGATTTAGTGCAGAATACCTTTTGAGCAACCTACTAAAAATTAGAAACAATTGCTACCTGACCTTAGGTGCCTAGGCTGGAAAAAGCAATGCCTTATTAATGAAACACAGAATGAAATGGGGAACAAAGCTTATGAAAAGGTAGTTGTGACACTGAAGCTTCCTCTTTCATGATTTTAGGGGAAATCATTCAGCTTGATTCTTGATTATGCAATATTCTTGTCTTGGTTACATAATATTCTTTCATGATTAACCTCAGGAACAGTGGGAATATTGATTTGAACTGAATTGAACTCATATCAGATTGGTGTAAGATATCACTCCAGATATGTGTCTTTAAATACAGTTTCCAAAAATTCCTAAATAATTAAGGCTTCAAGTCTACCTCACAGACTATTTAAATCTATTTTTCATATTTAAATATATTTTTCACTCTTTGGGCAGTGTAATTAAATGGGGATAGATGTAGAATATATCATAATTTTGTAGATTATCCTAATTCTAATGATAAACTAATTTTTAGTAACATGATGATATTGCATGACTTGACATAGAAATAAATGTCCAAACCCACAGAATTACACACAGCTTCTCCCATTATATATTTTCAATTGAAACCACAAAAGTTTCATGAGCTCATTTGAATTACAATGCAATATTTTTCTGGGCTTGTTTTAAACAAGCATACAAGCAAAGAGGAACTGGAAGTATATGGACATTTCAAACAGTACTTGAAAAATGGTTTTACCTCAAAATCAAGATTATATTTGGTTGGAAATGCAGGTTGGTCTTTTCGTGATGTTAGTTGAGCCAGCTTGCCTATCTTTAACAGCAAAATCTTACATAGCAGCCGGGGAAGATGGGTACTTGAATATTCATTTTGATTTCAAATGTAAAGCTAGATTTTGTACTGAGGTATGTATATGCTGTTCCACAAAAGTATCCATAATCTAAAGGAACAGCTTTTGCTGTGAACTGTACATTCTGCACCATCTGTCGCTGCCTACTTTGTTCCCCTACTAGATCTCTTACAGTCTTCCATCACCTCTTCACTTTAATAGTGCCTGCCAGTAGTTTTCACTGAAATCACAACTAGAGATCAACAAATTTAACCATACTTCCAAGAGTTTCCCTTCTAACCTCATGGTGCTGTGGCTTTGGCAAGAGAATGCAACCCCTTCATTCATATCATTTTGTACATCAAAGTAAGTATAAAAACTGGAGAAATAATTTTTATTGAACTTGGTAGGGTAGGGTAAGATGTATGAATTTAAATGATATGTTGTTGCTCTTTTATACCCCCATTTATTAAACCCAGCTCTGAATTATTGCAACCACGACAGTGTTTCACCACCCTCATTGTAAAGAATTTCTTCCTTATATCCAGTCTAAACCTACCCTGTTTTAGTTTAAAGCTATTACCCCTTGTCCTGTCACAGCTGGCCCTATGAAATGGGACACCAACTGGTGAAAAGTGTTTATAGGTATGTCCTTGCCATGTCCAAAATTGGTTTTCTCCTTGCATAACTAGAGAACTAGGTAGAAATGAGAAAAAAGCCTAAACCTGCAATTTCCAAGGATCGACAGTTCGTATTTAAAATTAATTTGATGAATGTTAGGTGCAATAGAAATAAAACAATAAGCTTCTCCCTCTCCCTTTCATGTTACCATTTGGAAGTTAAGCTATCAGAGATAAAATGAAAAATCCCCTTAGCTGTTTAATGATGAGATAGCTGGTTTGGATTTTTTTTTTGTTAGCCTGAATTAAAAATATTTTTTCCACACAAACTTATTCCCAGTTAGAAAATAAACAAAAATTATAGGTTTCCACACCCAAAAATGTGTTTTTCTCTGATAAACGAAACTACATCTTTATAAACTCTTGTTGTCATGTATATATTTCTTAAAAAGTTCAGAAAAAAAGTAACTTCCCATTAAATAACATTAGTTGCATGCTTAAAACTAATATTTCAATGCATTTTTTTTTTTTTGTATTAATAGTGATGCATGTCTTGCAGAAAAAGAGAGAAAAATGAAGAAAAGCAGCATGTTTTTATAATGGTACACCAGGAGCCTGGGACTCTGGTAACCCTGTCTGTTACCCAGCAGCTACTGAAAGCCCTGCCGATGTGTGCTAAGCAAGAGTAACACCCAGATTAGGGTCTCTGATTATTTCAGCTAAAAATTTAAGGCAATTTCTACAGAAAATGCAGGTTGTATTTTTTTGCCTCTCAAATTGGGTTGTGCATGTATGTTAAATTATGTTGAATCCCGATTGCCCGCCTTTCTGTGCTGCCTTTCAGAAACTCATTTATAAACTCTTACCTTCACAGCAAGGCTGTATACTACCAGGCTGTCAGTACCTGAAATTACCGCAGTAAAGTTTAGAGAGTAACAATCTTTCTTTTTCAAGGGAAAAAAGGCAGGTGAGTGTTAATTAAGTGTCAGAAAGCGAAGAATAACATCGGCCACACTTGAGCATTCTTCAGTCTACAATGTCTATAAATTCTGTGTTTCCATCATTACATTCTCTCCTATCGATCATCTTTGTTGCAGCTTTTTCTGTGGGATTAGCCAGGCGTCGTGCCAGGTGCTGAACATACACACCATGGGAAAACACTCTTCTGCTATGGGAATGCCAAGAATTATGGTAACGCCTAAATAACCTCCTGAATTAGGAGCATATGACGAACATTTGTAGATATGTGTGCATGGAATAGTAGTGAAGCATTCATATGTTTTATGTTGAAGATTTACAGATGTGTGCAGAAAATAGTCTTTAAGAATTCTGATGATTTTGAAGCATCAGGGAGATTTTTAACAATAGAATCATCTCTGTGAAACTAAGGCTTTCAGCAACAGCATTTGACATCCAGTATTGGCAGGGAAAAAATAATCAGTGAACTAATTTGAAATTATATTATGACAAATTTTATTCAAATTACTCAAAATAATATTCAAAGTATATCCTTAAAATTAAATTTGAGTGAACAGTTATTTTTACAGAGCGTACATTTCCAGAGAACAGTACGAAAATTGCCAATTTAGCCTAAGGGTTAAAAGTTTCTTCTATTGATGTATTTTCATCCTGTTTCCCTTTCAGACATTAACTAACCCATGTTATATTTGTGAAATTGATATTCATAGTACACACCTCACAGGAATGAAATAGAATAGTGTAACCTCTGCAGACATACTGAATATTCATAATACAGAGAATTACCTATTTAAAATTTCAGAGCAGACCAAAGCATTCAGCTGAGTGTTTAACTTGCAGGTAACACAAATAGGCAATATATAAACATATTAATAATAGCTCTACATGCATATGCAGTATCACTCAACAGTTTTTTTAAATGTTGTTTTTGCATCAAAATCTCTAAAAATGCGGCATGAATACTAAATATGCCAATCCTATCCCCAGTTTAAGTCATCCCCAAACTATTTATGAATCTGTGATGAATCTGTAGGAAGGCATCAAATGGAAATAACAGGAATAGGTGAGAAATGTGGGATGTGGGAGGTATGAGATAGCCATGAGATTTAAAGCCGTGTCTCCCATAAGAGAGATCACTGTGCATATTTTGCCGAGTATGTTAGCTACTAAAATAGTAGGTAAAAGGGAATCTCCTTTACTAGGTATTTTCTGAATCTTATACTCCATTTTCTTTCTTTTTTTTCCTTATTTGTTAATTTCTTGGTTTTAGTGTGCCCCAAAATACATTTTCTAAAAAAAACCAATTTTGGAGAAGCTTGTTTAAGTGGAGAAATCATAATTCTAACTGTTTTTTTTTTCTTGTTTTTGAATTATCAGGCAAATAAAAAATATACGTTTGTATATCAAGCATGTTGCTTTATAATCCAATTTTTTGTATAGCTGTGCTCCTTCAGAGGCAAACAGGGGATGGAAACAGACTGTGATTGATTTTGTCAGTGCCAAGTGCTCAAGAATCAAGCTTGTAGCACTGACTCTTTTGTAGGTGTACAGAACACAGAAAAACCCTTACTACATTGCCCCATTTTTGTCAGACTGAAGATTGCCATGGCCACAGCATATGAGTGCTTCACAACTGCTAATTAATTTCTTTTCACAGGACTCTTGAGATAGCACAAGTTCCTTGTCCTCATTTTCTAGAAATGGAAATGAAATATGGAGGAATTAGGTGATTTTTTCAAGGTCACAGAGGAAGTTGGGACAGAACTTGGAATAGAGCCTAGCTCAAAAATTGTGCCTTAACTAATATATCACTTCCCTCCCCCTGAGGTATCTATGCAAAGGTAGTCACAACACAGTTCTTGGTGAATCAAAACTCCTCCACAAGTAGCGGGCAAACCTTGAAAAGTTTAATTTCAGTAGAAGTATCAGTACTTCGTAAGTAAATGAGATACTTTAGAAATGTTCTTTAAGAGTATTTTGAAATTTCTACCTGAAGGAAACAAAGGTGGCCATTTGGGATGATTTTTTTTTTAGCTTTTTACATACACAGCTATATTGTTACTATCA
>NW_009260353.1:0-8641 GCF_000687185.1 Egretta garzetta | reverse complement strand
ATTGTGCTTCAAACAGAGTTTAAACAGATGCCAAACAAAAGCATTTTAATTCCACTGAAAATTTACAGGCAGATTTGTGGCTGGTCTCTTGAAAGCCAAAAGAGTTCAAAGTAGATAACCATAGGAAAATAAAACTTTTCCACAGTCTTTTCTGTAAAACTAGTTGTGTTTTGTACAGTAACTAGATTTCGACAGTTTTAAACTGAAGTAAAATAGAACAGAATCTTGTAACAGTATCATATTGATTTTCAACAATGTGTAATTCATGAGGCAATTTCATTATCAGGGAATAACTGGTCTGAATGTGTGCATTCAAACTGAAGCTGAAGGTCCATTTGTAGTGGATGAAGGCCTGCTATGGTATATTAAAGCAATAAGATGATTCCTAAACAGATAACCTGAGATTTGAGATCGAAAACTTGATTTTGTTAAAGACAGAATATTCTTTCCCAGCTCCTGCTTTCATGTAAGAATCAGGTAAGATTAAATGAATGGAAATATCTTAATGTTGTAAAATGTACTAGCAGATGTACTGTAAAGCTAGCATCCTGGTTAGGATAACTTCCTGTGGGCTACCTACATAACAACATGGCAAGTGATTTTTTTTTGCCTTGCTTGTTCAGTTCTTAGCATCTCCTGAAACCTACTGCCATGGTGGTTTTAGACCCTTGCTACCATCCAACTGCTAACCAAGGGACTAAAAATTGTGTATACTGCGACCAGTCATCCAAACCTGTAAATCTGTGTGTCTGCATGATAATTTTTACTAAAATCACTCCACAGCTGTGTGTTTATCTAATGTCTCCAAAAAAATTACTGGCTGTCTTGTGATAGTACAGATACCGTGTGTCTTGCCCAAGGTCTTGTGAAAATTGAAACCATCTTTGAAAAATCCATTTGTGCTGGAACTTTGATTGGTAAAAGAGGAGGAAATAAAACTTTGTATTTTTAACCTGTAAGTCCTCATTGCTATATTTTTTAACAACTACTTACCTTAACCTTATTAGATAGACTTTTTAGTCCTATGTAACATACTTGGCCCACAATCCTTTCATAGCCTGTTACTTTTCCTATTGATCAGGAGCTTCTCTGCAGTGGTTTGTACAGTAAATGCTGTGTGCTGGAGTCATCTTTGTATTTTAGAGTAGATTGAAAGAGACAGGGCAGCCGCTGCAGGTCAGATCTGATGGGAGATCTGAGTTGTCATAATAAGCCGGTTTCTCAGTAACTTACAGTGGTGAAGTTCAGAGGCAGCCAGCTCTGGCGGCTGCTGAGCAGGCTAAATATTGATTGGAAAGGAAAAATGAGGGAGACGGTGACCTTCTATTCAGAGCCTGACAAAAGTGTGGCCAGGACGATATCGTTGCTAATGCGGTGCCTTCCTAGTTGCCCTGCACAATAGCGGGAGGCAGCCGCGCTTCCTTCCTGCCTCAGATCCGCCACTCCTGACTTCTGACATCGTCATTAACTTTGTTAGCCTTGCTCCTCCCTTGGTGGTTCCTAAAAGGAAAGAAAGAGGAATTCTTCTCAACCCGAGGCTCATCAAAGTCATGAGAGTCATTTCTAAGTACAGTACATTTTTTATCTGTAAGTTGCCTATAAAAAACCCCGTAGTCGAACTGAAACTCCCTCAAGCCTACCTGTATTTTCAGCAATTAATGGGGGAAGTATTTACCGTTCAAAAGGCTTTTGCTGTTTGGATTTCCTCCAGTTCAGAATCAGCTCTATCAAATTGGCCAGTGCAATTTATTATCTCCTCAGGGACATTCAGCTGTCCCAGCTAACCTTTCTCAGAATAGATCCAGCTGTGTCCTTCTGTACAAAATCTTTCCACTCCCCTAAAAATGCAGTCATCGTAAGGATGTCCTCAACAGAACTATCAAAGATACCCTTAGGCCCAGCTCTACATTAATGACCTATAAGCTCATGACTTCCATTTCTGCTGTATATATTTTGATGTGAGGGTTAAGAAGGATAGCACAGGTTCAAGCACACCATCAAGATCCCCAGGGAAACAAAAGTGCAATTATTCTGCAAATGGCAATTCAGAATTAATGGTCTGGGAAAATGACTTTGCAGAGAACTTCAGCTCCCATGATTTTATTTGGAATTGACAGCACATGGAAGACAGTCCATTACATGACAACAATGCCTTGCATTTTTCTTAGCATATTTAATCTATAGATCTTGAAACATTTCTATGTCTTGTCTCAATGCTGTAAGCACAGGCAGTGAGAACTCTGAAAATGAGATGAGTTGAATCTACTTGCTTGAAGTTATTCAAACTGGTGGCTGACCAGATGACATGGAAACAGATCTACCAGGCAGCAGGCTGGCATCCTAGCTCCTTAGCGTAGTATCAGTTGATTCTGACAGGTACTTCAATGATCCAGGCATTGTGTCTTGACAACCAGTGGAGGAAAATTAAACAAATTAATGTGGATGCATTTTATATGTTATTATCTTCTTGGAAAAAAAAAATTCATATGCATACAATTATGTATTTACAACATAGTTACTACAAGTAAATTAAAGGTCTTTACAAAGTGAAATAAATGAGTGATTACTTAAAAAACTTAATTCAGTCCAATCTTATACCTATATTTCATTTTTAGCATCACCAGGTTTTCACATTACATGGGCTCAGCCACTTTCTTTCTACCATAAAAAAAAGGGAAAGGAAAAACGGTACCAAGAAGGTAAGTAGGGTTCATAATCCACACACCACCTTTCCTGCCCCAGATGAAACCAGGACAGAGAATACATACTGACTTTGGGACTCAGTTCAGTGAAGCTGAGATAGTTGTCTTGATTTCCCTTTTTTGCTCCGTTTCCTAAAGCCTGTGTAATCGTGCTATTTGCCTGCTCTTCCTTCTACCCTTAAGTAACTTTTGAACCCGTTAGCCAGCCAGTTTCCACCATCTGTGACAAGCAAACATCTCAAAGGTTTGAAACTCCCATGAGGTTTCTGAGCAATGGTTCCTACACGGAGGAGGAAGACTACAGGAATGGCTGACATTCAGGCTCAGCAGTTGCCTGGCATGTGCCCACACATACTGCCTTGGCAGCCAGCCCATGGGTGCCACTTGCCGCCCTCTGCTGCTCCTCCTCATCGTGATGCTGGGTAGGGAGGCCTGGACTGCAAAGAAACAGGAGGAATGTGACCTGCAGAAATTGGGGCAAAACACCAGGGGAGGTATCTGGATGAGTGCAGTGAGGCACTGTAGACATGCAGGAAACACACTGGTATGAAATTTAGTGTCTTTATTTTGGCTGGTCGGAGAATGATTTATTTAAATTAAATATAGAATTAAAGCTCTCCAGTCGAGATACAGAGAACATCTTGCCACAGAAGCAACTATCGTAGAGTCAAAAAGTGTATTCATGCCACCTGATTTGAAATCTTAAACTAGGAAGCTAGTCTCTCAGGCCCTGCTCAAGGATATTCTCTCTTCCTGTAGACAATATAGGGAGGTTTGGTGACCTGCTACCTGAACTGGGCTACTACATTTAGGTTCTTCCTCTGATTTCCTTCTGGGTCCTGCTTTTTCCTGCCTAACAAATACTAGTTCAGCACAGCGACAAAAGAAAGGAGAGGACTTGTGTGTTGCTGCAGGAGATTTCTCATAATGAAGATCTATAATGCCACTATGGTAGATATTAATACGTCTTGACAGAAGCCAGTGTTTTCAAGTAGTGTATTTTTCTTTAAATCATGTAAAGGTTCTGTATGGAAATATATACAAGAGAGGAAATAGCTTCACTGAAAGAATATATTAGAAAACAAGTCAGGAAGGGAAATTGATTTACCTGAGGCATAAAAATGGCCTTACCTAATAGAAATATTAATGTAGTATTTAATGTAATTTTGCACATTGCATGTATATTATCCACATTGATATGAACTTCAAGATAAACAAAGGCAAAAAGCCTGCTTTAAATTATTATGTTTCGGCTTACAAAGCCAATGAAACTCTTAGGTCCAAGAGAATACAGTGTAATATATTAAAAAAAGAGAAGAAAAGAGAAGAACGATTCCTAATTGTACTCCTGGAGTGGCGGGTGGATTTTCTGATGACAGAAGATGGAGTTAGCGCTTCAGACTGTTCAAAAACACAATCAGCTGAGCAGTGTGGCTCACAACAATTAATCTATTTCAGGTATGTTTTATCACCCAGTCAAGCTACGGCCTAAATTAGGCTTGCTACTTATCAGGTTTTTACTCAGAAACTCATGTCAGGTTGTTTTATGGTCATGATTTTAATGCTGCCTTGATGACTGTATTTGTTGAATGAAGATTCAGGATTTTGTTTTGTTTTTAAAGAACTGAAAAGCAAATGCAGGTGTTGATATGCTTGAAATCTTCTGCTGCTGTGTCTTTATTCATCCTTGGAAGAAGAGTATTTTTTTTACTTGGGTGTTTATGTTTCAGGGAGTTCATTTTCAGTGTTCTCCATAATTTTATGAGAGCTGTGTTACTCTACGGTGGTAGCTGTGTTACTGGAGAAGATGGCAAGGCTCATGCTAGAGCAATTTATTCTCTTTACTGTTCAGGTCTGAGCTAGACAATTAGAGGTTGGCCTATTCTGACTACAATTTTGCCAAAACACCACCAATAAATGGTTAGAAATATTTTCCATTAGGGTGGTAGATGTCTTTCTGAATGGTAAATTGCTTTGCTTTGCTAAATCTCTGCATTAACGTTGGTAGCTACATAGACCCATGTGTATAATTTTGTCTTTAGAGCTTGTAAGTTTGGTTTGGATTTTAAAATCAATTTCAGCTTAGAGAGAGAGGAAAAAAGGTATCAAACAGACAATTTGGTAACCATGTTGGTCTGTGGTCTTTATGAAGACATCATTTTGATAGTTTGGTCTTAAAAATGTCTTTACTTTTACAAGAATATGTAATGAAAGGCTCTTAGTGGAGCAAGCTTAGAAGGCGAGGTCCCTAAAGCAGATCTGTGCTTTCTGTTCTGTTTGCTTAACAGTTGGCCTAATAGGTAACCTTAGTGATTATGGAGATGGGGTCTTGCTCCCAACTAGGATTTCTGTGTGCTTTACAAAATAAATAATTAATATTAACAGGTGCTAACACCACACATCACATTTATGTAAGTATAAACAAGCTGCGTATACACTTACATCTGTTGTCTGATCTGGATGGCTATTCCTATGAATTAGCTCAGTATCCTGTGTGGGCATTACTCAGAAACATTGAGTATACAGCGTGCATACAGACATGATTTGGGTGAAGAAGAAGAGAGCACTTAAAACACATGTGGTGTGATATAATACTTGGAAATCTCATTCTGGTAGCATTTTAAAAAGAGATAAATATTTATTAAAAAAAAAAACCCAATAAAAATAAAATTAAAATACCCCCACCCTTCTCTTACTGTAGTGCCTTAAATGATAGTTTTAGCATTCACGTTCAGGCTAAGTTTGGGCAAAGCTTTATCTAACTGTGTTTTAGGCCATGAAGCATCCATGACATGCACATTAAAGGGTAAGCAATTTCAGTTCTGGGTTTCCCAACACACACACACATACACACAAACTGCAAGTCGTGAAAGTGGGCTGATATTGAAAGTTTTCTCACTGAGACATAATTAACAGATCATGGTTGCCTTGCTTCTAAGTTTGCGTTTTCCAGTCCAAAGTTTAAATTTCTTTACCATTTCGTCTTTGCTTTGAATCTCCAGGCTTTCTGTATTTTTCTGCTTATTTTTTCTCATTTTTTATTTGCTGCTTAACTATTTTTCAAAAATAATATAATTTGAAAACATTGTAGGCCTGATCTTCAGTGACATCGAGTGGTCACAATTCTACATATTGTTGATAAGGACTTCGGGGCCTCAGCAGTTCTTATATTAAGTAGTTCATAGGTTCTGACTAACTTTTAAGAGCTCATAAGCTCCAAGGCATACGTAGCTGAGTAGCTATATATGTACATGAAGAAAGGCTTAGACTATTTCACTGCAGTTACAATGCATAGAAAGGTCAAAGATGCATAACTTTAAAAGCTCAAAATGTACTCAAAGAAAAATCCCTTTAGCAAGGAGGTAAGAGGGTAGAAGAGCTGCCTTCCAGGAAATTCCTTAATCTTAGTTGTATACCGAAAATGCATGGAGAGCAGAGAGTTACAGAGAAGGTGGGCTGTGGCATTGCAGAAATTCTTAACAATGCTACCATCTATTTGGTAATCTTATGAGATGACTTTATGTGTTACCCTAAAGCAGCTCAGACTAGGAAGGCAGAAAAAGTGAAATTATCTCACCTAATTTTAGGATCCCAGAAAATCTGTGGTCAGCTGTATATGAGCTAGCACCTGTGCCCCCTGCTGCCTGCACTATAGATTCCAAAAAATGCCACACAAAGTGCAGTCACTGTTATTTCTTCCCTCCAGAAGCTACAAATTGTGTACCATTTGGCTTGAAAATTGCAGAAACTTATAGATGCAAGTTTATCCTTCTAAAATAAATTTCTCTATGATAGAAGGTAAAAGACTTAAGTATGGATCCCATCCTTTGATTTAATAACGAACAAATCCTCTAAAAAATATTGAAATGAAAGCTAAAATTTTGTGGTGATGAATACAGTTTGAAATAAAAAAATAACACAAGACTATATGAAATGTTTAAATGTAGCTTATCATTAGATACTTTGAAACTGTCTTGGAATATAGTATTAATTTTACAGTATTGTAAAAAGTAGACTGTGTACACTTGCTCACTGTTTCTTTAATGGTAATACTATTTAAAACCCTAATGTTTGAAGATGGAGGTTTTAGTGTATAACAACCTATAAGAACATCACACCTGAATTATGGAATGATTACATGCAAAATATATTTTAATAATAGAAAATCTTTTTATGATATACCAAAAAAAACTAACCTCTAAATATTAAACTACAAACTCATAACTTAAAAAAAAACCAAAAAAAAAAAAAAAAAAAAAAGTAGACTTTCAAGATCTAAAGTCCTTTTGATCATAATTGCATTGTGCTGGAAATTATTGTCTGGGAAATGGAATCCTGAAGTAACAACCGCTTCATTCACTGTCTAGGTAACAATTACCTCTGTCCTTCAACAATGAAACTCAGAAATTTCCTATTTTATATGAGAGGTCACAATTAATATGTCATTCCTCAAATAAATGAAATACAGAAGGATCATTGAGAATATGTTCATTTCCATAGTAGCACAATGAGTATCAGTGCTTATAAAATAATTGTCCTTTGATAAGAAAATTATGGTGAGGCTAAGTGCATACATGGGGAATACATATGAAAACAGCTTTTCCTAGGATCTTAGAAAAATGTCATTCTTGTTGAAATCTAGAGTAATATTTTTTTATCTTTCCAACAATGTCTGTGTTAACTTTGCTTTCCAACTCATCCTCACTTCTTTGTTAACCCACTTCTCTTCTTGGATTGAATGAAATTCCCACAAGGATTTTAAGCATTGATTATAAATATTTAAGGTAATTTCTGCATGTAGGTTCTTATGTTCTTTAGTTCTTATAGTTTTGCTGAGTAACAACTTTCTCTTGTTTCCCTTTTGAAATCAAACATATTGATTATTAATTTTTTTAATTTAAATAATTTGACTTGGGAATTATATCATGATCACTGGAACCAGATTTAGTTTCTGTCACCAAATCTTTACTAGCTCTAACCAGGGAGTTCCCAGATGACTGGAACCCATCTACAAGTGGGATCTACATGTGGTACCCATCTACAAGAAGGGCTGGAAGGAGGATCCAGAGAACTACAAGCCTATCAGTCTGACCTCAGTTCCAGGGAAGGTTATGAAGCAGATCAGCTTGAGTGCCATCATGTGACATGTGCAGGACAATCACGTGATCAGGCCCAGTCAGCACGGATTTATGAAAGGCAGGTCCTGCTTGACCAGCCTGATCTCCTTCTACGACAAGGTGACCCGCTTAGTGGGTGAGGGAACGGCTGTGGATGTTGTCTACCTAGACTTCAGTAAAGCCTTTGCCACTGTTTCCTACAGCATTCTCCTGGAGAAACTGGCTGCTCATGGCTTGGACAGGCATACTCTTCACTGGGTAAAGAACTGGCTGGATGGCAGGGCCTAAAAGGTTGCGGTGAATCAAGTGAAATCCATTTGGTGGCCAGTCACAAGTGGTGTTCCCCAGGGCTCAGTATTGGGGGCGGTTTAGTATCTTTATCAGTGATCTGGATGAGGGGATCAAGTACACTCCCAGTAAGTTTGCAGATGACACCAAGTTTGGTGGGAGTGTTGATCTGCCTGTGGGTAGTAAGGCTCTGCAGAGGGACCTGGACAGGCTGGATTGATGGGTTGAGGCCAACTGTATGAGGCTGAACAAGGCCAAGTGCTGGGTCCTGCACTTGGGTCACAACAACCCCACGCAATGCTACAGGCTTGGGGAAGAGTGGCTGGAAAGCTGCCCAGCAGAAAAGGACATGGGGATGTTGGTCTACAGCTGTCTGAATATGTCAGCAGTGTGCCCAGGTGGCCAAGAGGGCCAATGGCATCCTGGCTTGTATAAGGAATAGTGTGGCCAGCAGGAGTAGGGAAGTGATTGTTCCCCTGTACTTGGGCACTGGTGAGGCTTCACCTTGAATGCTGTGTTCAGTTTTGGGCCCTT
>NW_009260352.1:7919-13044 GCF_000687185.1 Egretta garzetta | reverse complement strand
AACAGGCAAACCTTTGATGAGTTCTGAAGAACTGCCGGAGGGCACTTCCTTACCAACTCACCGAGGCAGCTCAGCCCTGGCCCCCCCGCTCTGCACAGGGGTGCCCAGCAGAGTGGTGGAGCCGGTTACAACCCTACCAGCACCCCCTTAACCTTTCCGAAGCGCAGGTGCTCCCACCGCACACCCCGAGAACCCAACCACGGCACTCGGACACTGCTTTGGCGCTTGCCTTGTTCCACCGCTCATCTCCAAGCACCCAGCGGTTCTCACCCGTTAATTTGCTCTGCTAGAAAATTTCAGGACATAAACCCAAGCGGAGTTAATTTGCCAATACCCAGATTGTTACTTTTCAGACTTCAGAGATTTAATTTTGAGCATAAGTGATCCCAAAACCCAAACTGCAAGCCCTGCTTTTATGTTACAAATAGCTTTGAGATGGGAAACCTGCGGCAACTTCATCTTGAGCCAAGCACTGAACGCAGCGCTCACCAGCGCAGGACAGGCGACCCCCCCTGTCCCACCCGAAAACAGCAAGGGAACACAGAGCCACCCCTGTGAGCAGCAGAGACCTCACATCCCAACACTTTTTAATTGCTCTATGTGTACAGGAGGAATCCATTCATTACCCAAGCTCAAAAAACCTTTAGCATCTAAACGCCAGCGATACTTTTGTTACGCTTCAACAGGCAGAAGCCCTCCTGTTCCACGCCAGCACTGACCCCATTGCTCCCCTGACCGCTCCCCGCGTCCCAAGTGCGGTTTTGCAGACACGCAAATGTAATGAGTGCACTTAATTCAAGGTTACCATTACACAACCCAACTTCTCCCTCAAACCTGCCCTTTAACGTTACCCTCGCTGCCCACCTCCCAGCCAGAACAGCTCCGGGTTTGTGCTCTTAGCTGGGTGACTCTGCCTGTTGTACACCTCGGCCGCAAGATTCTGATGTTTCCTCACAAAAGTACTACAGAGATTCCACTTTTTTTTTTTCCACGTTCCAGTATTTTATTCTAGCTTCATAGTCTTATTTCCTCGTTCCATATAGAAATCAGTCACAGCACTGCTCAGAGCTCTTCACCTCCACCACTCCAGCCAGTGGCTGTCCTTCTCGGCCTTCTCCGGTCCATTCCATTGCTGAAATAAAATTAAGATGGTGAGTTCAAAGGCTTTAGAGAAAGTCCACGTGAATTTTCACCTAGGAACTGCCGGTCAGACTTTACCACTGACAGAGCACTGTAAACCAGCAAGAGCCAGACCTCCGGGCTCAGGAAAAGCTGCGGGGGTGAGGGGGACTGGACAGAAACCTCACCTGGCTGGCAAACGCCCGTCTCACTCCTGCTTCCCTGGAACAAGCGCTCTCCTTCCTCAGCCCCTGCCCGGCCTCCCTGTCGAGCGTCCCATCTTCTCTTCAGCCTGCCAAAGCAGAGGTGCGTTAATAAAACACATCCGACAGAAGCCTTTCCATCGCCACCCGCCTCCCCAACACAAGTCACATCATATACGAGGGTTTCACAAGCCATTCGCTGAACCCACCACATCACAGAAGCACAGTCTGGGAACACTGTTCCAGGGCTGGCTGATGCCTTTGGCACGCCAGCCAATGTGTCATTGGATCCCTAAGCAGAGAGTTAACCACTTTGGCATGGCTGCTTAGGAAGTGTGGGCTATGGGAAAAAGTTAATGGCAACAAGTAGGATGGCAAAGAAAGCTACAATTAAAGTGAGCAACTTAATGAAGTCTCGGAAGAGTCTCAATAGATGAACACATATCAAGTCAGGGAATTCGTTTCCCATCTTGCTTCCGTACCTACTAGCAAGACATGACTGCATGCCCAACTCTGATCTGTGGAACTGAAGTTGTGCCACAAGCCAAAGGTTGCATACGGCATGGGTTAAAATTTTTCCATCAGTTGACCAAAATTGTCAAAGGACTATTTCACAGGTACATTAGACTTTCAAATGAGCTCTCAACAAGAGGAAGGATGCGGACATGAGCAAAAGGAGTTACCTCGAATTACAGGACTATTTCCACATATGAACTAGCCAAGAGAGCAGCTTTCGTCTCAGAGGTTTCTGTTGGAGGCACAACACTTCTTTTCTCCAAGGACACTGCAGTTTCCATATGCTAGCAAAGAATTCTTAGAACTTGTAAGGCAATGACAAAGCTAGCTAATTACGGCAAATCACCTACCATTGAACACTCCTGTCAGGCTAGTAACGAGCCCAGTTCTAACGGACTGCTTCTTCACTACAGCTTTTCAATGCAGGCTGTTGCAGTATTTTAAGGAAACATCCATTATCCTACCTAACACCAGCGTTCCCTCCGCTTCGGCTGACTTCGCCTGTGAGTACTACAGCATCCTACGGTACATTGAGTCCTCTGCCTCTAGGCAAGTTTGACTACACTTATGTGAAAGTATGTTGACAAATTCACATGTCAAGACCGATTAAGATTAAATTCTAGCAACTGGTCAATAAATCTGGCTGGCTCTTACACTATCGCTCGTCTTCTCAACTCTCCTCTGGCATCCTCTAGCACTTAGACTGTTCTTCATCTTCAAGGATTGTGTTGTGCAATGAAATGTAAATGTCAGGAGCAGAGTTCATTTCAGACGGTCTTTTAATAGGCTTCGTAAAGCCAAAGAAAACTGTATACAAGAATCCTTTACCACTTCAAATACAATATCAATGGAATATGCATATTTCTTCCAGTAAAAAAGGACAATATAAATAAACATTTTCAAGAACCTCTTTTATGGTAAGTTTGCAAGTCTATTTCTGGGTAATTTACATCATTACAACAGTAAAAATACCGTTATGCAGGTTGAACATACAAGCACGTTTCTCTTTAGATATATCAAGGTGGTTTGCCTTCCAATTTGTACCCAGGCTGCATTCCTACCTTGCTACACTAAAGGAATGTTACAAAAGACGAAGGTAATGCACTTAAAAAAAAAAGTCCACAGCTTGTTCAGCTTCCAGTGAACATTGAATTAAAGGTCCTTTCTATCTCAAAAGAAACTGAATTGGGGCCCCAACTTCACAACTTTAAAAAAAACACCTTGGCTCATCATGAAGGATAAAATAAAATCTGAAGTGCTTTCAAAAAAGATTAAAAACACTTGAAAGCAGAGCTTTCTTAAAGAAAAGTCTAATTAGACCATCTTATCTCAGAAGCTGTCAGGCTGTGTTTGACAAGATTAGAACTGATAATACTACAAAAGTGAAAATACAAGTAGATGTACTACACAATAACGATTTCAGCGAAGCTCCAAAAATCTTTATAAATACAGCCATTGGAAGGACGATCTTGAGTCAGGAAGGATTTTTACTCGTTGTGTGTAGCTGAGGACAAGAAGCAGGCACAATTGTAAAGGCACTGAAGCATAGACAAGTTCCAGCATTTTACTCCCTTGCATTATTTCAGAAGCTAGTGCTAGTTCGCTACACCGTAAGAGAACTCCCCCACCCTTGATTAAAGTTTGTTAGGGCATCCGAGTTTTGTCTTAGTCTCAAAAGCTCGAGGAACGTATTTTAAAAAAAACTTGCTCTGCCTTAGATCCAAGCAACTCCTACACATGCATTACAAATTAGAAATTTAACCGGCACAACCACGTCCAAAGCCTGGCAGATTGGTTCTTACGGGCAAGAACAGAAATAGTGGTACAGTCCAACTGAGCCTTACAGTACGTCCAGACTCAAGTACAGGGTCAGAAGGTTTAGAGAGTTCCTACAGCATACGTACTCATCGTTCCCATTTGAACCAAGACTTACCGTAACTGTCATAGCTGTCTCTGTAGGATCCTCCTGAAGACCTGTCGCCATAGCCACCTTGACTCCTGCTGTTAAAAAACATTCACTCCTTTATATTTGTTCAACTGTTTCTGGAGCCTACTAATGTTTATGTCAAACAGGCCACGGGCTGCACGAGCAACACCCCACGTGCAGCTGCAATGCCTTTACCTGCTATTATAGTAGTCTCTGGAGCCGTTATATCCCCCACTTCTGGAATCAAATCTGCTTCCGCCATAGCCTCTGTCTCCACCTCCTTGAAGAGACACCGGATCACGGTTTGGTTTTTTTAAAAGCATTCTGACAAATGCCACCACCACTTCAGGAACTGCAAGTCATTCACGCGCACTCACCTCTAGAGAAGCCACGGCCCCGACCTCTGCCGCCACGGAAAAAGCCTCTGCCCCCAGAAGACCCCCCTCTGTATCCACGAGATCTGTTCTCTGATGACTTCCCAGCCTGATCGACTCTGATCTGACGTCCGTCTACAGACTAACAGAAAACAGTAAGCCACCTTGATACTGAAACATTTGAATAGCAAAGCAGAGATGCAGTGAGTTACATGCCCCCAGTCAGCTAAGCAGTACCACAACTTACTAGTTCTTAAAAAGGAAGGGTTTAATGTCACAACTAAGCCAACCACAGAAGTAAATTTATGTTCAAACAGCATATACAGGCACTCCTATAAAGCGCCTGGGCTTGACTACTTTACAGTTATATAGATTAGGTCATGGAACTTTAGCAATTTATCCCCTTTATTATTTGTTATCATTTCATCATTTTAAGACACTATTACTTATCTAGCATTAAAGGCAAACACATCTTTCCAACCTCTCTTACTACATTTTAAGGAAATCAAGAAAGCTGTTCCGAAGCCTCCTTACCTTTCCATTCATGGCCATCATTGCATCTTTAGCATCATCTATGTTTTCAAAAGTAACAAAGCCAAAACCTCTGGATCTCTGAGTCTCTCTGTCTTTCACCACAACCACTATAAAGAAGGGAGGAGAAAAAACTAGCATCAGTACCTGTGCAACCCAACAGATTTACAAGAGCAATCGCAGCTTGGGACTGCAATCTTACCTTCCGAAATCTGTCCATATTTAGAGAAGACTTGTTCCAATGACTGCTCATTGGTGTCAAAACTCAGTCCGCCGACAAAGAGTTTTCCCTCATCTGATGCCATTCTGACCTGCGAAGTCAATACACCCCACATCAGCGTTGCAATGAAAAAAAATACCCACGCATCTATCTGTAAGATTAAATGGGTTACAGCACCCCCGATCACCTCACGTTCTCGCTAGACGCGCAGGCGAGCGCGGGCTCCAGCACCGAG
>NW_009260352.1:2817-6793 GCF_000687185.1 Egretta garzetta | reverse complement strand
CCCGTCAGAGCCCTGCCGCCTCCTCCATCCCTTCCTCTGAGGGAGGCAGCGCGGGGGGGGGCGGCCAGTCCCCGGCGCATCAGGGCTGGAGCCCCGCACCCTGCAGCGGCCCTGCCTGCCCCCACGTCTCCTTCTGACGTGCGGAAAACAGACTCCACAATCTGTACGATTGTACAGTAGGTATGGTTATTCAGCGCTCGGCAGCACGGGGGGTAGGCCCGCCAAAGTCGTGTGCACTGCAACACGGCAGCTTGCCCTGTTTATATGTAGCAAAGTGTTACATAGACATGAAGTTTTCCAATACGCCTATACATAGGCATAACCTGTCCCCGCTTCGTATTAAAATTCGTTTCAAGAGCTCATTTCCATAAGTCCCTCCTGACTGTGCTTGTGCTTGCTCAGTGATTTGAGTCGGTGGTCTTCAGGGGTCGTTTACTTCATCCACTCCTCTTCTTCACCTTGTCCTTTTGGTGAACTCCAGCTTCTACCCCCCTTATTCCACTGTCGGAACAACACAGCCGGTACCAGCCGGCTCCCCATCCTTGGCTATCCTCACATCGACCTTGGCTATCCTCACATCGACCTTGGCTATCCTCACATCGACCTTGGCTATCCTCACATCGACCTTGGCTATCCTCATACCGACATTGGCTATCCTCATATGGACAAAGTGCTGGACGCTTTGTTCTACAGGCCTTCCAAGGCCTGTAACAAAGATGGGCCATTTCCTACTAATCTCTCCTCTTCCACATTCCCTACAGTGTTAGTTTCTTATCTATAGTTTACTCCATATGATTAGTAAGTTAATCTAAAACACAATGCTAGCAATTTAAGATGGATCTACAGTTGACTTCACAAAGGTCCATTTCGTTAACCCTTTTGGATCCCTTCCCCTCTGCCTCGGCACTCACGCTCACTCCCAGAGCGTGGCTCCGCGGCGTGGCAGTAGGTGCCCCCCATCCCTGGCAGCCCCACGGTCACCCCCGGGCCCCCACGGCCTTCCCACGCTGCCCCCAGAGCCAGCAGAGCCTCCCGGGGAGGCCACCCTGCCCCGCAGGGTTTGGCAGCAATTCCGCCTTCCCCGCCTCCCGTGGCAGCGTGGGGTGAATGATCCCCACAGCCAGGCAGCCGCCTCCTTGGAGCGCTGAGCTGGTGCCTCCTCACCCCCACGGGTGCTTGGGGGAGCCCGGCACAATGCAGCCCCATCGCTGGTTCCAAAGCGTAAACGGTTTTGTATAAAAAGTAATAATAAAATGCTCAGCCTGTTTTTACTGAAATGTTTAAAAGCCCACCCTGGGGTTTTTCTAAAGTAAGAATTCTTCAGCATTCAAAACTGCCTTATTGAATGAGGAGGCTCTGACAAACTCGTGTTTCTGCAAGGGGCTGTGCTGGTTTAAGAAGCCCTAAAAATAAAACTTTTCCAGTTTTTCATAAAACAACTACAATCTTTGCCTAGAAAACACAGAAGAGTATTTTAAAACGTCTCGAGAGGAGGACACGCGCAGGAGGAAAACGGCGGCGCACAGACAAGAGCTGGAGAGAAAGGGTGGAAGAAAACGAGGCGAGGACGGGTCTGTGGAGGTCACCCCCTCGGGAGCGGCTGGGGGGAGAGGAGGTGATGCAGCTGAAGGAGCCAGTAATTCCCTTTGCCGTTTGCACAGCAGGAGCGCGTGCCCACACCTGCGCGTCCCCGGCCTCCCGCTGTCCCTCCTGTCGCCTCCATCGTGCTGGGAGCAGGGCTTGCGCAGGAATAGGAACACCCGAGTTACTGGAGCCAGGGCTGTTTGTTCGCCGACTGCGCGGCCGATTTCCTAACTGAGCGCCGCGAAGACGGAGGAAAAAGAAACCACAGCGAAATGCAAAGCAGCCTTCTGCCCGCTATTGTTCTGTGAAGGCAGGGAGGACCCGTCCTGAGCGAGGAAATGGGGGCTCTTCCTCTCCGATTTGTTACCACACCTTTCGGGATCTGCGGGAAAAGCGCTGTGTTGTACACAAGCGTGTAAAGTAATTACGAAATACAGCGGAATCTCGGTCTTGCACTCCACCCAAACCTCGGCTGTCGTACCCGCACAAACGGGTGTTTCGTTCCTCCTCAGCGCGGCTCTCGCCACGGCGCGCGCTCTGCGGGTTCTGCGTTACGCTGCTACGGCGGTGGCGGTTTTGCCGAGCGTACGGGGCCGTATGATGATAATATTAGCCATATGATGATGCTAATAATAATATATGTTACATAGACGACCTATCGGTAATTAAGTGCACATGATAATGCTTTGCAGTAAAAAGAGAGGAGACGGTTCCACGCTAGGGACGCATTAGTGCAATAGTTGCAAACGGGCTGAAGCTGTACGTAGTAGGATGGAGGAGTACAGTGTTTTATGGGTGTGAAAGGAACCGTTTCCTGATTTGAGGAGGGCATTTGAATTTTTAAGCTCTGGGTCTGACTTACTGAATAAGCCTGGGCTACTTTTCAATCCCACCTAGTTCAGCGTGGGGCTGCCGGGTGCAGCAGCGCAGCGCTGGTGGCCCCGGGGAGGGAGGGGTGGGACGACGAGGACGCTCAGCCGCCCTTGGGGACTGCAAATGGCTTTGTGCCCTTCAAGAGAGACAAAGAACCTCCCCAGTGTGGCGTTTGGATTACATCAGAGACGCGTTACCGTGATCATTTCTGGTCCGTGGTGAGGGCGGGTGAAGCGACCTTGACACATGGAGCATTCCCAGCAGCAGGAGCAAGGGCGGCCGCCCTGGGATGCTGGCGGGGAGCAGCAGGGCCGTGCCGCCGCCGTGCTCCTGGGGCCCTCGGTACTGCAGACGTTAAGGGACAAACACCGGCTTTAATTGGGTTTTTTAACTCCTCCTGCAAAGCCAGCGCAGGGCGGGTGCTTTGAAAGTCGCGCTGCCCCCCCAGTGCTGCGTCAGGGGAATTTTAATCCCAGCAGGATGCACGGATGGCGTAGCTCTTGGGCCAGCGAATGGCAATTGCAGCCCTGCCCGGATTTGTCCCCAAAAAGCGCGATTTCGGTCTCGTTTGGGCATGCGGTGATGCCTTTCCTTCGGCACTGACGGAGTCGCTCGCTGGAACAAGGCGAGTGCCAGGCCCAGCCGAGCTCGCCCGCGCTGCCTCCGCTCCGTCCCAGTTCTGCAGCTCCCGGGAGGTTTCCTCCGCTCCAGATCGGCTCCCCTCCCGCCCGCACCAGGGCATCGGGCGCAGCCACCGCAGCCCCGCTGCCCCCCACCCGCGGGGCTCCAGCACGGGGACACCCCAACACCTACCACAGCGCTGAGCCCAGCGCTGGGAGCGGCCCAGCAGGGAACTCGCCCGGCGGATTTCGCAGCTCGTTACAGCTCTTAATTAAGCAATGGAGCATAATGCGCATGCTCTGTGTCACTGGAGCCGTGGCCGGCACCGCCGTAGCCCCTGGCCGGAGGCTCCCAAAACGCTCGACACCCAGGAAAGAGCACGCAGGGTTAACTTTGCGCCGTTGCTGCCCGGGCCGGGCGCTGAACGCCCAGCGCCGCTGCGGGGGCTCGAGAGCCCAGCATCCATCATTTGTTTTTTCTGGCCGAAGCCCGTTCTCCATCACCTGTAGCTGTCTGTGAGCAGGGACCGCGGCTGCAGTGACCTAATATGGTGAAAGCGCCGGCGCTCCGTCAGGGACCACAAATAGCTGCCTCGAACTGCGCGCTCGTCGAAGCGGAGCCTGTGCCTTCGCGCACGGAGGCTGCGGCGGCGCGCAGTCGTCGTTAAACAGTAAATCGCAGGAGGCTGGAGGGGTCGCGGGGATCGTCCTGTCTGTTGAACCAAGCAACCGCACGCCTGACAAATGTTTGTCTCGCCCTTTTTTTCCCCCCCCCGCCGTGACAGAGGTTATGGTACCCAACATCACAGAAATGAAAATACGTGTTTCCCTGCCCTTCCGGCAGCACAGCAGCGGTTAGTGCCGCCTGGACACGCGCGCGGGGAGCGCCGACGCACCGA
>NW_009260352.1:1688-2078 GCF_000687185.1 Egretta garzetta | reverse complement strand
GACCCCCCCCTGCAAGCTCAGCCCACGCGGCAAAGCAGAGTGGCTTCCACGGCCGCGGGGAAGGCGTGGAGCCCGTCCCCACACGGGAGGGTCTCTCCCCCCACCCCTTCTGTCCCCAGCGACTCTGCCCTGTGTGCACAGTCCCATCGCCAGCCTCGGACCCCAAAGCCAGGAGCGAAATACCGATCCGGTTCTGAATTTGGGAACTGGCAGTCCCAAAGCCCACAGGGGAAAAAAACCAAAATTCCCTTCTCTCTCTCACTACTTTCTCTGAGGGAGCTGCTTATCCAGCTTTGCAGTTGGAACAAACCCCTGACGCAATCCTGCCGTTGCCATGGCAAGAAGCGGGGCTGCTGCATTTTCCGCGGCGAGTTACAGCCACTGGGGGTT
>NW_009260352.1:0-519 GCF_000687185.1 Egretta garzetta | reverse complement strand
AGGCCTCTTCCCGGCAAGGGTGGTGAGGGCCAAAGCCCAAAACCAGGGCACCCCTAGCCCACGGAAACCCTGCCCTGGGACAGAGCCCCTGCCTGATGCTCCGTGCCTCCCGGGGAGGGGATTCGGGGCCGGGGATGCCGATGCACCCGGGCTGAGGTTAGGAAGGTGGTGACAATAGCATGAGGTAGCCAAGGCAACGACGGAAATGGATCGGCTCTAAGCAGGCATTTTATCGGGGACCGATGCGGCTTCTCAGCCAGATCACGGAAAACTGAATCCTCTGTGGCGACACCATCGGTGCCTCCCAAACGGAGCTGGAACTCGGAAACGACCCAACACGGGGGCCATGTCACGCCGGCAGAATCGCAAGGGCTCTTTTGGGGCGCAGGACAGCGAGGGCTGTGCTCTGCCCCCCCAGGTCGCGCGGCTGCTCGCCCATGTTGAGGATCCCTCCGGAGCCTGACCACCCGCACGGCCACGACGGTGCCACAGAGCCCCGGCCCTGTCCCGAGGCGCACG
>NW_009260351.1:80339-81985 GCF_000687185.1 Egretta garzetta | reverse complement strand
CCTAAATCCACCCCAGACCCCCTTAATCCTGCCCCAAATCCCCTTAATCCTGCCCCAAATTCCCTAATTCCACACCAAACCTCCTTAATACCACCCCAAACCTCCTTAATCCCAGCCGAAATCCCTTAATTCTGCCCCAGCCCCCTTAATCCTGCCTTAGATCCCTTAATTCCACCCCAAAGCCCCTTAGTCCTGCCCCAAAATTCCCTAATACCACCCCAACCCCCCTTAATCCTGCCCCAAATCCCCTTAATTTGTCCCAAATCTCCTTGATTTTGCCCCACATCCCCTTAATTTCACCCCAAAACCTCTTAATCCCACCCCAAATCTCTTAATTCTACCTCAAACCTCCTTATTTTTGCCCCAAATCCCCTAATTCCCCCCAAACCCCCTTATCTCCACCCCAATCCTCTGTAATCCCGCCCTAATCCCCCTTTTTCACCCCAAATTCCCTTAATTCAGCCTTAACCCCTTTCATTCTGCCCCAAATCCCCTTAACTCTGCCCAAACTCCCTTAATCCCACCCAAATACCTTAATTTCACTCCAAAACCCCTTAATCCCACCCCAAAGCCCCTTAACTCTGCCCCAATCCCCTTATTTATGTGCAAACTCTCTAATTCCACACGGAATCCCCTTAATTCTGCCCCACCCCCCCTAATTCTGCCCCAGATCCCCTTAATTTTGCCCCAAATCCCCTTAATTTCCTCCACAACCCCTTAATCCCACCCTGAATCCCCTTAACTCTGCCCAACCCCCCTTAATCTTGCCTCAAATGCCCTAATTCCCCCAAACCCACTTGTGTCCACCCCAATCCCCCTTAATCCCACCCCAATCCCCTTTTTTTCACCCCAAATCCCATTAACTCTGCCTAAACCCCCTTAATCCGACCCCAAATCCCCTTAATTTCACCCCAACCCCCCATAATTTCACTTTAAACCCCCCTAATTTCTTCCCAAATCCCCTTAATTTCACCCTAAATCCCCTTAATGCCACCTAAACCCCCCTAATCCTGCCCCAAATCTCCCTAATACGAGCCCCAACCCCCTTAATCCCACCCCAAATCCATTGAATCCCACCCCAAATCCCCTTAACCTGAATACCCCCCCAAATCCCTTTAATCCCACTGAAAATCTCCTTAATCACACCCCACTTCCCCTTAATCCCACCCCAAATCTCCTTAATCCCACCCCAAATCCCTTTAATCCCACTGCAAATCTCTTTAATCTTACCCCAATTCCCCTTAATCCCGCCCCAAATCCCCTTAAACCCGCCCCAACCCCCCTGACCTCCTCCCCTCCAGGCTGGTGGCCCTGGTCCCATGGAGGGGGGGGGACACCCCAGTGTCCCCCGTGTCCCCAACACCCACCTGGGCCGGGATGCCCCCCATGCCGGTGTGGGGGTCCCCCTGGTTGGAGATGCCCGTGGTCCATTGGATGTCACCGTAGTTGAGCATGATGAAGGAGGTGACCCCGTCGGTGGCCAGGATGGCCTGGAAGGTGTTCACCTGCGGCGGAACGTCACCGTGTCACCGCGTCGTCACCGCGTCACCGCGACCCCCATTTGTGGTGGCCCCCCACCTCCGTGTCTCCATCCCTGTGGCCCTTGTCCCCCTCTGGCCCCATGTCCTTGTGTCCCCCACAGTGTG
>NW_009260351.1:77881-79782 GCF_000687185.1 Egretta garzetta | reverse complement strand
AGAAGACGTCTCCACCCAGTCTGGTGTCCACGTCGGCCCAGTATGGGGCCACGAAGGGGCGGTGGCCGGAGAGTGGGAAGGGCTGGGGGGTGAACTCGGGGACCCCTATCCCAAATGACACCACGCCATTGTTGTTCACCTGTAGGAGACAACCATCACCCCCTGGTGACCCCACCCACGGTGCGTGGCCATCGCCTGTGGTGGCCCTCAACCATGGTGGCACCAACCACAGTGGCCCCCCAGTGATGTGTCTGCAACCATGGTGATCCCAGTCATGGTATCTCCAATCCATGCTGGCCCCACTCATCTTGACCCCCAACCACGGTGGCTCCCAACCATGATGCCACCAATCTCTGGTGGCCTCCCATCATGGTGACCTACAACCATGGTGGCACCCAACCCGTGGTGGCACCCAACCCAAGGTGACCCCCAACTCGTGGTGGCACCCAACCCATGGTGGCACTCAACCCAAGGTGACCCCCAACCAGGATATCTCCACCCATGGTGTCTTCAACCACAGTGACCCAAACTCACAGTGTCCCCCAACCCACGGCCATCACCCAACCATGGTGGCCCCCAACCATGGTGGCCCCAACCCATAGCACCCCCCTGCCCCTCCACGCCATGGGGCCCAGGACCCACGTAGACGGAGCGGTAGGATTTTCCGTAGAAGGAGAAGGTCTCCCAGAGGAAGATCTCGGGGCTCATCCCGTCATCTTCACGGGGCGTGGCCTCGTCCCCCACCTCTGGCCCAAAGGGATAGAGCAGCCCACCTGGGGGGGGGACACCCATCAGGCACCCACGGTGAGGAGCAGGAACCCCCCCACCGTGGGTCTGGGACCCCCATGGTGGCCCAGAAGCTCCCATGTCTTCCATGACTTTCCAGTATGGTTCTGGGTCCTCCCAGTATGGGCGTGGCACCTCTGAAAAGGATTATGGGAACCCTCCCATTATGGTCTAGGACCCCTTGGGGTGATCTAGGACACCCAATGTCACCCTAGGACCTCCCAGTATGGTTCAGGGACCTCCTGGTGTCACCTCAGAACCTCCCAGTGTCACCCCAGAACCTCCCAGTATGGGTCTGGGACCCCAAAAAGGGGTCTGGGACCCCCAAAATGGGTGTGGGCCCACGTCCCCATGGTGTCCCCACTCACCTGGAGGTCCCATGGGTGCTTCCCACGTCCCCATGATGTCCCCACTCACCTGGAGGTCCCATGGGTGCTCCCCACGTCCCCATGGTGTCCCCACTCACCCGGGGGTCCAGTGGGTGCCCCCCACATCCCCATGGTGTCCCCACTCACCTGGAGGTCCCATGGGTGCCCCCCATGTCCCCATGGTGCCCCACTCACCTGGAGGTCCCATGGGTGCCCCCCATGTCCCCAGGGGTCCCCACTCATCCATGTGGCCGAGGAAGAGGAGAAGGAGAACGGGGGGAGCCTTCATCTGCCCAGGCCTGGGGGGAGGTGGGGCCAGGGGTGCTCATCCCTATGTCATCCGTCCACCCGTCCGTCCGTCCTTCCACCCCTCCCTGTCCCCTGGGTGTCCCCATCCCCATGGGTGCCCCTGTCCCCGCACCCACATGTCCCCTGCCTGTCCCTGTCCCCATGGGTGTCCCATGGGTGTCCTTGTCCCCATGCCCACATGTCCCCTGCCTGTCCCTGTCCCCATGGGTGTCCCATGGGTGTCCTTGTCCCCATGCCCACATGTCCCCTGCCTGTCCCTGTCCCCATGGGTGTCCCATGGGTGTCCTTGTCCCCATGCCCACATGTCCCCTGCCTGTCCCTGTCCCCATGGGTGTCCCATGGGCGTCCCCATCCCCATGGGTGTCCCCATCCCTGTGGGTGCCCCTGTCCCCGCACCCACATGCCCCCTGCCTGTCCCTGTCCCCATGGGTGTCCCTG
>NW_009260351.1:75687-75942 GCF_000687185.1 Egretta garzetta | reverse complement strand
TGGGGACGGGGACGGACAGATGGCACCTCCCAGGCCCCCGGGCACTTCCGCCTCTGCCCCCCCCGCCACTGGGGGGGGACTGGGGTGGACTGGGACGGACTGTGGGCTCTTGCAGGGGGACACTGGGGGGGACTGGGACATACTGGGGAGGGACTGGGGACGCTGGGAGGGACACTGCAGGGGGGACACTGAGTGGGACTGGGATGCATTGGGAGGCTCTGGGGGGGGACTGGAACAAACTGGGAGGGACTGGGG
>NW_009260351.1:71332-73144 GCF_000687185.1 Egretta garzetta | reverse complement strand
TTCCCCCCTTTTTGGGCTCTTCCCCCTCTTTTTGGGCTCCTCCCCTCCCCCCTTTTTGAGCTCTTCCCCTCCTTTTTAGGCTCTTTCTTCCTCTTTTGGGGTCTCTTTCTCCCTTTTGGGGGGCTCCTTCTCCTCTTTTTTGGGTTCTTCCCCCCCTTTTGGGCTCTTTCTCTCGATTTTTGGGCTCTTCCCCCCATTATTGGGCTCCTTCCCCCACTTCCCCCATCCATGACCACGGCGTCCAACACCGAACCCCCGCCCTTCCCCCTGCCTGATTTTGAGGCTGATTTGAGGGGAAAAAGGGCCCTTTTGGGTCAGCTGAAGGGCACGCCGGGCGACGCCGACCTCCCGCTGGTGGCCAACGCCCGCCGGCGCTCCCTTCCCATGGCATTTTGGGGGAAAAAAAGGCCCTTTTGGGTCAAACTGGAACAATGGGGTCAACACCCAGAGGTCTCGGGATGATGGAGACACCAAACGCGGGGGTTTCTCGTGGGTGAAGTCAGGGGGGAAAAGGCAATTTTGGGGTAAAAGGAAGGGAGGGGCCAATGGATGGAGACCTGGTGATGATGGCGGGATGAAGGCTGGCACTGGGGGAGGGGCTTCCCTTGCGCAAAAACGTTGGAAAAAAGGCAATTTTTGGTTAAGCTGAAGGGTTGGGGTCAACTGGTGGACGTTTCTTCATGGTGGTGGCCCCAAAGCCCCACGGGGACCCAACCAAGCCCAAGATGGGTCATGGAAGACGCCCAAAATCACCCGCCTCACCCCCCATACCCCCCTGCGTCGTCACCTCCCAGGGCGCCACTCACATGGGTGAAGTCAGGTGCTCGCCAGGCCTTCGCCAACGCCCTCATGTCCCCCACCAACTTCCCGTCAGGTCCTCTGAGGTCGTTGGCCGCGTCGCCGTCGTAGTTGCCGCACAACCCGCAGAGGTGTTTGCTCAGGTCCTGGTCCACCGTCACCGTCACCTCCCCAGCAGGGCTGAAGCCGATGGTGAAGTCGGGTTTTTGGGTGATCCAGGTGGTGCCCCCTGTCTCCGTGATGGTCAAGGAGCCGGCGACTGCCAAAGGGAGGGTGGCTGGGACCCCGTTGACCTGGAGAAGACACCGATAAGGAGGGCATGGCCCCACGCAATGTGGAAATCGATAGGAATCCAGGCCAAAAAGCCCGGAAATGGGGGCATTACCCCACCTCCAACCTTCTCCAGAACATGGTGGACCCCCAAACCAGGGTGAAATCCCCCCATTTTGGGCACAGGGAGCTGGCACGGAGCGCCCTTGGGCGGGGGGATCCATGGGATGGAGATGGGAGCGAGGGTTGATCTCAGGGGGGGTTTGTTCCTCCTCAGGGTGAGGACCCAGACCCCCGGGTTCCCTCCGTGGGGCCAGGTTGAAGGAGGGCACCCATGGGTGCTTCCTTTACATCGATTGGGGTGAAAAAGGGAAATTTGGGGCAATTTAAAGGGCTGAGCTGATGCTTGGATGACTCTTGGTGGTGGTGGGATGGGGGACAACACCCATGGGTGCCTCCTTTGCCTGGAGCCACCGGGGAAAAAAAGGTGAAAATGGGGGGGGCGGGGTGTGAAGGCGCAGGCGCCCCCCGAGGACAGGGGGGCACGGGTGGGTGACGCCGCGGTGAGAAATTGCGGGGAAAAAAGAGGAGTTTGGGTCCAAAGGAAGGGATGGGCCAAGGCGTGGGCACCTGGTGGTGATGGTGGGAGGGACGGCCCTGGGTCGGTGCCACCCTTGCTGGAGGCTGATGGACCGGGCAATATTTTGGTGGCAAATCCTGGGAATTTGGTTACCATTAAGGGAA
>NW_009260351.1:68884-70851 GCF_000687185.1 Egretta garzetta | reverse complement strand
GGCAGGAGGGGGGGTGGGTGGCTGGGGGGTGTGCAAGGGTGTGATGCTCCCCTTGCAAGGGTGCAAGCGCCCAGGGTGTGTGCAAGGGTGCGATGCTCCATTTGCAAGGGTGCAAGCATGCATGGGGTGTGCAAGGGTGCAACCCTCCCCTTGCAAGGGTGCAAGTGCCCATGGGGTGTGCAAGGCTGCGACATTCCCTTTGCAAGGGTGCAAGGGTGCAAGAGTGCATGGGGCATGCAAGGGCATGACGCTCCCTTTGCAAAGGTGCAAGCGTGCATGGGGTGTGCAAGGCTGTGATGTTCCCTTTGCAAGGGTGCAAGCGCCTGGGGGGTGTGCCTTTGCAAGGGTGCAAGCGTGCATGGGGCGTGCAAAGCTGCAACACTCCCCTTTGCAAGGGTGCAAATGTACATGGGGCGTGCAAGGCTGCGACGTTCCCTTTGCAAGGGTGCAAGCGCCTGGGGGGTGTGCAAGGTGCAAGAGCCCTTGGGTGTGCAAGGGGGCAACGCTGCCTTTGCAAGGGTGCAAGCGTGCATGGGGTGTGCAAGGCTGCGATGTTCCCGTTGCAAGGGTGCAAGCATGCACAGGGCGTGCAAGGGCAGGACATTCCCTTTGCAAGGGTGCAAGTGCCCAGGAGGTGTGCAAGGCTGCAACCCTCCCCTTGCAAGGGTGCAAGCATGCATGGGGCGTGCAAGGCTGCAATGCTCCCTTCGCAAGGGTGCAAGTGTGCATGGGGCGTGCAAGGGTGGGACGTTCCCTTTGCAAGGGTGCAAGCATGCACGGGGCGTGCAAGGGCGGGATGTTCCCTTTGCAAGAGTGCAATTGTGCATGGGGCATGCAAGGCTGCGATGTTCCCTTTGCAAGGGTGCAAGTGCCCAGGAGGCGTGCAAGGCTGCAACATTCCCCTTGCAAGGGTGCAAGCATGCATGGGGCGTGCAAGGCTGCAATGCTCCCTTCGCAAGGGTGCAAGTGTGCATGGGGCGTGCAAGGGTGGGACGTTCCCTTTGCAAGGGTGCAAGCATGCACGGGGCGTGCAAGGGCGGGATGTTCCCTTTGCAAGAGTGCAATTGTGCATGGGGCATGCAAGGCTGCGATATTCCCTTTGCAAGGGTGCAAGTGCCCAGGAGGCGGTCAAGGCTGCAACCCTCCCCTTGCAAGGGTGCAAGTGCTCATGGGGCGTGCAAGGTTGCAATGCTCCCTTTGCAAGGGTGCAAGCATGCACGGGGTGTGCAAGGCTGCGACGTTCCTGTTGCAAGGGTGCAAGCGTGCATGGGGCGTGCAAGGGCCAGACGTTCCCTTTGCAAGGGTGCAAGTGCCCAGGAGGTGTGCAAGGCTGCAACCCTCCCCTTGCAAGGGTGCAAGTGCTCATGGGGCGTGCAAGGTTGCAATGGTCCCTTCGCAAGGGTCCAAGTGTGCATGGGGCATGCAAGGCTGCAATGCTCCCTTCGCAAGGGTGCAAGTGTGCATGGGGCGTGCAAGGGTGGGACGTTCCCTTTGCAAGGGTGCAAGCATGCACGGGGCGTGCAAGGGCGGGATGTTCCCTTTGCAAGAGTGCAATTGTGCATGGGGCATGCAAGGCTGCGATGTTCCCTTTGCAAGGGTGCAAGTGCCCAGGAGGCATGCAAGGCTGCGATGTTCCCCTTGCAAGGGTGCAAGCATGCATGGGGCGTGCAAGGCTGCAATGCTCCCTTCGCAAGGGTGCAAGTGTGCATGGGGCGTGCAAGGGTGGGACGTTCCCTTTGCAAGGGTGCAAGCATGCACGGGGCGTGCAAGGGCGGGATGTTCCCTTTGCAAGAGTGCAATTGTGCATGGGGCATGCAAGGCTGCGATATTCCCTTTGCAAGGGTGCAAGTGCCCAGGAGGCATGCAAGGCTGCAACCCTCCCCTTGCAAGGGTGCAAGTGCCCAGGAGGCATGCAAGGCTGCAACCCTCCCCTTGCAAGGGTGCAAGTGCTCATGGGGCGTGCAAGG
>NW_009260351.1:66774-68192 GCF_000687185.1 Egretta garzetta | reverse complement strand
CCCAAACTTTGCAGGCAGCCCCCCCTCCCCCCCCAACAGAATTTGCAGGATTAAATTGCAGGGGTGCAGGGCCGCTTCCCGCCTTGCAGGAACGCAAACCTGCGGCGTGCAACTGATTTTCTTGCCGAAATGCAAACCCAGGGGATGCAGGAGCTTTCCCCTTGCAGGCATGCAAATGTTGCTGCATGCAACGACTTTTTCTTGCAGAAATGCAAAGCCAGGGGATGCAACCACTTCCCTCCTTGCAGAAATGCGAACCCTGCTGCATGCAACTGATTTTCTTGCAGAAATGCAAACCTGCTGCATGCAAACACTTCCCGCCTTGTAGAAATGCAAACCCTGCTGCGTGCAACCACTGCCCCTTTGCAGAAATGAAACCCTGCTGCATGCAACCAATTTTATGGCAGAAATGCAAACCCAGGGTGTGCAATGACTTTTTCTTGCAGAAATGAAACCCTGCTGCATGCAACCAATTTTATGGCAGAAATGCAAACCCAGGGTGTGCAATGACTTTTTCTTGCAGAAATGAAACCCTGCTGCATGCAACCAATTTTATGGCAGAAATGCAAACCCAGGGTGTGCAATGACTTTTTCTTGCAGAAATGAAACCCTGCTGCATGCAACCAATTTTATGGCAGAAATGCAAACCCAGGGTGTGCAATGACTTTTTCTTGCAGAAATGAAACCCTGCTGCATGCAACCAATTTTATGGCAGAAATGCAAACCCAGGGTGTGCAACTGCTGCCCCCCTGCAGAAATGCAAACCCCGCTGCATGCAACCACTTTTATTCTTGCAACCTTTGCAAATCAAGAGCAGCTGCATCCAACCACTGTCCCCCTTGCAGAATGCAAACCCAGGGCATGCAGGAGCTTTCCCCTTGCAGAAATGCAAACCCAGGGTGTGCACCCCTTTGCAGAAATGCAAACCCTGCTGCATGCAACCGATTTTCTTGCAGAAATGCAAACCCAGGGCATGCAGGAGCTTTCCCCTTGAAGAATTGCAAACCCTGCTGCTTGCAATCGATTTTGTTGCAGTAATGCAAACCCAGGGCACGCAGGAACTTTTCTCTTGCAGAAATGCAAACCCAGGGCGTGCAACCACTGCCCCCCTGCAGAAATGCAAACCCCACTGCATGCAACCTCTTCCCGCCTTGCAGAAATGCAAACCCCGCTGCGTGCAACCGCTTCCCGCCTGGCAGAAATGCAAACCCAGGGCACGCGGGAGCTTTCCCCTTGCAGAAATGCAAACCCTGTTGCGTGCAACCACTGCCCCCCTGCAGAAATGCAAACCCCACTGCATGCAACCTCTTCCCGCCTTGCAGAAATGCAAACCCCGCTGCGTGCAACCGCTTCCCGCCTGGCAGAAATGCAAACCCAGGGCACGCGGGAGCTTTCCCCTTGCAGAAATGCAAACCCTG
>NW_009260351.1:62586-65923 GCF_000687185.1 Egretta garzetta | reverse complement strand
GGGTTTGCACGTCCCGCTGTGCACCCCGGGGTCAGGTCTGCACCCCGAAGCGGGGTTTGCAAGCTAAGGGGGAGGTTGCATGCTGGGATTTGCAGCCCAAAGCAGGGTTTGCACCCCAAAACGGGGGCTTGCACCCCAAAGCAGGGTTTGCACGTCCAGTTGTGCACCCCAAAGCAGAGTTTGCACCCCCAAATGGGGCTCGCACTGCCTGCTGTGCACCCCAAATTCAGGTTTGCACCCCAAACCAGGGTTTGCACATCCCGCTGTGCACCCCGGGTGTCAGCATTGCACCCCAAAATGGGGGCTTGTGCTGCCTGCTCTGCAACCCAAAGCATGGTCCCAAAGCAGGATTTGCACCCCAAAACAGGGCTTGAACCCCAAAATAGGGTTTGCACGTCCCGCTGTGCACCCCAACGTCAGGTTTGCACCCCAAACTGGAGCTCACAAGTCCTGCTGTGCACCCCGAAGTGGGGTTTGCAAGCTAAGGGGGAGGTTGCATGCTGGGATTTGCACCCCAAAGCAGAGTTTGCACCCCCAAGTGGGGCTTGCACTGCCTGCTGTGCACCCCAAATTCAGGTTTGCACCCCAAACCAGGGTTTGCACATCCCGCTGTGCACCCCGGGTGTCAGCATTGCACCCCAAAATGGGGGCTTGTGCTGCCTGCTCTGCAACCCAAAGCATGGTCCCAAAGCAGGATTTGCACCCCAAAACAGGGCTTGAACCCCAAAATAGGGTTTGCACGTCCCGCTGTGCACCCCAACGTCAGGTTTGCACCCCAAACTGGAGCTCACAAGTCCTGCTGTGCACCCCGAAGTGGGGTTTGCAAGCTAAGGGGGAGGTTGCATGCTGGGATTTGCACCCCAAAGCAGAGTTTGCACCCCCAAGTGGGGCTTGCACTGCCTGCTGTGCACCCCAAATTCAGGTTTGCACCCCAAACCAGGGTTTGCACATCCCGCTGTGCACCCCGGGTGTCAGCATTGCACCCCAAAACGGGGGCTTGTGCTGCCTGCTCTGCAACCCAAAGCGCGGTCCCAAAGTGGGGTTTGCACCCCAAAACCGGTGGCCTGAACCCCAAACCAGGGTTTGCACGTCCCGCTGTGCACCCCGGGCGTCAGCATTGCATCCCAAAATGGGGGCTTGCGCCCCAAAACAGGATTTGCACATCCCGCTGTGCACCCCAAAACGGGGGCTTGCACCCCAAACCCGGGGTTGCACATCCCGCTGTGCAACCCGGCCCCAAATTCAGGTTTGCACCCCAAACCAGGGTTTGCACATCCCGCTGTGCACCCCAGGCATCAGGATTGCACCCCAAAATGGGGGCTTGCGCTGCCTGCTCTGCAACCCAAAGCGTGGTCCCAGAGTGGGGTTTGCACCCCAAAACCGGCGGCCTGAACCCCAAAATGGGGTTTGCACGTCCCGCTGTGCACCCCGGGGTCAGGTCTGCACCCCGAAGTGGGGTTTGCAAGCTAAGGGGGAGGTTGCATGCTGGGATTTGCAGCCCAAAGCAGGATTTGCACCCCAAAACAGGGCTTGAACCCCAAAATAGGGTTTGCACGTCCCGCTGTGCACCCCGGGGGTCAGGATTGCACCCCAAAATGGGGGCTTGTGCTGCCTGCTCTGCAGCCTGAAGTGGGGTTTGCACCCTGAAACAGGGTTTGCACGTCCAGTTGTGCACCCCAAAGCAGAGTTTGCACCCCCAAATGGGGCTCGCACTGCCTGCTGTGCACCCCAAATTCAGGTTTGAGCCCCAAACCAGGGTTTGCACATCCCGCTGTGCACCCCGGGTGTCAGCATTGCACCCCAAAATGGGGGCTTGCGCTGCCTGCTCTGCAACCCAAAGCGCGGTCCCAGAGTGGGGTTTGCACCCCAAAACCGTCGGCCTGAACCCCAAAGCAGGGTTTGCACGTCTTGCTGTGCACCCCGGGCGTCAGCATTGCACACCAAAATGGGGGCTTGCACCCCAAACCAGGATTTGCACATCCCGCTGTGCACCCCAAAACGGGGGCTTGCACCCCAAACCAGGGTTTGCACATCCCGCTGTGCACCCCGGGTGCCAGCATTGCACCCCAAAATGGGGGCTTGCACCCCAAAACAGGATTTGCACATCCCGCTGTGCACCCCAAAACGGGGGCTTGCACCCCAAAGCAGGGTTTGCACGTCCTGCTGTGCACCCCGGGCATCAGGATTGCACCCCAAAAAGGGGGCTTGCACCCCAAAACAGGGTTTGCACATCCCGCTGTGCACCCCGGGCGTCAGCATTGCACCCCAAAACGGGGGCTTGCACCCCAAAGCAGGGTTTGCATGTCCCGCTCTGCACTCTGGCATCGGGTCTGCATCCCGAAGCAGGGTTTGCAAGCTAAGGGGCAGGTTGCATGCTGGGATTTGCAGCCCAAAGCAGGGTTTGCACCCCAAAACGGGGTCTTGCACCCCAAACCAAGGTTTGCATGTCCTGCTGTGCACCCTGGGGTCAGGTCTGCACCCCAAAGCAGGGTCTGCAAGCTAAAGGGGAGTTTGCATGCTGGAATTTGCAACCCAGAGCCGGGTTTGCACCCTGGAGCAGGGTTTGCACGTCCTGCTGTGCAGCCCAAAGTGGGGTTTGCACCCCAAAACAGGGTTTCCACATCCCGCTGTGCACCCCGGGCATCAGGATTGCACCCCAAAACGTGGACTTGCACCCCAAAGCAGGGTTTGCACGTCCTGCTCTGCACCCCGGGGTCAGGTCTGCACCCCGAAGTGGGGTTTGCAAGCTAAGGGGGAGTTTGCATGCTGGGATTTGTACCCCAAAGTGGGGTTTGCACCCCAGAGCAGGGCTTGCACCTCTTGCTCTGCACCCCGAAGCAGCATTTGCGGGCTCGAGGGGAGTTTGCACCACTAGGCTTTGCACCCCAATGCCCCGGAGTGGCCCCCCACTCACCGTCACCTCCCACTTGGTGCCCCTGGCCAGGCCGATGGTGAGTCCGTGCACGGTGACCAGCAGCCGGCGGATGGTCGGTCCCTCCTTGCCGCTCTCCTTCTCCACCTCCACCACGAAGGGCACCAGCGGGTCCTCGGGGCCGTCGGCCTCGGCCGCCACCAGGGTGTATTTGCAGGTGCTGGCGAAGTGCAGCAGGCGCCCGTCGAAGGTCCTGTAGGAAACCGCCCCCAGCACCTGGCAGACCCCGCACTTTTGGGTGTAGCAGCCCCGCACCCCATCCTGCACCGTGCACGTCTCCTCCTCGGCGCAGCCCTGTGGCCGGCACTCCAGCGCCCCGGCGGCTTTGCAAGTGCAGCGCTGGGCGCAGTCGGGGCCGGCGACAAACTCCTCGCCGATCTGGTGGTAGCGGCGCCCCGGGCAGCA
>NW_009260351.1:58206-62535 GCF_000687185.1 Egretta garzetta | reverse complement strand
TCGGGGGGCAGACGAGACCTGCGGGGGGGGAGGAAACAGCGAGGGGTTGGGGGTTTGCAGAGCCCTCAGAGCGTGGGAGCCCTAAATGTCCCACCCCTCCGTGCACGAGGAGTTTGGGGCGCGGCGCACGTGAAGGGCTTGCACGCACGAGGGCTTTTCCGTTTGCGCAGAGGGTTTGGGGTTTGCATGCGTGCAAACCCTCTCTGCAACCTCCACAGCCTCCGTGCGTGCAAGCCCTTCGTGCGCGGGAGCCCCAAGCCCTTCGTGCGTGCAAGCCCCCAACCCTTCGTGAAAACTCCACAGCCTCTGTGTGTGCAAACCCTTCGTGCATGCAAACCCCAAGCTCTTTGTTCGTGCAAGTCCCAAACGCTTCGTTCGTGCAAGCCCCAAGCCCTCTGTGCAAAAGAAAAAGCACTCGTGCGTGCAAGCCCTTCACAAGTGCACGCCCCAAACTCCTTTGTACGTGCAATCCCCAAACCCTTCGTGCAAACTCCACAGCCTCCGTGCGTGCAAACCCTTCGTGCGTGCAAGCCCCAAGCCCTTCATGCGTGCAAGCCCCAAACTCTTCACGTGTGCAAGCCCCAAGCCCTTTGTGCAAAAGAAAAAGCACTCGTGCATGCAAGCCTTATGTGTGTGCAAGCCCCAAACTCCTCGTGCTTGCAAGCCCCAAGCCATTTGTGCAAATAAAAAAGCACTCGTGCGTGCAAGCCCTTCATGCGTGGGAGCCCCAAACTCTTCGTGCGTGCAAACCCCAAACTCTCTCTGCAAACTTGAAAGCCTTTGTGCATGCAAACCCTTCGTGTGTGCAAACCCCAAGCCCTTCGTGCCTGCAAGCCCTGTGTGTGTGCAAGTCCCAAATTCTTCGTTCGTGCAAGCCCCAAGCCCTTCGTGCAAATCAAAAAGCACTTGTGCGTGCAATCCCCCAACCCTTCGTGCAAACTCAAAAGCTTCTGTGTATGCAAACCCTTTGTGTGTGCAAACCCCAAACTCTTTGTGCGTGCAAGCCCTGTGTGCGTGCAAGTCCCAAACTCTTCGTGCATGCAATCCCCAAACCCTCTGAGCAAATTTGAGAGCCTTTGTGCGTGCAAACCCTTCACGAGTGCGTGCCCCAAACTATTTGTGCGTGCAAGCTCCAACCCTTCGTGCAAACTCAACAGCCTTCGTGCGTGCAAACCCCCAACTCTTTGTGCAAACTAGAAAGCCCTCGTGCGTGCAAGCCCTTCACATGCGTGAGACCCAAACTCTTTGTGTGTGCAAACCCCAAAACCTTTGTGCAAGCGAAAAAGCACTCGAGCGTGCAAGCCCTTCACAAGTGCGCACCCCAAACTCTTTGTGCGTGCAATCCCCAAGCCCTTTGTGCAAAAGAAAAAGCACTCACGCATGCAAACCCTTCACGTGTGGAGCCCCAAACTCTTCGTGTGTGCAAGCCCCAACCCTTCATGCAAACTTGAAAGACTTTGTGCATGCAAGCCCTTCATGCATGGAAGCCCCAAACCTTCTGTGCAAATCAAAAAGCACTCGTGGGTGCAAGCCCTTCACGTGTGGGAGCCCCAAAGTCTTCATGCGTGCAAACCCCAAGACTCTTGTGCAAATCAAAAAGCACTCGTGCGTGCAAGTGCCAAACCCTCTGTGCAACCTCGACAGCCTCCGTGTGTGCAAGCCCCCAACCCTTCGTGCAAACTTGAAAGACTTTGTCTGTGCAAGCCCTTTGTCCGTGCGAGCCCCAAGCCCTTCGTGCGTGCAAGCCACACACTCTTTGTGCATGCAAGCGCCAAACCCTCTGTGCAAACTTGACAGCCTACATGCGTGCAAGCCCCCAACCCTTTGTGCAATGAAAAGCACTCGTGCGTGCAAGCCCTTCACATGTGGAGTCCCAAACTCTTTGTGCATGGAAGCCCCAAACCCTCTGTGCAAATCAAAAAGCACTCGTGCGTGCAAGCCCTTCACGTGTGCAAGCCCCAAACTCTTTGTGCGTGCAAACCCCAAACCCTTTGTGCAAACTCAACAGCCTTCATGCGTGCAAACCCTTTGTGAGTGCAAGCCCCAAACTCTTCATGCATGCAAGCCCCCAACTCTTTGTGCGTGCAAGCCCCAAGCCCTTTGTGCAAAAGAAAAAGCACTCGTGTGTGCAAGCCCTTCACGCCTGGAGCCCCCAACTCTTCGTGCGTGCAAGCCCCAAACCCTTCGTGCAAACTCAACAGCCTTCATGCGTGCAAACCCTTTGTGCGTGCAAGCCCCCCACCCTTCGTGCGACCACAAAAAAAGCATTGCGCGTGCAACCACCAACCCCCTCGGCACGTGCAAGCCCTGGGAGATGCCCCCACCCGGAGCCCCACGTACTGCAGAAGGTGAGGGTGCGCCACGGCCCCAGGCGGATGCCCTGGCTCTGGCAGGCGGTGACGTAGGCGCTGATGGAGCGGCAGACGGTTTCCTGGTGCCCCTCGTAGAGGCACGTGTCGTAGAGGCAGTCGTCGAAGTAGGGGGTGGGGTCGATGGTGCCGTGGCAGGCGGCGAAGGGCCCCTTCTTCTTTATCAGGAGCCCGCAGTGCTTGTCGCCGCGGTAGGCGCGTTTCTCCGCTTCGGTGCAAACTTTGCAGCCTTGGGTGCAACCGGCCCAGCAACCGGGGACGTCGGCCACCTTCCAGGAGTCGGCAAACTGGATGGCGTCAATCGTCGGCTGCCCGTTGCGCAAGGTGAAGTCGTCCTGGGGGTCGCCGTCGGCGTTGCCGCAGAGGCCGCAGACGGCCCGCGAGTAGGTGTTGGGGAGGATGACGCGGGCGTAGCTGTACCAGTCGAAGGTGACGATGACGTCAAAGTCCGTCTTGATAAAGCCGTGGATGCCGCTGAGGTAGGCGCGGACCTTGTTGCCGTGGTTGAAGGGCAGATCCAGCAGGATCCCGTTGACCTGGAAGGGCAACATGGGTTGCATGATGACACGCAAGGGCTTTGAAGCCCACCCAGATGCCACAAAATGGCTTTGAAGCCCATCAAGATGCCACGCAAGGACCTTGTGACCCACCTAAATGCCATGCAAGGACATTGAAGCCAACCCAGATGCTGTGCAATGACCTCACAACACACCTAAACGCCATGCAAAGACCTTGAAGCCCACCCAGATGCCATGCAATGGCTTTAAAGCCCACCCAGATGCCACGCAAGGAACTTGCAACCCACCTAAACACCATGCAAGGACCTTGAAGCCCACCCAGATGCTATACAAGGACCTTGCGAACCACCTAAACACCATGGAAGGACCTCGCAGCCCACCCAGATGCCATGCAACGACCTCACAACCCACCTAAACGCCATGCAAGGACCTTGAAGCCCACCCAGGTGCCATGTAATGGCTTTGAAGCCCACCAAGATGCCACAAAATGGCTTTAAGCCAACCCAGATGCTGCGCAACGATCTCGTGACCCACCTAAACACCATGCAAGGACCTCGCAACCCACCTAAACACCACGCAAGGACCTCGCAGCCCACCTAAATACCATGCAAGGACCTTGAAGCCAACCCAGATGCTGCGCAATGACCTTGTGACCCACCTAATGCCATGCAAGGACCTCACAGCCCACCCAGGTGCCACATAATGGCTTTGCAGCCCACCAAGATGCCACAAAATGGCTTTGAAGCCCACCCAGATGCTGCGCAATGACTCGTGACCCACCTAAACTCCAACCAAGGACCTTACAGCCTACCCAGACACTATGCAAGGACCTCGCAACCCACCTAAACACCACGCAAGGACCTCACAGCCCACCCAGATGCTGCACAATGACTCGTGACCCACCTAATCTCCAACCAAGGACCTTACAGCCTACCCAGACACCATGCAAGGACCTCGCAACCCACTTAAACACCACGCAAGGACCTCGCAGCCCACCCAGATGCTGCGCAAGGACCCTTGCAACTCAACCAGTCCCTCCTTCTCCCCTACCTTGAGCTTCTGGGGGTGCTCCTGGCTGAGGCTGAGGGTGATGTTGTAGACTTGCAGGGTGACTTCCTTGGTGTAGGAGACCACCAGACTGCCCCGATTGTTGTTCTCCACGGTGACGGTGAAGGGGACGAGGCTGGGGTCATCAGAGCAGAGGGCAGCCAACTGGTAGATGCAGGTGCCCATGAAATCAAAGCGGCGCCCGTCGAAGGTGGTGTAATGGGGGTCGCCGGTGGCCACGCAGATGGAACGGGTCTTGGCCACGCACCGCCGCACGCCCTTCACCACGGCGCACATCTCCCCCTGCTTGCAGCTGGCTTCCTTGCACACCACCATGCCCAAATCCTGGTCACACCTGCACTGAGATTGGCAGGTCTCATCGGCCCAAAACTCCT
>NW_009260351.1:49941-57939 GCF_000687185.1 Egretta garzetta | reverse complement strand
GCAACCCATCCCCCCCCCATCCCACCACGCAAGGCCAAGGAAGAAATACGTTGCTTACGGCAGGCCCAAGGGGGCCCCCCGTCATGCACGATGGCCCCATGCTTCTTGCAGGTGGACGCGTACGCCTCCAGCACCTGGCAGAGGATCTTCTTCGCCCCGTTGCTCATGCACACGTCGTAGAGGCAGTTGCGGTAGAATTCCTGGGGCTTGACGACGCTGTGGCAAGCCTTGAAGGGCCCCTGGAAGCTCTTTTTGATAAGGCCACAGTAGTGGTTGCCCCCGTACAGCTCCTTTTTCTCCTCCTCGCACACCGGGCAAGAGCCTTTGCAATAATCCCAACAAAACGGGTCGTCAGCGGCTTCATCGTCGGTGACTTTCCAGCCTCCGGCCCAGGCCACCAGGGCGGTGAGGTTGCTGCCGCCCTGGGGGATGTCATCCTCAGCCTTGAGGTTGAAGTTGCCGCAGAGGCCGCAGGTGTGTTTGTAGTAGCTGCTGGGGAGGTCGATGAGGAGATGCCAGTTCCAGTCGTACGTTACCCGCAGGCCGAAATCCGTCTCCAGCACGGCGCTGAGCCCGCTCTGGGACACATGAACCTTGCCGTGCTCCAGGGTCACCGGGAGCAGCGTCACCACCCCGTTCACCTGCAGGGTGGGGAGAGCCAGACATGAGCCCGGCGTGAGCTCAGGGCGTGCCGGGCCCTGCGGTCACTGCTGGGGGTGTCACGGCCACAGGCAACTGCCGTCGTGGCACACAACACCCTGCTGCAGCCACGCCGTCGCGTGCAATTGTCCACCCGCCCCAAGCTCTGCGCCCTCCAGGTGGGATCCAAACATGGAGCCAAGCCTCGTTGGGGGACGCGGAGACGCTCTGTGCATCAAAACCCCCTCCGGTTTGATGACATCGCTGCCTTTGTCGGGCTTTGCTTTTTCCTCACCCGACCCACGTGCGCTGTCTGCCACCACAAACCTCCCTGGGTGGGTGCCCCACCCTCTTTCAGGTCTCTTGGAGATGTCCTGCAGCCGCCTTTGGTGGGTTTGGCTCCCCCAAGGGGCAGGAAACACCCTCAGCATTGCCCCGTGCCAGGCAGCACATTCCCAGCGCATCCCAACACCTCAAAATTCCACAGTCCAGTTTGATTTTTTTTTTTTTTTTAGCCAAAAATACTGGTGGGCCTGCTGGAGCGGGAGGAGGTGTTGGACATGATGGAGGAGATGGACAGATTGAGAAGGAGGTGGGGAAGAGATGGGTGAAAAAAGAGGTGGGGAAAAAGCCAATTTCCCGTCCATTTTAGGCCAACTCACCCTGACTTTGCCCCTTTCCTTCCGGTGGATGGAGACCTGTTGGCCGTAGACCTTGATGTTGGCCAAGCTGACGTAGGAAACTGATTTCACCCCACCGCGGAGGTCGTTCTTGCCTTCCACCTTGAAGGGGACCAACCTGGCGTCGTTCCCGCAGGATTCAGCCATGGTGTAGGTGCAGGTGCCTTGAAAGTCGAAATCAAGCCCGTCGAAGGTGTGGTAGTGGGGGTCCCCCCAACCCCAGCAGGTGGCCACCAGGGATGGGACACACATGGCTTGTTTGCCTTTCGTCTTGCACCTCTCCTTGGGCCGGCACTGAAGGGCTTTGCAGGGGTCTGGAAGGAGAAGAAACCACAGGAGATGTCTTGCTGAGGGGGCACATCCCATGTCACCACACAAACCAAACATCGTCACCAGCGTTGAGGTCCCACCAAGCGTCCTGTTCTCCCCCTTGGGCTTTCACAGGAGATGGGCAGCTCCGAGATGTAAATAGGAGCTCCACAATCCATCACCGAAGCCCAATTTCCCCTTTTTCAGCCACCTCTGCCCTGCCCCCACCTTGCTTGGAAACGTGTCATGATTGGGTTCATCGTTAGCCAAGGTTGCACCCATCCTTCAAGAAGGTGCCACCGCAGTGAAAACAGGACCTGCGGGTGGGGGTAAAGCTGAGGGGTGGTTTTTCAGAAGCATTTTCCTCCTCCAAAACCTTCCCACCACATTCCCCACCCTCTTATGGTTGGAAGTGGGACCTGTGGCCTCCATCTCCCCTTTCTGTAGGGTTTCCACCTCTACATCAAACATTCAGACCAGCTCCGGGATCTGCTCAGACACTGAGAGCACTTTCTTCCCCCCCCCCGCTACTCAAGCAACCCCATTTTTCCTCACCTTGATTGATGCAACTCAAGACCCCGCCCCGGACTTCGCAGCTCTCATCATCGGTGCAGCTGTGGCCACTGCAGCTCAAGCCCGTGCTGGGGGCGCATGTGCAACGCTGCTTGCACTGATCCTTCAAGACCGACTCGTGGGCCTGCAGGGCGAGAGGTTGCAAAGCGTTGAGATGAGAAGGCCCAACTTCATGATGCGTAAATGCATAAAAATACATAGAAGGGTGGGGGGAGGAACCTTCCTCGGCACCCACATATCTGCTAGGACCTTCCTGGGCACCCATGTCTGTGTTAGGACCTTCCTGGACACCCAAGTGTCTGCTAGGACCTTCCTTGGTGCCCACTTCTGTGCTAGGACCTTCCTTGGCACCCATGTCTGTGCTAGGACCTTCCCTGGCACCCATGTCTGTGCTAGGACCTTCCTTGGCACCCATGTCTGTGCTAGGACCTTCCCTGGCACCCATGTCTGTGCTAGGACCTTCCTTGGCACCCATGTCTGTGCTAGGACCTTCCCTGGCACCCATGTCTGTGCTAGGACCTTCCTTGGCACCCATGTCTGTGCTAGGACCTTCCCTGGCACCCATGTCTGTGCTAGGACCTTCCTTGGCACCCATGTCTGTGCTAGGACCTTCCCTGGCACCCATGTCTGTGCTAGGACCTTCCTTGGCACCCATGTCTGTGCTAGGACCTTCCCTGGCACCCATGTCTGTGCTAGGACCTTCCTTGGCACCCATGTCTGTGCTAGGACCTTCCCTGGCACCCATGTCTGTGCTAGGACCTTCCTTGGCACCCATGTCTGTGCTAGGACCTTCCCTGGCACCCATGTCTGTGCTAGGACCTTCCTTGGCACCCATGTCTGTGCTAGGACCTTCCCTGGCACCCATGTCTGTGCTAGGACCTTCCTTGGCACCCACATCTGCGCTAGGACCTTCCTCAGCACCCACGTTTGTGCTAGGACCTTTATTCCAAGCGATAAAAGAGATGGAAATGCACCCAATTTTTTTCTTACGAAACCACAGAATCGCTTGGCAGATGGGAGAATTGAGGGGGTTTAGGGTTTTTTTTCTGGGGCCGCGCACGCGTCGCCTTTGGAGCAACGCATGGCAAAGCAGCCAGGAGGAAAACATTAAAAAAACCACCACCAAACTCCCCCAAACCTCCTCAAAATCCCCCAAACTCCCCCAAACTCCCCCCAAATCAAGCAGTGGCCACCTTGTAGTATTTCCCATCTACGAAGCATCCACATTTGTTCGTGGGAACGCAGCTGTGGCCGTCAAAGAGGTGCCCCTTCTCACAGCTGCAGCCTTCGACGCAGGTTTTGGGGCATTTGGAGGCATCTCGGAGGCCTGCGCAGCTGTTGAGGCAGATGTTGGTGCAGAGGGAGTAGTTGCTCTTGGCCGGGCAGCTGAGGGCTGGAAGGAAGAGGGTGATGATCCCCAACCCCCCGCCACCACCACCATTGGGTGGAAAGGGCGGCGGCAGCCCAGGGTTGCACCCCAGGGAGCTGGAACGCTGATGAGAACGCAACCCGTTGGCGGTGAGTGTTGGGGGTGAGTCAACATCAGCGCCAACCAGGTGATTGGTTGGGTGGGCTTTTTTCTTGGCGTTGGCTTTTTGCCCCCTGCGGCAATGGAAGTTCAGCCCCCAGGCACCCAAAACGCCAACGAAAACTCACCTGGGCCCACCCTTGTGTTGCCTTCTCCTGCCCCGCCCAAAGCACGGGTGAAAATGCACCCCCCCCGGTGCTTGCGTTGGCTTTTCCTCATCCCCGTGGCCAACGAAAACATGCCCCCTTTGCGCTGGGTGCAATTATTTTCCCACCGTCCTCATCCTCCCCACCCGGGCTTTCCCACCCGTTCGCATCCCCCCAGGCATCGAGGGCGGCCAGTGCCACCGTCACTTGGAAATAAACGGTAAATCCCCGTTTTTCACTCAATCCCAACACCACGGCGCCTTCCCGGCCATGGGAGAACGTTTCCAACCCGCGCTTACGGCAGAAGGATGGTTGTCTCCAAGCTTGGATGGTGGCACCGGCGTCTTGGCAAGCGGTGGCGTAGCTCTGGATGCTCTGGCAGAGGACGTGGGTGTCACCGGCGGCAAGGCAAAGGGCATGGAGGCAGGCTTCAAAATAAGGGGCCGGGTTGATGAGCTGGTGGCAGGACCCAAAGGGGCCCTTTGGGAGCTTGAGGATGCCGCAATAGCTGGGTTTCTGCAGGACCACCACCTTCTCCTCCGTGCAGGCAGGGCAGTCATCCTTGGAGCAGTCGTCGCTGCAGGACGCATCTGACGTTTTCCAAGCAGAGCCAAAGACCTTTGCCGTGGGGGCCTGTTGGCCACTGGGGAGGAGAAAGTCATCGTTGCGTTGCCCGTTGTAGTTGCCACAGAGCCCACAGAGGTGGCCCTGGTAGCTCTGTGGGACTGTGACCATGACGTGGTGGAGGAGGTCATAGCGGATGACGAGGCCGAAGTCAGTCTGAAGCAGGACGCCCATCCCGTGTTGGTGCACCTGGACCCGTCCATTGCTCAGGATGGCCGGTAGGTGGTGGGATATGGAGTCCACCTGGGACAGGGAGAGAGAAATCCTCCAGTGAGCCTCAAGGACACTACAAGGAGAAGGTTAGGGAGAGGTAGGGGCAAAAAAACCATTGGGGGAAGCACCTTCCAACCAACCTTTCAATGAATTTATGTCCCCCACTTTGAAACCAGAAGGCAAAGTGGGGAGGAGCAGGGCTTTGTCTTGCTGCTGGGAGTGAGGTTCTTCCCACCATCAAGGAAAAGCCAATTTTGGGGCTCCTGAAGAGGTGGACCACAAAACATGGCCTTACTGCAACCGCGCAGCACTTGCTTTGCACCAAGAGTTGACGTGCGCCTGTTGACATTGACCCCCGCATAAGTGCAACCAAAAAGAAGGGGGAGAGCTGGGCTTCATGATCCACCTGGACAGGTCCCATTTTGCCTCACACCGAGGTCAACATGAGCCCGTAGGCGTTGCGGCCAAAACGCTTGCACCCAAAAAGAGATGGAGCACATGGCACAGACCACGGTGGTTCCCCTCTCGCCTTGCGTCAAGGTCAACACGAGCCCGTAGATGTTAACGCCAGCACAGTTGCGCCCAGGAAGAGGTGGGCCATGAAAGGCCGCCTTACCATGACATCTCCCCTCTTGCCGCGTGTCAAGGTCAAGGTGTGCCCGTAGACTTCAACGGTCAATGCTTGGATGCCGGAGACTTTCCTCTTCTGCCGGGGGTCCTTCTCGATTTTCACAACAAAGGGTTTGATGTTGTCACCGGCACAGGTCTTCGTGAGGGTGTAGGAACAGGCGCCCGAGATGTTGAAAGCCATCCCGTCGAAAGAGATATAGTTGCGGTCACCGGTGGCCACGCAGGCCTTGAACATGGTGGACGGGCATTGGAAGACCCCATCGATGACTTTGCCTTCGCTGCCTCCGGGGCAAGTTTTTTGGCAGGTGACAGCACCGCCGGCCTGGCACTGACATTTCTCCTGCTTGGAGGGGAAGAAGGTCTCCTTCGCCTTGTAGTAGAAGCCCTGGTGGAGGCATCCGCACTGGGACATGGGGACGCACTCGTCGCCGCTGTACACAAAACCTTCGTTGCAGACACAGCCCTCCTTGCACTGCTCCGAGCATTTCAGCCGGGTGTAGAGGCTGCTGCAGGTCTGCCTGCAGTCCTGCGAGCAGATCTCGTAGTGGCTGTTTGCCGGGCATGGAACATCTGCCACCAAAACCAGGAGGTTCGTTAGGAGCAAGGAAATTACAGGCCAGATCCTCCAGTTTTCCCCTAATTAGGGGCGCGGTGATGAGGTTGACCAGATGTAGATGGATTTTTTTTTTGGAACGCGATCGCGTCCTGGTTAAATCTCACCCCTCCATTGCGTGGACGCGATGAGGGTCCCACCAGGGTCATTCCAACCCTTCCGAGGTGGGGGTTGAGCCGTGAACCACCCGCTTTTCCCCATCATCGTGGAGGAGACAAGGACGTTCCCTCAAGAGCTGCCCCAGCACCAGGTGCCCCAGGCCTCTCTCCTAATTTAGACCTTTTTTTGGGTGTGTCTCGTGCGTTTCACCCTCTGAGCGACCCAGGTGATTGGTCCTCACTCTCGTTTTAGCCAACGGAGAGGAATTGGTGCTTGTTGGGGGCTAAGATTTGTCCCCTTGTAGCCAGGGGTGGCATCTCATTCCCTGGAAGGGTTTGACTTTGGGGGGGCATTGGTTGCGAACAGAGACGATGGGACCAACCTCGGCTTCGGGTGGGGCAACGCCCCATGAAGTGAGAGGATTCCCACCTCTGGTTTGTCCCCACATGGGTTTGGCCCAGGATTGGGGTTCCCTTGGACGCCCACCACCCCTTGTGAAGTGAAAAAACCCCACACACACCCCCCCCCCATTGGCCCAACTTACTGCAGAAATTCTCCTCCCTCCACGCCTCAATGGTCACGCCGGCAGCTTGGCAGGCAGCGGCGTAGCGGGCGATCATGGGGCAGATGGCGTCTTCTCGGTCCGGGAAGAGGCAAAACTCATGCACGCAGTTTTGGAAGTATTTGACGGGGTCCACGTGAGTGTAGCAAGCTCGGAAGGGTCCGTCCACTCGCGGGATGATCCCGCAACCCCTCTGCGCCACCTCCTGGTGCCGCAGAGCCGCCGCGATGGCAGGACATTCCACTTTCGACAGCTCCACACAACCCGGGATGTCGGTGGCTTTCCAGCTGTGGCCGAAGGTGTCTGGGTTTGACGTCACTTGGCCATTTTTCATCATCATCTCATCGCCCGCGTTGCCATTGTAGTTCCCGCAGAGGCCGCACAGGCTGTTTGCGTAAGAGCTGGGCGCTGACACGGTGACTTGGCTTTGCCAGTCGTAGGTGACAGTGAGGCCAAAGTCTGTCTCCAGCACCGCTTCCCGCCCGCCTCTGTAGATGGAGATCTTCCCATCTTTGATGAGATATGGTAGGTTGACCAACTGGTCGTTGACCTGGGGGCAACAGCAAAAAAAAACAACCCAAAAATGTTGGTGTCCAGCAAATTGTGCTTCCGTGCCACTTGCAGCGTGGGCTCCAGCCCGAGCGCCCAAAGTGATGAAGGTGACCTAGTCTAGCCTCGCCCTAGGATGACGCCCCCTCCACAAGCTTGCTCGAGCATTGTTCTTCACTCGTGGTGCCCAACAGCCCATCCAAGAGCTTTCATGCTTCGCTGTGGAGGGACTCATGGAAGGGTTTGGGTCGCAAAAGACCTCTGAAGATCATTTAGGCCAACCCTCCCTGCCAGGGACATCTTCCAGTAGATCAGGTTGCCCAAAGGCCCCTCCAACCTGGCCTTGAACACTTCCAACAATCCCCAACTTCTCTGGGCATCCCGTTCCAGGGTCTCACCACCTTCATCATAAAACATTTCTTCCACATGGCCGATCTAAGTCCACCCTCTTTCCGTGTAAAACTCTTGTCCCCTGCCCTGTCACTACAGGCCTTGGTGTCCCTCCTTCTTCTAAGCCTCTGTTCTGTAGTGAAGCTTCTCCCCACAGCCTCTCCAGCTGAACGACCCCAACTCCCTCAGCCTTTCTTCACAGCAGAGGTGTTCCAGCCCTCGGACTGTCCTGGTGTCCCTTCTCTGGAGCTGTTCTAACAGCTCCACATCTTAGAATCATGGAAGCGTTTGGGTTGGAGAAGCCCTTGAAGATCACCAAGCCTAACCATTCCCCTACCCCTGCCATCCCACCACCAAACCCTGGCCCTCAGCACCGCCCCTGCCCGGCTGTTAAATCCCCCCAGGGCTGGGGACTCGACCCCTTCCCTGGGCAGCCCCTTCCA
>NW_009260351.1:42240-49900 GCF_000687185.1 Egretta garzetta | reverse complement strand
GGCTCCCCTCAGCCTCCTCTGCTCCAGGCTGAACCCCCCCAGCTCCCCCAGCCGCTCCCCAGCAGCCTGGGGCTCCAGACCCCTCCCCAGCTCCGCTGCCCTTCTCTGGACACGCTCCAGCCCCCCCAGGTCCTTTGGGGAGGGAGGGGCCCAACCCTGACCCCAGCAGTCAAGGGGCGGCCCCCCCAGTGCCCAGCACAGGGGCACGCTCCCTGCCCTGCTCCTGCTGGCCACACCACTCCTGATACAAGCCAGGATGCCGCTGGCCCTCTTGGCCACCTGGGCACGCTGCTGGCAATCATTACGTTTAGGCAATTCAGTCTTGTCTTGATTACCCTGGGGCAACCAGACCTGGTAGCTCTGGATCTCAGGGGCGTGGTTGGAGGAAAATATTTGGTGGGGGAGAGAAGAAATGGGAGAAAGTTGGGGTGAGGAGCAGAAAGAGAAGAACGTGGAGATGAGGTGGAGGAGCATCCCCCAAACTCACCGTGATTTTGCCAGGGTGTCCCTGGCTGATCACGATGGTTTTGCCATAGACTTTGACCATCACGAGGGCGATGGAGGAGAGAAGCTGGCTGTCCTTGCGGCCATTCTGCACCAGCACCTGGAAGTCCACCAGACCTTGGCTCTTGTCGCACAACCCAGTCAACTGGTACATGCATGTGCCCTGGAAGATGAACCTCCCGCCGTCGAAGCTCTCATAGTGGGTGGCCCCCACCGCCGTGCAGGTCCTGTAGCTCTTGGGGTAGCAATCCTGGATGCCGTCCTCCACCCGACATTCCTCCCCCATGCGGCAGCTGGCCAGCTGGCACACGGCCCTCCGGGTGGTCGCGTCGCAGACGCAACGTCTGGTGCAGGTGCTGTCGCCCCAAAACTCCTCGTGGAGGCGGTGGAGGCGGCCCTCGAAGACGCAGCCGCACTCGCTCCGGGGGATGCACTCGTTGGTGTCGAACACGAAGCCTTCCTGGCACTTGCAGGTCTCCACGCAGGCCGAGGCATCGCAGTCGGACAAGGCGACATTGTTGCAGGTGGGGGGGCAGGCGGTGCCGCAGGAGGTGTAATTGCTGTTCTTTGGGCAGAAGAAAGCTGTCAAAGGGATGGGACACGATGGTCACGGCGGGGACAACGCTCCCTTGGCCATAAGAAGGTGCAGCAGAGGGCTAAGGAAACCTGCGTGGGCTTCCTGGAGCTTCACATCTACTTTCTAGAGCCACCATGGACCTTCCAGACCTTCTGTGTGGATCTCCTGAATGCACTTTCTGAAGTCGGCCTGGACTTCCTGGACTATCTACCTGGGCTTTTGGGAGTCTCCATGAACTTTCTGGACCTTCTGCATGGACTTTTGGGGGTCTCCATGGACTTTCTGGACCTTCTGCATGGACTTTTGAGACTTGGTCTTTCTGCACAGACTTTTTGGAGCCTTCGGTCACTCTGGACTTTCAGCAGACTTTTTGGAGTCTCAAAGGACTCTATACCTTCTGAATGGACCTTTGGCATGGACTTTCTGGGCTATCTACTGGGACTTTTGGGAGTCTCCATGGACTCCCTGGACTTTCTGCCTGGGTTTTTGGGAGTCTCCATGGTCTCATGGGACCTTCTGCATGGACACGTTTCTGGAGCCTGCATCATGGACTTCCAGCAGAGACTTTTTGGAGTCTCAGAGGACTTTCTGGACCTTCTGAATGGACTTTCTGGACTTTCAGCAGAGGCTTTGGGGACTCTGAACAGACTTTTTCAAATTTCTGCTGGGATTTTTGGGGGCTTGGACTGTCTGGAGTCTCTACATGGACTTTCTCCATGGACTTTCTAGACTTTCTGGGGTTTCCATGGAATTCCTGGAGTCTGCATGGACTTTTGGGCCTTTCTTCTTGGACTAATTTCAATAACCATCTCCAGCCCATGACTCTGCAAGCTTGGGACCCACAACCCTTTCAGGCCCAGCTTTCTACACCCTAATTCAAAACGACCCGGCTCCGCCTTAACGAAGGTCACAGCACCCTGCCCACCCCGGGGGAAGATTCTCTGTCAACCAGGAGCTACTCACGACAATGCGCCACCGTCCTCCAGTCAGACACGGTGATTCCCTCCTCCTGGCAGTGGTCCGCGTAGGCTTTGAGGGCTTGGCACAGCAAGAAGTGGAGCCCATCGTTCACGCAGAGGGTGTAGATGCAGTTTTTCAGGTAGACCATGGGGTCAACGGTGTCGTGGCAGTCCTTGAAGGGCCCCAGCTTTTGGGTGAGCAATCCGCACGACGTCTCCCCCTTGTACTTTCCCCTCTTTTCCCACTGGCAACTTGCGCAGGGCCCGTTGCAGCTGTCCCAGCAATGTTGGCCCTCAATGGCCACCTTCCAGCTCTGGCCCAGCTCCATGGCGTCCCGTGCCCGGTTGCCATCAGGCATGAGGGAATCATCCTGGCTGTTGCCGTTGTTGTTGCCGCACAGCCCACACACTTTGCCAGAGAACATTCCAGGGAGCTTCACCACCACGCGGTCATCCCAGTTGTAGAGGACCTGCATGCCGAAGTCGGTTTTAATCAGCACGGACACGCCCTTCTGCTGCAGCTGGAGTCTCCCATGGACGAGGGAGATGGGGAGGTGGGAGCGGTGGTTGTCCACCTGGAGGAGAAAAAACCAAACCAATCAAAACCCAACAACCCAATGTGAAATAACGTCAAACATGGGGCAAAAAAATGGTGTTTGTTGAGCTTGGAGGGGTCTTCTTGCAAGAGGTGACCATGCAGGACTGTCGCCAACGTGTGCACGGCAAAGCGTGGCCTTGTTCAGGTTGGAAAAGCCCCTTAAGATCATCATTAAATATCATAATGATTTTTGGCACGTACCCTCACGATCCCATTCTCAGACCTGACCACGGTGATGGTAATGCTGTAGACTTGGACAGTGATGGAGGCGAGGTAAGAGACTTTGGGGTTGCCCCTGTGTTGGTTTCTGGCCTCAACATTGAAGATGGGCAGGGTGGGATCCGAATTGCAGGTCTTGGTCAAGGTGTAGGTGCACGTGCCCATGAAATCAAAGGTTTTCCCATCGAAGGTTCGGTAGTGGGGATCGCCGGTGGCCCAGCAGGTCGAGACAGCTTCTTGAACGAACATGTATTGATCGTTCATTAGCTCGCACTCCTTGCAGGTCACATCTTCATAGGAGGGTGGAGGAGGAGCTGCAGAAAAAGGGGAAAAAAAACCCCAAACAACCCATGGATGGCAACCACGGCAAAGACCCAGCCGTTGGCAAGATGCAACCATGTGCCCATCCTACTTACTCGTAGCGCAAAGGCCGCTGAAACCGTAACCGGCGTAATTCTGGAAGCCAAAGACCATGAGGCCAAAAGGTGCCTCCTGGTGCTCGGCGCTCTGGATTTCTGCTGCTTTGCTCATGGTGATGATGGCCCAGGACAAGTCTGTGCCGGGAATCTCTTGCCAGGCCATGCTCCTCTCCGGATTCTGGTTGACGGTGGTGGTGCTGGCATCAGTGCTTTGGGCTATGAGGACCACGTGGTTCTCGTAGCCATCCAGGCTGCTGACCCGGTAGGACGTGCAGTAGGAGGAGATGGGTAGGACGTTGAGTAGGAAGGGGTCGCGATAGTACAGGCCCTTCTTGGCGCCGGTGAAGAAGTAAAGCACCTGAATCGCATCTGAAGCCCTCACGTAAAGAGGTGAATTCTCCCGGATCTCAAACTCACGGACCTCCCCGTCCGCCACGTTCTCGGTGACGTCTAAATTCCCCCTGTTGTAGGTGATGGAGGTGTCCTGGGACGCCACGACGTAGGCGAAGTCAGTGTAGGCCTGAAAGGGGTTGGGGACGACGACATAGGCTCTGCCCCAGGCGGCGACGGGCAGAAGCTGCTCAACCACAAAGTCGCAGCCCGTGTTTATCTTCACGCAGCTGTGGCCACTGAGGACGGCGACGGCGTTGTCCGACGTGATCTTGGTGCCTGACAGATCAGAGCTGCTTTGGATTTGGATGCTGTGGTAGGGGTTCAAGAAGACTTCGATGGTCGACCCAGTGGTGTAACTCCTCCCTTGGAACACAACCTTGCCCCGGGGGTTGATGGAAACAATGGCCCCGGTCTTCCCGGCCACCACAGCAAACTCCTTCAGACCTCTATTGGCCGTGTCCTCCGGTGTCACCACGTAATAGTTGTTGCCCAACAGATCTACGGGCAAAATGGTGGTGGCGCCCACGGTGTAACTTGCGGAGCTGACGGCGACCACGGAGATCTCCTCGGAGGCCTGAATCAAGATGGCTTTATCCGAAAGCTGGTTGCCGACCAGCTGCACGTTCTCAGGGATGCGGAGAGAAACGGTGGTGTCTTTCCCAAGGGCGAGGGTGTTGGTGAAGGCGCCACCTCTCAGCGTCACCGTCACCTTGGTGGAGTTGCCGTAGGCCGTGAGGAGGAGCTGGATGGTGGGGTTGCTGTTTTCGGCATCGTTCTGCAGGAAGACGGTGAAGAATTCCTTGCCGCGGAAAGTTGCGGTGGAAAGACCTGGGAAAAGCCGGGAAAAAAGGGGTTTACGGGAGAAGGGTCAGGTCATTTTTTTTTTCTGGCTGCAGAAATTAAAGCAGAAAATTCAGCCAAAAAATTAAAAATAAGCCAAATCACGAAATAAGGCCGCATCTTTTTTCGCAAGTTCTGCAAATTCTGCCAAAAAACCCCAAGGAACGAGGGTGTTTGGGCTCAAAAAAACCATGGAATGTCCTGGAAAAATTAAAAAAATAGGGAATAATGGGTTCTTTTGGCCACAGAAAGACGCAGCGGCAAGCAGCGAAGAGGTGAGGAAATAGATTTTGCTGCAGAAATCGTGATAGAAATTTTGGAAAATTGGAAATTAGGGAATAAATTTTGGTTTGATTTTTTTTTCCCCCTCACCAAAATTCGCAGTTGGAAAAGCTTGGAAAATCAAAAACAGGGAATAAAAGTGTTTTGCTGCCAAAATTGCAATGGAAAATGTGGGGTTGAGGAGGGGGTTTGGGGTGGGATTTTCTTAAAGCCCCTAATAAGGGGGGGGGGTTTGCAGGAATTTTAATAAATTATAAAAAATAAAGACTAAAATGCAGGAAAAAGGGAATTCAGCAGCAGAAAGGGGGGAAAAAAGTGGGAAAAAAGGGGTTTCTGGGTGTATAAATTGCCGTAGGAAGCCCCAAAAAAACTCCACAGGAAAGAAATTTCTCATTTTGCTGCCAAAATTTGCAGTAAAAAGGCATTAAAAAGAGGTAAAAAAGGGGTTTTGTTGCTGAAGGAAAGGAAAAGAAGAGTTTTGCTGGGGAAAAAAAATGGGGAATTTGGGGGTTTTGGGAGAAGAAAATGAGCAACGAGGGATTTTTGGTGAAAATAAATTGGATTTTTGATAAAAAACTCAGAAAGAGGAAGGTTTTTTTTAAAAAAAAACCAATGAAACCAATTAAAAAAGTGTAGTAAGGTGTGGTTTTTAGCCTTTTTCCCCTTTTTCCCCTTCTTCCCCCCTTATGCCCCCTTTTTTTTGTTTTTTTTTTTTAGGAAAAACACACCCAGGCGTGGGGCTGTTTCCTAAAAATATTGAGAAATTCTGTGGTTTTTTATAAAAAATTGATGTTAAAAGGGTTTTTTTGGGAAGGAAAATTAAAACAGAGACATATTTGGTGTGGCGGGCGATAATATTTTTGATTTGGGGGTCAAAAAAGAACAGCTGAGAAGGGCTTTTAAATTTTATTTCCTGAGAAAGCGGGGAATAAGGTGGCTTATTTTTGGGGGAGGGGGAAAAAAACCCCAAAACTACAAAAATAATAAAAAAACCCCAAAGTAAAAAGGTTTTAATGGTACAAAAACATGGGGGAAAAGGGCTTTTTCCTGAAAAAAACCCCAACCCCTGACGCAAAATTGGTTTAAAAAAGCTTTTTTTTAATTCTTAAGGAAAAAAAACCCCCAGAAACCGGATAATTTGGGCATTAATTTTTTATTTTTACTAATTAACACCCCCCCCCGAATGACAGGGATGGGCGATTTTGCGTCAGGCACAGGTGGGAAATGTTGATTTTATTGGGTTTTAAACCCCAAAGCCATGGGGAACCTTGGCCAAACCTGGGCCGGGGCAGTTGAGGCACAAAACTGACCGGGGAGAAGGGGTTTTGGGTGGAAAAAAGGGGAAATTGGGTTTTTTTCTGGGGAAAAAATAGGGAAAAAAACTGAAGAGGTGATAAGGACACTGCTAAAAAAACCAAAAACCAACCCAAAAATGCTCCCCCCCACCACCCTCACCCCCAGGTAATATGTTTTTTTATTAAATAAACAGGGTTTTTTATTAAAAAATCAGAATTTTTAAAATAAAAAGGTGGGGTTTATTAAAAAAACAGGGGTTTTAAATTAAAAATAGAGGGGTTTATTAAAAATATTTTTTTATTAAAAACCAGGTGTTTTTTATTAAAAAAATAGGGGTTTTATTAAAAAACAGGGGGTTTTAATTAAAAAGTAGGGTTTTTATTGAAAAAGAGGGGGGGGTTATTAAAATAAAAGTTTTTATTAAAACCCAGGGGTTTTTAAATTAAAAAAATAGCTTTTTATTTAAAAACCAGAGTTTTTAATTTAAAAAATAGGGGTTTTATAAAAAAAAAGCCAACAGGTTTTTTTTTAAATTAAAAAATAGTTTTTTATAAAAAACCAGGGTTTTTTATTAAAAAAAAAAATCAGCAATAAGGGATTTTGGGGGGGGATAAAATTGGAAATTTGGGTGTTTTTTTCCCTTACGCCAGACAGGGAATTAAGGGCGCTTGGGTGCAAAGCAGGGAAGAAAACCGAAATTGGCATTTTCTGGAAGAAAAGTTGCTAAAATGCTTTTTGCTGAAAACCAGAGAGATGACGGTGGGGGTTGGTGAAAAAAACGGGTTTATTTCCTAAAAAAAGGCGATTTTCTGAAACAAAGGGTTTTTTTCTGGCAAGGAAATTGAAATAAAAGTGATTTTGGGGGGGGAAATAAAAAGGAAGTGGGGGGGTTGTGTGGAAAAGCCCTGGAAATTGGGCATTTGCATGAAATAAACCCAGAATAACGGCGTTTTGGGGGAGAAAAACCAGAAAAGCCGGGCAGAAAGGGCTTTTTTTCCCCCAAAAAACAGGGAATAAAGACACTTTTGGGGGGGGGAAATCAAAGCAGAAAAGGGATTTTTTCCTGAGGGAAAAAAAATCCCAACAGGTTAATGAGGAATGAGAGGTTTTTTCCTTAAAATAAAAGCAAATAAAGGGTTTTTTTCCTTAAAAAAGGGAAAAAAGGGAGGAAAAAAGAGATTTTCCCGCCTAAAATAAAGCCCTGGTGTTAACAGAATAAAAAATTTAATTTTTTTACCTCAAAAAACCCCCCAAACCCCAACAAAGGGGGGAAAAGTTTTTTCCTTAAGCAAAATATTTCCTTAAAAATTGTTTTGTTCTGTAAAAAACGAGGAAATGAGGGCACTTTTTTTGGGGAAAAAAGGGTGATAAGGGCTCTTTGCTGAAAAAAATAAATAGAAATGGGGTGAAAAGGGCTTTTTTGTGGTGAAAAAATCAGGGGGTGGGGGAATTTTGGTGAGGCAAAGGGGATAAAATTGGGGAAAAAATGAGGGGAAAAGGGAGAATTCCTGGAAAACCAAAGAAACGGGGAATGGGGCTTTGTCACTGCGGGACCTGCAGTAGAAAACCCGGA
>NW_009260351.1:39390-40937 GCF_000687185.1 Egretta garzetta | reverse complement strand
TGGTGTCCCCTGCAGACCCAGCACCCATCATGGTGTCCCCTTCAGGTCTTGCACCCATCCCAATGTCCCCTGCAGACCCAGCACCCATCCCAATGTCCCCCATGCACCCAGCACCCATCATGGTGTCCCCTGCAGACCTTGCACCCATCCCAATGTCCCCTGCAGACACAGCACCCATTGTGGTGTCCCTTGTGCACCCAGCACCCATCATGGTGTCCCCTGCAGACCCAGCACCCATCATGGTGTTCCCTGCAGACCCAGCACCCAACCCAACATTCCCTGTGGATCCTGCACCCATTGTGGTGTCCCCTGCGGACCCTGCACCCATCATGGTGTTCCCTGCAGACCCTGCACCCATCCCAACGTCCCCTGCAGACCCTGCACCCATCCCAATGCCCCCTGTGCACCCAGCACCCATCGTGGTGTCTCCTGCAGACCCTGCACCCATCACAACATTCCCAGCACCCATTGTGGTGTCCCCTGTGGACCCAGCACCCATCATGGTGTTCCCTGCAGACCCAGCACCCAACCCAACATTCCCTGTGGATCCTGCACCCATTGTGGTGTCCCCTGCGGACCCTGCACCCATCATGGTGTTCCCTGCAGACCCAGCACCCAACCCAACATTCCCTGTGGATCCTGCACCCATTGTGGTGTCCCCTGCGGACCCTGCACCCATCATGGTGTTCCCTGCAGACCCAGCACCCAACCCAACATTCCCTGTGGATCCTGCACCCATTGTGGTGTCCCCTGCGGACCCTGCACCCATCGTGGTGTTCCCTGCAGACCCTGCACCCATCCCAACGTCCCCTGCAGACCCTGCACCCATCCCAATGCCCCCTGTGCACCCAGCACCCATCGTGGTGTCTCCTGCAGACCCTGCACCCATCACAACATTCCCAGCACCCATTGTGGTGTCCCCTGTGGACCCAGCACCCATCATGGTGTTCCCTGCAGACCCTACACCCATCGTGGTGTTCCCTGAAGACCCTGCCCCTATCACAATATCCCAGTTGTGATGCCCCAGTTCTAACCCACCATGGCCACCACCTCTAACCCGACAATCCCCAAACCCTTCCTGATGCCACCTCGAAGACCCCACCCTTCCCCCTCTTGCCCTCAAACCCTCCCGGTAACCTTCAACAAAGCTTCCTGAAGGTGAAATCTCCACACACACACACACACCCTCCCCCCACCCCCCCAAAATTACCCAAATTCTGCTGAAAAAGGGGTCAAATTCCAGGAGAACCCTCCCACCTTCTGGATGTTCTCAGAGATGCCAGGTGCCCACCATCACTCAACATCTCTTGGGGGTTAACGACTGGGTTCCTGCACCCACCCCCCCAAAATTACCCAAATTCTGCTGAAAAAGGGGTCAAATTCCAGGAGAACCCTCCCACCTTCTGGATGTTCTCAGAGATGCCAGGTGCCCACCATCACTCAACATCTCTTGGGGGTTAACGACTGGGTTCCTGCACCCGGTGGGAGCTTATGGGTGGCATCAAACCCAACTCAACGTCGGCTTGGGACAGAGAGAGAAAAAATCC
>NW_009260351.1:37225-38569 GCF_000687185.1 Egretta garzetta | reverse complement strand
GGGTCTGCAGGGGCCACCACGATGGGTGTGGGGTCTGCAGGGGACCTTGGGGTGGGTGCTGGGTCTGCAGGGGACATTGTGATGGTGCAGGGTCTGCAGGGGACACCACGATGGGTGCAGGATCCACAGGGAATGTTAGGGTGGGTGCTGGGTCTGCAGGGCACACCACGATGGGTGCAGGGGACATTGTGATGGGTGCAGGGTCTGCAGGGGACACCACGATGCGTGCTGGGTCTGCTGGGGATGTTGGGGTGGGTGCTGGGTCCACAGGGGACACCATGATGGGTACTGGGTCCACAGGTGACGTTCCAATGGGTGCTGGGTCCACAGGGAATGTTGGGATGGGTGCAGGGTCTGCAGGGGACACCACGATGGGTGCTGGGTCTGCTGGGGATGTTGGGGAGGGTGCTGGGTCTGCAGGGGATTTTGGGGTGGGTGCTGGGTGTGCAGGGGACATTGCCATGGGTGCAAGATCTGAAGGGGACATTGTGATGTGTGCTGGGTCCACAGGGGATGTTGGGGTGGATGCAGGGTCTGGAGGGGGCTTTGGGGTGGGTGCTGGGTCCGCAGGGGACACCACGATGGGTACAGAATTTGCAGGAGACATTGTGATGGGTGCTGGGTCCCCAGGAGACGTTGTGATGGGTACTGGACCCACAGGGGATGTTCTGATGGGTGCAGGATCCACAGGAGATGTTGCAATAGGTGCAGGATCTGTAGGTGATGTTCCAATGGGTGCTGGATCCACAGGGGGCATTTTGAAGGGTGCAGGATCCATAGGGAACACTGTAACGGGTGCTGGGTCCCCAGGGATGTTGCCACGGGTGCTGGACCCGCAGGGGACATTGTGATGGGTGCTGGACCCATGGGGGATGTTGCGAGGGGTGCTGGGTCCACAAGGGACATTGCCATGGGTGCAGGGTCTGCAGGGGACACCACGATGGGTGCTGGACCCACAGCGGATGTTCCATGGGTGCTGGACCCACTGGGGACATTGCCATGGGTGCTGGACCTACAGGGGATGTTGCCATGGGTGCTGGACCCACGGAGGACATTGCCATGGGTGCTGGACCCACAGGGGATGTCATGAGGGGTGCTGGACCCACAGGGGATATCATGAGGGGTGCTGGACCCATGGGGATGTTGCCATGGGTGCTGGACCCACGGGGGACGGGGTGCTGGACCCACAGGGGATATCATGAGGGGTGCTGGACCCATGGGGATGTTGCCATGGGTGCTGGACCCACAGGGGACGTTGCCATGGGCCCAGCAATCCCTGCTCAGGTTTCCTCCATTGCCAACGTCTTTGGGGGGAGCAAATCCCACCGCACCTGCGTTGCCCCC
>NW_009260351.1:29200-34848 GCF_000687185.1 Egretta garzetta | reverse complement strand
TGGTGAGACCAACATCTGGACCCCATCTCCATCGCCAAGCCAAGGGGTTGACCCAACGTGGGTTGCCACCACAGCGGGTGTTGACCTGGTGTCTTTTGCAGGTGAACAACAACGGCGTGATTTCCTTTGATAGACGGGTCAACCAATACACCCCCGACCCCTTCCCCCTGGACGACGGGCGCCCCTTTGTCACCCCGTTCTGGGCGGACGTCAACAACGTACTGGGAGGGGATATCTTCTACCGAGAGACCACCGACCCGACACTGCTGGCACGCATCACGAAGGACATCAATGAATACTTCCCCAAGCTCCCCTACACCGCCACGTGGGCTTTCGTGGCCACTTGGGACCATGTGGCCTATTACGGCTCTACCAGCAAAAAGGTAAGGTCCACGTGTCGGCCATATGACCCACATGTTGGCCGTATGACCCACGTGTTGGCCATATGACCCATGTGTTGGCCATATGACCCATGCGTTGGCCATATGACCCACGCATTGGCCGTATGACCCATGCGTTGGCCATATGACCCACGCGTTGGCCGTATGACCCACATGTTGGCCATATGACCCATGCGTTGGTCATATGACCCACGTGTTGGCCTTCGTGACCCATTTGTTGGCCTTCATGACCCCCTCGTTGGCCTTTGCAACTTATTTGTTGGTCTCATGACCTATTCGTTGGCCGCTGATAGTGTCATCTCCCTCTTCCTATTTTGCAGGGGAACACCTTCCAAGCCGTCCTGACCACCAACACCAAGATGTCCTTCATCATCCTCAACTATTGGGATATCCAGTGGACTACGGGTGTGGCAAGCGGCGGGGACCCTGAAACGGGACTTGGAGGGACCCCGGCCCACGTACGTGGGGCTGAAGGCAAAAGTAGAGGGAAACAGGATGAAGGGAGTTGAGGAATGCGGGAGGAGGTTGACCAGGAATGGTTTTGGGGGACACCACCAGGTTCATCCAAGACTGGAAGCTGGCCTGTACCATTATGGGGGGACAACAATGGCAATGGTAGGGTGGTGGCCCTCAACAGTTTGGGGAGAAACCACCAGGTTTGCTCGTGGTAGGAGGTTGGCCCGTACCATCTCCTGGCAAGAATGATGAGGGTTGGAGGTTGGCCCATAACAGTTTTGCTGGACACCACCAGGTTCTCCAAGGGTTGGAGGTTGTCCTGTAACATTTTTGGTGGACACCACCAGGTTCTCCAAAGGTTGGACTGTAACGTTTTTGGTGGACAACACCAGGTTCTCCAAGGGCTGGAGGTTGGCCCATAAAGTTTCTGGTGGACACCACCAGGTTCTCCAAAGGTTGGAGGTTGGCCTATAACATTTTTTGGGGGACCACCACCAGTAGGAGGTTGTCCCACACCATTAATCCCTCCAAATCCTCCATTTTGTCCCCCTTTCCAGGCCGGCTTCAACAGTGGAGATGAAACCAACTTCTACAACATCCCCAGCTCCCAGACCCCAGCCATCATCAACATCACCAAGACCTCCAACGTCAACGTCCCGGGGCGTTGGGTCTTCCAGGTGGATGACTTTAAGGTGACGGGGGTCCCCACCGAGGCGCCCAAGGCCGCCGACAGCAACAACTGCTGGTTGTGAGTTGGGGGGTTTTTGGGGTGGAAACCTGGAAAAAAAGGAGAATCGAGAATTTCTTGGAGAACGTTTCCTCCTCTTGACTTCTTGGGTTCTTCCTGCAGATAAACCAAGGTGTCCGGGGTGGTGGAACCACCCCCGCTGTCCCCGTTGTCCCCCTGTCACGTGCCTAGGACGGGCACACCCAGCGGGATGCGTCAACCTCTCCCAGAGCAATAAAATCGCAGCCGAGACGTCGTGGCCTCCGGGGTCTTCATTTCCCACCCGCATCTGCGTCCTTTGAGGGGTGGGGTGTGGGGGGGGTGTTGGACCTCCAGGGGCATGAGGTCATCAATTTTTTTACCTCGTTTGCATTAATTTATGACTTATCACCCTCCGCATCCTTAAATTTCCGATTTATCGCCCTCCACGTCCACAAATTTCCGATTTATCGCCCTCCGTGTCCTTAAATTTATGATTTATCGCCCTCCGTGTCCTTAAATTTATGATTTATTGCCCCCCGTGTCCACAAATTTTAGATTTATCGCCCTCCGTGTCCTTAAATTTATGATTTATTGCCCCCCGTGTCCACAAATTTTAGATTTATCGCCCTCCGTGTCCTTAAATTTATGATTTATTGCCCCCTGTGTCCACAAATTTTAGATTTATCACCCTCTGCAGCCACAAATTTAGGATTTTTCGCCCCCGCATCCATAAATTTATAATTTATCGCCCTCCGTGTCCACAAATTTCCAATTTATCGCCCTCCATGTCCACAAATTTATGATTTAGCACCCTCCACGTCCACAAATTTCCGATTTATTGCCCTCTGTGTCCTTAAATTTATGATTTATTGCCCCCTGCATCCACAAATTTATGATTTATCACCCTCTGCATCCACAAATTTAGGATTTTTCACCCCCGCATCCATAAATTTTTGATTTATCGCCCTCCATGTCCACAAATTTTAGATTTATCGCCCTCCACATCCTTAAATTTACAATTTATCACTGTCTGCGTCCACAAATTTATGATTTATCGCCCTCCACATCCTTAAATTTATGATTTATTGCCCTCCGCGCCCTTAAATTTGCCATTTATTGCCCCCTGCGTCCACAAATTTATGATTTATCGCCCTCTGTGTCCTGAAATTTATGATTTATTGCCCTCTGCGTCCTTAAATTTACAATTTATCGTCCTCCACGTCCACAAATTCACGATTTATCACCCTCTGTGTCCTTAAATTTATAATTTATTGCCCTCCATGTTCTTAAATTTACAATTTATCACTCTCCGCGTCCACAAATTTATGATTTATTGCTCTCTGCACCCTTAAATTTATGGTTTATTACCCCCGCATCCTTAAATTTGTGATTTATTGCCCTCCACATCCTTAAATTTCAGATTTTTTGCCCTCCGGGAATGTTTCTGCTCCCGAGCGCCCCCCACCTGCAAAAAAAAAAAAATCACGTGAATTTGAAAAGAAAACCCCAAAACTTCCAAATTCAGGGGTGCTGAGCACAGCGCTGGCGGGGAAAAAAAAAATCAAAACCCCCAAAATGCCAAAAGAAATGGTTCCCAAATTCTCTGGGCTCATTTTATTTGTGGTCATTACGGATTTTTCCCCCGTTTATGGGAATTTTCCAACCGGGATGTGAGGGCTGGGTTGTGCCAGAAGGCCCCGGTCACTGATTTAAGGGAAAAATCCAAATTTGACGGGAAAAAAAGCACCCAGAAAACCACAAAGTGGGAAAATATTTTCCCTAAATCGGAATTTTTTCCTAAATTGGAATTTTTTCCCTAAACAGGAATTTTATCCCCAAATCAGAATTTTTCCCTAAATTGGAATTTTTTCCCTAAATCGGAATTTTTTCCCTAAATTGGAATTTTCCCCTAAGTTGGAATTTTTTCCTTCATGAGGAATTTTTTCCCTAAATCAGAATTTTTTCCCTAAATCGGAATTTTTTCCCTAAATTGGAATTTTCCCCTAAGTTGGAATTTTTTCCTTCATGAGGAATTTCTTCCCTAAATCACAAGTTTTTCCCTAAATTGGAATTATCCCTAAATCAGAATTTTATCCCCAAATTGGAATTTTTCCCCCAAACCAGAATTTTTCCCCTAAATTGGAATTTTTTCCTTAAATCAGAATATTTTCCCTCATGAGGAATTTTTTCCCTAAATCAGAATTTTTTCCCTAAATTGGAATTATCCCTAAATCGGAATTTTATCCCCAAATTGGAATTTTCCCCCAAAACCAGAATTTTTCCCCTAAATCGGAATTTTTTCCTTAAATCAGAATATTTTCCCTCATGAGGAATTTTTTCCCTAAATCAGAATTTTTTCCCTAAATTGGAATTATCCCTAAATCGGAATTTTATCCCCAAATTGGAATTTTCCCCCAAAACCAGAATTTTTCCCCTAAATCTATCCCCAAATTGGAATTTTCCCCCAAAACCAGAATTTTTCCCCTAAATCGGAATTTTTTCCTTAAATCAGAATATTTTCCCTCATGAGGAATTTTTTCCCTAAATCAGAATTTTTTCCCTAAATTGGAATTATCCCTAAATCGGAATTTTATCCCCAAATTGGAATTTTCCCCCAAAACCAGAATTTTTCCCCTAAATCGGAATTTTTTCCTTAAATCAGAATATTTTCCCTCATGAGGAATTTTTTCCCTAGATCAGAATTTTTTCCCTAAATCAGAATTTTTTCTCTAAATCAGATTTTTTTCCCTCATGAGGAATTTTTTCCCTAAATCAGAATATTTTCCCTCATGAGGAATTTTTTCCCTAAATCACAATTTTTTCCCTAAATTGGAATTATCCCTAAATTGGAATTTTATCCCTAAATTGGAATTTTATCCCCAAATTGGAATTTTTCCCCAAATCAGAATTTTTTCCCCTGAATCGGAATTTTTTCCCTAAATCAGAATTTTTTCGCTAAATCAGAATTTTTTCCCTCATGAGGAAATTTTTCCCTAAATCAGAGTATTATCCCTAAATTAGAATTTTTTCCCTAAATCGGAATTCTTTCCTTAAATCAGATTTTTTTCTCTAAATCAGAATTTTTTTCCTAAATCGGAATTTTTTCCCTAAGGAGAAAATGGTTTCGCACATGGACCGGAGCACAAACACCCAACACGCAGGCGACGCGCACGGGCGGCGCCCATGACACCCCCGGGGCACACACACACACCCCCCACGCCCCCCACTCAACACACAACTCGGCACAAAGACCCCACAAAAAGTTGCGCCCGCAATGCGTTGTGATGTGACGCAACACACACAACACACACACAACACACACACACACAACACACACACAACACACACAACACACACAACACACACACACAACACACACACAACACACACAACACATACAACACACACACAACGCACACAACACACACACACAACACACACAATGACACAACACACAATTCGGCACAAAGACCCCCCAAAAAGTTGCGCCCAAAATGTGCTCTGATGTGACGCAACACACACACAACACACACACAACACACACCGTGACACACAAACACCCCAAAACATGGCACCCCCATACAATCTGACGTTACACAATCACACAACACACAACTTGGCACAAACAACCCCAAAACGTGGCACCCACAACACACCGTGACACGACACCACACACACACAACACACACTGTGACACACACCATGACACCCCCCCAAACCATTGTACCCCCATACAATTTGACATCACACACACACGCACACAATCACACAACACACAACTCGGCACAAAGACCCCCCAAAAGTTGCACCCACGACACGCCGTGACACAACACAATGCACACACACACACACACAACCCCATGACACACAAACACCCCAAAATATGGCACCCACGAGACACCGTGACACAACACAACACACACACAAGGCACACACAACACACACACAATGCACAGCACACAACACACAACTTCGCACAAGCACCCCCAAAACGTTGCACCCCCATACAATCTGACATCACACAATCACACACACACACAGTCACACAACACACAACTCGTCACAAAGACCCCCCAAAAAGT
>NW_009260351.1:26247-26555 GCF_000687185.1 Egretta garzetta | reverse complement strand
GGCCGGGGAAAAGCTGATGAGCGGTGGCGGCGCTGGACCGTGGTGCTATGGGGTGAGTCCAACAAGGGTGGAGAAACTCATCACATCCCATAAAATCCCCCCCCACACCCCCAAAAAATGTGAATCACCTCAAAATAAGATTTTTTCCAGCCCAAGAGGCCACGTTTCGCACCCCCTGTCCCACGAAAAGTCATGGAATCATGGAATCGATTGGGTTGGAGAAGACCTTTCAGGTCACCAAGCCCAACCATCCCCCTACCCCTGCCATCCCACCACCAAACCCTGGCCCTCAGCACCACCTCTGCCCG
>NW_009260351.1:18206-25711 GCF_000687185.1 Egretta garzetta | reverse complement strand
GTGACCCCGGGGCAGGACCCGGCCCTTGGCCTTGTTGCCCCTCACCCCATTGGGCTGGGCCCATGGATCCTGCCTGGCCAGGTCCCTCTTCAGAGCCCTCCTCCCCACCAGCAGGTCCACGCTTCCACCCAACATGGTGTCATCTGCAAACTGACTGAGGGTGCCCTCGATCCCCTCATCCAGGTCATTACTAAAGATGTTAAACAGAGCTGGGCCCAAAACTGAGCCCTGGGGCCACCGCTTCTGACCACTGATTTGAACTCCGTTGACCACCACTCTCTGGGCTGGGCCACCCAGCTCTTTTTTTACCCCATCGCCTCAAAAGTCCATCAAGCCAATAATCCACAGCATCAACGCTAATTCATTTCTCAAAACCCATGTCCCATCAGCTCAGCAGCCCATTGATTTGCTGTCCCTTGGCCACCAAGATCCAATCAGGCGCCACCTTGAGCCCACCTAGAGTCTCAGCCCCTAGCAAGGGTGGCCAGTTATGGATGACGAAGGTGCTGATGACAAATTCTCCTCTTCCTTGGGCTTTTCTAGGTGGTTTTTACCTGCTCAATGTGGTTGCGTCAGCTCCGCATCACCTGGGGGAGGACTTTGTGGTGGCCTTCATGCAGAACGGTTTGCAGCAAACCCTCAACAGCAACTTCAAGCTGCTCATCACGGGTTATTCGCCCTTCACTTCTGTAACCATCTCCATGAAGAAGCCAGGCTTGAGGATGACAGTGCAGGCGAGCGCCGGCCAAACCATCCTGGTGAAGGTCCCGCCCCAAGCAGAGATGGTGGGAAGTAAAATCTTTGACAACACTGTGGTGGTGAGGGCCAACAACGCCATCTCCGTGGTGATGGTCAATGAGAAACCCACCTCGGTTGACTCAACCGTGGTATACCCAGTGCACAGCTGGGGCACGGAGTACCACGTCGTGACACCCAACGTGGGCACTGATCGCTATGGTGAGTTCGTGGTGGCTGCCTGGGATGAGCCCACTGTGGTGGACGTGCACCTCAAAGCCGCGGTGACCTACCAAGGCCGGTCTTACCCCCGGGGCTCAGTGCTCTCCATCAGCCTGGAGCCCTTCCAAGCAGCCCAGCTCCAAAGCCCGTCCGATATGTCTGGCACAAGGATCGTGGCACAGAAACCCGTGGCTGTCTTCACCGGCCACACTTGCTTGGCCAGGTTTGCCCACTGTGACCATTTGGTGGAGCAGCTCCAACCCGTTTCCAGCTGGGGCACCACCTTCATTGTGCCGCCGTTGCCTTTCGAGACCCAGTCTGATATCATCTACGTCTCCACCTCCCAGCAGACACGTGTGGAGTCTCAACACGGGGTGACCAAGACCACTCGGGAGCTCCGGCCCAACCGGTCAACCCTCTACGGACTCCAAGCCTTAAACACCTTGTACCTCTCCACCAACGCGGGCATCCAGGTCATTTTTTTTGCCGACGGAGGTAATAAAGGCGCCGTCTCTTATGACCCATTTTTTATGACCATCCCAGACGTCTCCAGCTACTGCAACTCCTATAACCTCTTCGCCCTGGAGGGTTACGATAATTACGCCCTGCTGATTGTCAAGACCTCGGAGACAACTGGAATGACGCTCAACAAAACACCGTTGAGAAATGTGGCCTGGAAACCCATCCCGGGCACCGAATACTCCTGGGCTGGGCAGAGTTTGGGCAGTCAATTCGCCGTCCATACGCTGGAGCACAAGACGTCCCCCTTCGGGTTGCTCAATGTAGGGATCCGGGAGCAAAAAGCCTATGGGGCGGCAGCCGTTTGCGACAGCGGTGAGTGCTCCATGGCCACCTCTGGCTCCCTCCACTCCCTTTTTGCTCCCTGCCTGCAAATAAAATTCCACCCTCCAAGCCAGGGCGCCCATAACGTCCCCTTCCCACACCCCGCCACCTGCTAAAGACTGAGCTTGCACCTAGAAAAGCACCTAAAAATCAGCTGGTTTGAGCGAGAACTGGGCTTTTCTCTGGTGGCAGAAGGACAGGCAGGGCTGACATGGGGTCGTTCGCCCAACATGGCTCTGGAGGGGATGTTTCTTCTGTATCATCCCTAAATAATCGATAAATAAATCATCTGTAATTAAATAATCAATGAAAGGAGCCGTCAACGATCGACCTAGAGGCTCAGGCCTAAGCTTAGGGTCGCTAAACCCGGCTGGGATGAATTTTTATCCCTACATAATGGATAAATAAATCATCTGTAACTAAACAATCGATGAAAGGAACCTTCAACGATTGACCCAGAGGCTCGAATCTGAGCCTAAGGTGCTAAACCCACCTGGGATAATTTTTATTGCTAAATAATTGATTAATCAATCATCTGTAATTAAATAATCAATGAAAGGAACCTTCAACGATCAACCCAGAGGCTCAGGCCTAGGCCTAAGGTCGTTAAACGCATCTGGGATGAATTTTTATCCCTACATAATCGATAAATAAATCATCTGTAATTAAACAATCGATGAAAGGAGTCTCAGGCAACCAACCCAGAGGCTCAGACCTAAGTTTAAGGTCACTAAACCCACCTGGCATGAATTTTTATCCCTAAATAATAGATAAATAAATCATCTGGGGTGAATTTTTATCCCTAAATAATCAAATAAATCATCTGTAATTAAATAATCAATGAAAGGGACCTTCAACGATCGACCCAGAAGCTCAGGCCTAAGTTTAAGGTTACTAAACCCAGCTGGGATGAATTTTTATCCCTAAATAATTGATAAATAAATAATCTGTAATTAAATAATCAATGAAAGGAGCCATCACGGACCAACCCAGAGGCTCAGGCCTAAGCTTAAGGTGGCTAAACCCAGCTGGGCTAAACCCCTGCTTTGATACAGTAGAGATCAGGAGGTGCTGGTTGGGCATCTATGGTGACAGCGATGCTTCCTCTGCCCCTGCGGCCACATCCGGCGGCAAAGTCATCCCCACACATAATCATCCGTGATTTCTTCCCAGATCCCTGCCGGCTCGTGCAGTGCCGGGCGAAGGAGACGTGCAAGCTGGAGAAGGGGGAGGCCATGTGCGTGCACGACTACATGGGAACCTGCATGGGGTCGCAGGCCTTGCAGTACCACACCTTCGACGGGATGAGCGTGGACATCCGGGGCGGCTGCGCCTACACCGTGGCCAAATACTGCGGCAACGATCCCACCTTGGTGCCTTTTGCCGTGGAGGAGAAGAAGAGCCAAGGCGATTTGACGGAGTGGTTGACCAACGTCTACGTGTACGCCTACAACATTTCCATCAACAAAGGAGAGGGAGGCAAAATCCTGGTGGGTTTTCCCGGCCCGCGGCAGCGTTATTTTGGACAAAGCCTTTTGTGCCCAATGGAGGAGGGGAAAGCATTGGGGTGGGAGAGGTTGAAATTAAAAAATGCGGAGCCCCACCGAAAGCGCGGGGAGTAGAGGGAATTTTTGCGTTGCAAATCAAGGTACGGCGAAGGCGAGGGCGTTTCATACCTGGCGCGAGATGTCTGCAAGGGCGTCTCCAAATTAAACCACGCTCGCTTTTGGGTGCGCATCAAGGCGGCGGCAGATTTTTAAGGCTGTGACTCTGCCGTCAGATTGGCTTGAGCCAACGAGGTCCACCAGCCGGGGAGATCTACCACAAAAAGGGGGGGCCAGGTGAGAGGAAAATCCATTTTGCAAGGTTAGAGGTGGATCCTCCCAGCCGTACGGTGCGGTGGTCTTAACAGAAATGAGATTTGAAGCTCGGAAGTTGATGGAGGTGTCTCTCCCATGGCACCTTGGGGTCCTGCCTAAAGCAATCCATGGGACGTGGGGCAAAATTGCCAGTTTACGACGATGATCCCTTCATCCTGAAAGCAATTTCTCCTTCTGATTGTATCTACAAGGGTTTTTTTGCGGGATAGAGGGGGCTGTGAACTCTTAGCAAAGCCACCACCCGATGAGATTTCATCCTTCTCCTCCCTTCCCCCAAGGTCAACAACAAACTCACCAGCCTACCAGCCACCCTGGATGAGGGGAAGATCCAGATCTCCCAAAACGAGGGCCGGATTATCCTGCAAACAGATTTTGGGCTGCAGGTGACCTACGATGAAGACTGGGCCCTAATGGTGGCGGTGCCCAGCAGCTATTTTGGGGCCACCTGCGGACTCTGCGGCAACTTCAACGAAGACACAGAGGATGAGGTGACGTTTTCCAATGGCACTCAGGCTTCCAGTGTGGAGGAGTGGGCCGAGAGCTGGCGCGATCCCTCCTGCCAGGATGATTGTGAAGATCAGGACACACCAGGCTGTGGTGAGCTCAGATGCGGGGCAGGGGCGGGTCCTCAAGAATTTTGGGGAGAAAGAGGGGGAGCCACATGGGGATCTGGCCGTGGGGTACCTGGGAGCTGCCCAGACTACCAAGCTGATGCTTGTAGGCCTGACTCAGGCAACATCTCCAGCCTCAGGGAAGGGTTGTGCTGCCCTTTTCATGCCAAACCACACCCGAATCCACCTCCTCTGGCTTCAGGTGTCCCTAACATGCAGAATTGTGTCAGGGTTTTCTTGAGGGCCATCCCCATGGGGGGGGTCTCGTGGACTCTGAATCCCGTAGGCATCGGCTGAGCCAACATCTCCAGCAGAGGAGCCCTGATGTCCCTTAGCTCGTCCCTCGGGTTGCCCTTTGTTTGGGTTTTTTGACATCTCCTTCTCAAATATCATCCCCCACAGCTCAGAAATGCCCCCAAAACAGCCACTTCAAGGCCTGCGGGACGGCGTGCCCTGCCACCTGCGCCAACCCCGACGCCCCTGCGTCCTGCAGCCAGCCATGCGCCGCCAGCTGCCAGTGCAACGAGGGCTTCGTCCTCCACCATGCCACCTGTGTCCCGGTGGAGACTTGCGGTTGTTCCCACAATGGTCGCTCCTACAAAGCCCAGGAGGAGTTTTGGGAGGACGAGAGCTGCCAGAGCCGGTGCCGATGCGAGGCGGGGGGCAAGGTGGCTTGCAAGAAGGCTGGGTGCAAAGCCCATGAGAAATGCGTCGTGGTCAACGGCGTCCCCAGCTGCCAGGCGAACAAGTACTTCACCTGCATTGGGACAGGCGATCCTCACTACACCACCTTCGACGGCTTGAGATACGACTTCCAAGGGACGTGCATCTACCAGTTCGATCCTCACTACACCACCTTCGACGGCTTGAGATATGACTTCCAAGGGACGTGCATCTACCAGTTCACAGCCCTCTGCACCCAGGACCCCAAACTGGTCCCTTTCACCGTCAAGGTGGAGAACAACAACCGGGGCAGCAAAGCCGTGTCCTTCACCAAAACTGTCACGCTGGAGGTCTACGGCAACGTCATCAGCATGAGCCAGGAGCATCCGCGCAAGGTCAAGGTAGGTGTTCCACCACGGACCTCACGCATCCTGCATCTAAACTGCTTATTTGCCAGGTTTTTCCCCCCAATCCCATTTTTTTTCCTCATGGAAGCATCAATTTCTGCCTGCCGTCTCCAGGGGGAGCCCTGAGCAGCCACTTTGGAGCGAAACACCTTATTTTTAAGCACTTAAAAGAGGTTCATATAAAAAAAAACTATCGATGAATAATAGCAAGAACGCATCCACATCCCCTTTGAGTGACGTCTTCGCCTTCCTTTTTTTTTGGGGGGGGGTCCCGTGTGGCTTTTCTGAGTTTCTATTTATTTTCAACCCAGACAGCTGAAATCTGACTCAATTCACGTGGGAAAGGCTCCATTCCCACCTTGCGTCAGCCAAAGCGTCGCACAAAAGGCTTGGCTACAGCTTCCCCTTTATTTTTCTTGCCTGACGATAATATTTTCCACTTGAGGCGCAGCCCTCCGCCTGGAAATCCTCCTCCCACGAAAGGTTTTTACAGAAACACCCGAATCCCAGGCAATTCACGCTTTTTTTCCCTGGAAATTCTCATGAAAAAAAACCCACCCCAAATTTGCCAGATTCAAATTTTCCCAGAAATTCTCCCTGCGCCAAGGGGTTTTGCAAAGAAAACCCCACCCCAAATCTCAAGTGATTCGCTTTTTGTCTGCAAATCCTCCCCGCGTGAGGTGTTTACCAAAGCCGCCCCTCGCTTGGCTGAGCCGAATTCGGCCCAGAAATCCTCCCCCTGCAAAAGGTTTTGCGCCAACAGCCCGATCAGGAGGTGGCAGCGTGAGCTGGTTGCCACCCCGTGCCACCCCTGCCTCTCCACACCACCTTTTCCCCAGGTCAACGGCGCCTTCGTGGAGCTCCCGTTCACCCAGAAGGGCCAGTTCGAGCTCTACCACAGCGGCGTCCACGGCTTCGCCCGCACCTCCTTTGGCTTGCGGGTGAGCTTCGACTGGTACAGCTACGCCCGCGTCATCCTCCCTGAGGCCTACGCCGGCGCCGTCTGTGGCCTGTGTGGCAATGCCAACGGCAACGCCGATGATGACTTCATCACTCGTGACAGCAAACGGGCGGCGGATGAAATCCAACTGGCCGATAGCTGGAAGGTGGGAGACGTCCCCGGCTGCTCGGCCGGTTGTGTGGGGGATTGCCCCGTGTGCAACGAGGAGCAGAAAGAGCTCTACCGCGGCGACGGCTACTGCGGGGTGATCGCCAGAGCTGGGGGCCCCTTCCGGGCTTGCCACCGCGCCGTCAACCCCACGCCCTTCCTTGAGGATTGCGCCTTCGATGCCTGCCACTACAAAGGCCACCGGGATACCTTGTGCAAAGCCATCGCCGCCTACGTGACGGAGTGCCAGAGCCACGGCGTCAGCGTGGAGCAGTGGAGAACGCCGTCCTTCTGCGGTGAGCGGGGGCCAGAAGGGGATTTCCACCCCAATCCCACGCACACACCCGGCCATAAAAATAAGGTTTTGAGCTTCAAGCCAACAGAAACATGAACCACACTCCAAAACAGGGGTTGGTTTGCCCCGTTCCCAATGTCTCCTCTCAATGCAATGGCTTTATCCCCTCCCTCTGCAGCTCCGAGGCCCAAGCGAGGAGTTGGGATGCAAATAGGGATGCGGGAAAATTCCCCCTGGCTCGTTTCCAAAGGAAAATTTGTTCCTCCTTCACGCAGCGGAGACGAATAAATCCATCTTGCCCTCCACGTTCCTCCTTCCTGCAGGGAAGTGGAACGCAAAATAAATCCTCATTGCCCTCCAAGTGTTTAATTAACACAGGGAAGGGGAATGCAAAATAAATCCCCGTTGACCTCCGCGTGTTTAATTAACGCAAGGATGGGGAACGCAAAATAAATCCCCATGGCCCTCCGTGTGTTTAATTAACGCAAGGATTGGGAATGCAAAATAAATCCCCATGGCCCTCTGCATGTTTAATTAATGCAGGGAAGGGGAACACAAAATAAATCCCTGTTGATCTCCGCATGTTTAATTAACACAAGGATGGGGAATGCAAAATAAATCCCTGTTTCCCTCTAGCATGATATTGACGCCCCACCCCCGAAGACTTCCTTGCCTTTGCCCCCCAGGCTTCGGTGCGACGATGGAAATACTCACCCTGATGCTTCTTCGGCTGCAAATCCA
>NW_009260351.1:16703-17965 GCF_000687185.1 Egretta garzetta | reverse complement strand
GAGGATTGCGCCCCCCCCCCCTGCCACTACAAAGGCCACCGGGATACCTTGTGCAAAGCCATCGCCGCCTACGTGACGGAGTGCCAGAGCCACGGCGTCAGCGTGGAGCAGTGGAGAACGCCGTCCTTCTGCGGTGAGCGGGGGCCAGAAGGGGATTTCCACCCCAATCCCACGCACACACCCGGCCATAAAAATAAGGTTTTGAGCTTCAACCCCCCCCCTGCCACTACAAAGGCCACCGGGATACCTTGTGCAAAGCCATCGCCGCCTACGTGACGGAGTGCCAGAGCCACGGCGTCAGCGTGGAGCAGTGGAGAACGCCGTCCTTCTGCGGTGAGCGGGGGCCAGAAGGGGATTTCCACCCCAATCCCACGCACACACCCGGCCATAAAAATAAGGTTTTGAGCTTCAAGCCAACAGAAACATGAACCACACTCCAAAACAGGGGTTGGTTTGCCCCGTTCCCAATGTCTCCTCTCAATGCAATGGCTTTATCCCCTCCCTCTGCAGCTCCGAGGCCCAAGCGAGGAGTTGGGATGCAAATAGGGATGCGGGAAAATTCCCCCTGGCTCGTTTCCAAAGGAAAATTTGTTCCTCCTTCACGCAGCGGAGACGAATAAATCCATCTTGCCCTCCACGTTCCTCCTTCCTGCAGGGAAGTGGAACGCAAAATAAATCCTCATTGCCCTCCAAGTGTTTAATTAACACAGGGAAGGGGAATGCAAAATAAATCCCCGTTGACCTCCGCGTGTTTAATTAACGCAAGGATGGGGAACGCAAAATAAATCCCCATGGCCCTCCGTGTGTTTAATTAACGCAAGGATTGGGAATGCAAAATAAATCCCCATGGCCCTCTGCATGTTTAATTAATGCAGGGAAGGGGAACACAAAATAAATCCCTGTTGATCTCCGCATGTTTAATTAACACAAGGATGGGGAATGCAAAATAAATCCCTGTTTCCCTCTAGCATGATATTGACGCCCCACCCCCGAAGACTTCCTTGCCTTTGCCCCCCAGGCTTCGGTGCGACGATGGAAATACTCACCCTGATGCTTCTTCGGCTGCAAATCCAAGTGGGGCTTCATATTTTTTTATCTCCTCTGCTTCTTGCAGGCCCCTCCTGCCCTCGTCATTCACACTACGAGCTCTGTGGGAGCAGCTGCCCGGCCACGTGTCGGGGCCCAGCCACCCCCGAGGGTTGCGCGTCGGTGCTGTGCACCGAAGGCTGCTTCTGTGATGAGGGTTTCGTCCTCAGCGGTGA
>NW_009260351.1:14058-14897 GCF_000687185.1 Egretta garzetta | reverse complement strand
GTGAGGATTTCTTTGCCTCGTGCCGGGAGAGGTGCCGCTGCAAAGCCAGCGGGGTGGTGGAGTGCAAGGAGGTCTTCTGCAGCGCCCACGAGGAGTGTCGGGTAGAGGAGGGGGTGCTGGGGTGCTACCCCACGGGCTACGGGCGGCTGGTGGTGTCAGGCGACCCGCACTACGTGACATTCGACGGGAGAGCCTTCGACCTCCTGGGTTCCTGCACCTACGTCCTGGCGCGGGTGTGCAAGCCGGAGCCGCGGCTGGCGAACTTCTCAGTGCTGCTGGAGCACGACGTGGGCGGTCGGGGGAACGTGGCCCTGATGAAGAAGGTGGTCATCTCCATCCACGGGTACACCATCAGCATGGAGAAGGGACGGAAGTGGGAGGGGACGGTAAGTTGGGAGGCTCCCACGCCTCGGTGCACCCAGGCATGCAAAATCTGCGGCGCGCCCGCAAAATCCCTCAGTGCAACGCATCTGCGCGAAATCCCCCGCCCGCCCGCGCGTGCAAAACCTCCTGGCGCGTGCAAAATCCCTCCACCGGTAAATCAAGGTGGCTCTGTCCCCTGGTACGCACACGTGCGCGATACTCCCTGGGTGCACGAGTGCATGCACACACACCCCCCAGTGCACACACGTGTGCAAAAGCCCCTGTTGCACAAGCACGTGGAAAATGCCCTGGCGCATGCGAACCCCGTTGGGGCACTCGTGCGGGCAGAAACCCATTGGTGAGTGCCCGCGTGCAAAATGCTCCCGGCACACACGTGCGTGCAAACCATGTCCCCTCCCCTCTCCCCCCTCTCCCCCCCCATTCTACGTGCACATTCCAGGTGGCCGGGGAACGCT
>NW_009260351.1:11949-12849 GCF_000687185.1 Egretta garzetta | reverse complement strand
AGGCTTGCTGGGTTTGGTGGAAATCAGGTTGAGGAAGGATTGTGGGGTGGGTTGTCCCATCAGGGTGATGCACCTGGTTTGGGGGTTCAGGTTTTGATGGCGTTGCTTGTCCCACCTCAGTGATGCAACTGCTTTGGGGGCTTCAACGAGGTGGGTTGTCCCAATTAGATAATGCAAGTGGTTTGTGGCCTTGACCTTTGATGAGTCGGGTTGTCCCATTGCATCAACGCAACTGCCTTGGGGTCTCAACCTTACAGTGAGGTTGGTTGTCCCATCAAGGTGACGCAACAGGTTTGGGAAATCACTCTGAGGGAGGTGTTGTCCCATCGTGATGATGCAATGGGGTTGGGGCTTCCATCTTTGAGGTGATTGGTTGTCCTGCTTAGTCAATGCCAACTGGTTGGGGGAGTCTTCTTCCCTGAGGTGGGTTGCCCCTTCCTTTTAAAGACACACGTCCAAACTGATGCAACTAATGAGGTCCTAAAATGCACGGTTTGCTCCTCTGGACCAGGGGAAAAGGACTTCACCACTTTGCACAAGCTCCACCAAACCCATCCCATGGGTTTTTCCTTCCTCTCTCTTGGATTTCCCCCCCCTTGAAGGTTGGAAATTCCCCCTGCCCAGATTTGGAGATGGCGTCCACGTGGCCTAACCTCTTGGCCTTTCCTTTCCAGGCGGGCGAGACCATTATCTCCCACAACTGCTCCACAAAATGCAACTGCCACCCGTCCCAGGGACTTGTCTGCGAGGACCTGCAGTGTCCCCTGGACGAGGTCTGCGCCACGCGGGACGGGGTGCAGCAGTGCGTCAAGCGTGAAGGCCAGTGCCGCCTCTCCCCGGGGGCCTCTTTGACCACGTTCGACGGTGCCAGGGGAAGGCTCCTCCCCAGCGGCACCTCCA
>NW_009260351.1:8588-8974 GCF_000687185.1 Egretta garzetta | reverse complement strand
TCCGGGCACATCCCAGGTGGACGGGGACCGCTACCCCCTGCCGCTGGTGATGGATGACAGGAAGCTACGGATCGGCCAAGAAGGGAACAACATTGTCCTCCAGACGGCCGCTGGCTTCCGGCTCCTCTACAACGTGGCCTCCTACCTCCTCATCACCATCCCCGACGCCTACCAGGGCCGCACCTGCGGACTGGGTGGCAACTACAACGGGGACCCTGGTGATGACTTCCAGCTGCCCAGCGGGTCCCTGGCACAGAGCACCGAGGAATTCATCTCCTCCTGGAAGATGCCGATGGAGGATGGTGCCTGTGCCGATGGCTGCAACGGCACGGCCTGCTCCACGTGCGATGCCACCCACGCCGCTCCCTACGGCGCTAGTGACTCCT
>NW_009260351.1:6032-7979 GCF_000687185.1 Egretta garzetta | reverse complement strand
ATTGGTTGAGGATGGATATGCCCCACGGGGTCCAGGCCATGATTTTTGGGGTGCAATAATGGTTATTCCTCCCTTTTTTTCTGCCCCCCAGCCCTCTCCTGCCCACCCCACAGCCACTACAAGCTCTGCACCCGTACCTGTGACTTCACCTGCGCCAGCCTCTCTGTGCCGGCCCCGTGCAGCTGGACATGCTTCGAGGGCTGCCAGTGTGACGATGGGTACCTCTTTGATGGAGAAGCTTGCGTATCCCTCGAGCGGTGTGGCTGCACGCACCAGGGGCGCTATTTCAAGGTGAGGTTGACCATCAAGGCTTGCTGGGTTTGGTGGAAATCAGGTTGAAGAAGGATTGTGGGGTGGGTTGTCCCATTGGGGTGATGAAACTGGTTTGGGGGTTCAGGTTTTGATGGCGTTGCTTGTCCCACCTCGGTGATGCAACTGCTTTGGGGACTTCAACGAGGTGGGTTGTCCCAATTAGATGATGCAACTGGTTTGTGGCCTTGACCTTTGATGAGTTGGGTTGTCCCATTGCGTCAACGCAACTGCCTTGGGGTCTCAACCTTACAGTGAGGTTGGTTGTCCCATCAAGGTGACGCAACAGGTTTGGGAAATCACTCTGAGGGAGGTGTTGTCCCATCGTGATGATGCAATGGGGTTGGGGCTTCCATCTTTGAGGTGATTGGTTGTCCTGCTTAGTCAATGCCAACTGGTTGGGGGAGTCTTCTTCCCTGAGGTGGGTTGCCCCTTCCTTTTAAAGACACACGTCCAAACTGATGCAACTAATGAGGTCCTAAAATGCACGGTTTGCTCCTCTGGACCAGGGGAAAAGGACTTCACCACTTTGCACAAGCTCCACCAAACCCATCCCATGGGTTTTTCCTTCCTCTCTCTTGGATTTCCCCCCCCTTGAAGGTTGGAAATTCCCCCTGCCCAGATTTGGAGATGGCGTCCACGTGGCCTAACCTCTTGGCCTTTCCTTTCCAGGCGGGCGAGACCATTATCTCCCACAACTGCTCCACAAAATGCAACTGCCACCCGTCCCAGGGACTTGTCTGCGAGGACCTGCAGTGTCCCCTGGACGAGGTCTGCGCCACGCGGGACGGGGTGCAGCAGTGCGTCAAGCGTGAAGGCCAGTGCCGCCTCTCCCCAGGGGCCTCTTTGACCACGTTCGACGGTGCCAGGGGAAGGCTCCTCGCCAGCGGCACCTACAAAGTGGCTGCCCTTTGCAACGAGCAGTCGCCCAACTGGTTCAAGGTGGTGGTGGAGGTCAGCGAGTGCCGGGACGACAGCATCCCGGCTGCCGTGGCCGTCTTCGTCTTCTTCCGCGAAGCGTTTATCACTGTGAACAACAACATGGAGGTGTGGGTAAGCCGGGGGGACAGGGCACGGGCAACCCTCGCAAGATGGCGGCTCATGGCCTAGACAGGCGCACTCTTTGCTGGCTAACAAACCGGCTGGGTGGCCGAGCCTGGAGAGTGGTGGTCAATGGAGGTCAATCCAGTTGGCAGCTGGGCACAAGCGGTGGGTGCTGGGCCCAGCTCTGTTTAACATCTTCATCCATGACCTAGATGAGGGGATTGAGGGCACCGAGCTGGGCGGGAGTGTGGATCTGATGAAGGGGAGGAGGGTTCTGCAGGGGGACCTGGCCAGGCTGGAGCCATGGGCCCAGCCCAGTTGGGGGAGGGTCAACAAGGCCAAGGGCCGGGTCCTGCCCTGGGGTCACCACAACCCCACCCAATGCTCCAGGCGTGGGGCAGAGCAGTTGGAAAGCTGCCCGGTGGAAAATGACCTGGGGGGGTTGGTGGAGAGGGGGCTGGATAGGAGCCAGCAGGGTGCCCAGGTGGCCAAGAGGGCCAGCAGCATCCTGGCTTGTCTCAGGAGTGGTGTGGCCAGCAGGAGCAGGGCAGGGAGCGTGCCCCTGTGCTGGGCACTGGGGGGGCCGCCCCTCGC
>NW_009260351.1:4005-5932 GCF_000687185.1 Egretta garzetta | reverse complement strand
TGGGGGACGTAGGGGTGTTCAGCCTGGAGAAGAGGAGGCTGAGGGGAGCCCTCATCGCTCCCTACAACTGCCTGAGAGGAGGGGGGAGCTGGGGGGGTGGGCTCTGCTCCCAGGTGATACAACAAAAGGAAACAGCCTCAGGTTGTGCCAGGGTAGGTTTAGGTTGGATACTGGGAAAAATTTCTTCCCTGAAAGGGTTGTCAAGCACTGGAAGGGGCTGCCCAGGGAAGGGGTCGAGTCCCCATCCCTTCAGAGATTTAACAGCCGGGCAGATGCGGTGCTGAGGGCCGGGGTTTGGTGGTGGGATGGCAGGGTTAGGGGAAATGTTGGGCTTGGTCTTCTCCAACCCAATCGATTCCATGATTCTATGAGTAATTAAAGACATGGAAGTTGGGTGGGGTTTATCTCCTCTTCCTTGGGACGCCCTTGGCTGTTCAACCCCAAGGATATCTTTGCGCTGTAGGATCTTTACAGGGCAGTCTGGGACATTCTTAATCCGTTCCCGGTGTCTGGCCTCGCTGCAGGTGAATGGGCTTTTCACCCACTTGCCGGCTGCAGTGTCCAAAGCCATTTCCTTGAGCACGGTGGCGAGGAACATCACCATTTCCCATACGTCGGGGATGGAAGTGCTCTTCAGCCCCAGTGGGGAGGTGACGGTGACCGTTGGGGCTGCCTTGGTCAACCAACTCTGCGCTCCCTGTGGCAACTTCAATGGTGACCCCAGCGATGACCTGAAGCTGCCTGACGGCCGGACTGTGAGGAGCATCGGTGAGGTGGTTGATGCCTGGAAAGCCCGGGATTTCGCGGGATGGTGAGTGACCCCACAAACCCCTGCCCCCCCTCCCCAAACCATGGCTTGATATTTTTTTAAGCCCGGGCAAGCAAGAGGGTAGGGAACAACCTCCATGGGGCATCAAGGGGTTGGGCTAGGCGGCATCCGAGAAGGACTTCTCCATCTTCTTTGGTTTCATCCACAGCGACTGACACACAAACCCAAGGAAATTATCCCGGTGAGTGATTCTTCCCCTCCTTCGCCGTCACATCCCACGCTACAAACCCTCCTGCAGCCCCACCATTGGATGAGGCTCAGTTTGTTCGACCTGCCCTAATTAATCACCTGAATCATTGGAGGAGGGAGAGTGGGGTGGTTCTGGTGCCTCCACATGGCCCAGCCTTAAAGATGTGCCAGAAGAGAAGGCGCCCAATGCCTTCGCTTCGACGTAGGACAAACTGGGCAGTGACTGAGCTCAGAAACCCCCAGGATTTATTTGGAGGAAGAAAAACTGAGCCAAGCTCACACTGGAAATGGGTTTTTGGGGGTCTCATGGGATGTCCCCGGCTTCGCCACTGGGGTTTGTCCCCGTGAGGAGCAGGAATAGGCGAAGAGAGGGCGACTGCCGTTGAACGTAGGTGGCTCACACTGCGTAGGGCACGGGCTCGCTGAACACGGGGTGATGGTGCCAGGTGTGGAAGGGGCTTGCGGAACATGGGAGACTTCTGGTGAAAGACAGGGTGGGGTTTTTGGCCGAAAAGGGGGCAGCGGTGCCAAATACAGGGTGGCCCTGCGTGATATAGGGTGATTGTGCCGAATACAGGGCGATGGTGCCGAATATAGGGCGATGGTGCCAAATATAGGGCGATGGTGCCGAATACGGGGTGATGATGCTGAATACAGGGCGATGGTGCCAAATACGGGGCGATGGTGCCAAATACGGGGCGATGGTGCCTAATACAGGGTGATGGTGCTGAATATGCAGCAATCTTGTTTAATATTTAATGATTTTGCCAAAGAATGAGGGATCTTGCCCAATATAGAGCCCTTTTGACCAACAGCGAGCCATTTTACCCAACAGCGAGCCATTTTACCCAACAGCGAGCCATTTCTCCCAACAGCGAGCCATTTTACACAACAGCGAGCCATTTTACC
>NW_009260351.1:1756-2863 GCF_000687185.1 Egretta garzetta | reverse complement strand
GGGGGAAACCCCAACATTTTTCCCATGGAAAAACACCTCCGTGTGGTTTCCTCCAGTGAAAATAGCCATGTGCTCCCCTTGGGCAAACAACCCAACATGGCTCCTACAATCCAACAACCCACCCAACGTGGCTCCCCTAGGCAAACACCCCACCCAACATGGCTTCTATGGGCAAGCAACCCACCCCACATCTCCCACGGTGAACCACCGCAATTTTTGGTGGGGAAACACCCCAACGTATTTCCTGTGGCGAAACACCCCCTCCCCCCCCAGATTATTTCCGACTTCCTCAAAGGCTTCTTTGGTTGCATCCAGAGGGTGGTGGTCAACGGCTCCATGTCCAGATGGAGACCGGTGACCAGTGGTGTCCCTCAGGGGTCCATACTGGGACCAGTGCTGTTCAATATCATCATCAGGGGCACCCTCGGCCAGGTTGCAGATGACCCCAAGCTGGGTGGGGCAGCTGACGCTCCAGAAGGACCTGGCCAAGCTGGAGAGGTGGGGTCATGGGAACCTCATGAGGTTCAACAAGGCCAAGGGCAAGGTCCTGCCCCTGGGTGAGGGCAACCCCCGGGATCCATCCAGGGATGAAGGGATGGAGAGAGGCCCCGTGGAGGAGGACTTGGGGGTGCTGGGGGACGAAGAGCTGGCCAGGGTGCTGGTGGCCCAGAAGGTCCAACCATGTCCTGGACTGCATCCCCCAGCAGCGTGGCCAGCGGGCGGGGAGGGCGGATTCTGCCCCTCTGCTCTGTTCTGGTGAGCCCCCCCCAGAGTCCTGCGTCCACCTTGGGGGTCCTCCAGGAGGACGTGGACCTGTTGGAGCGGAACCATGGAGATGATCCTGGGGTTGGAGCTCCTCTGCTACGGGGCTGGGCTGGGAGAGTTGGGGTTGTTCAGCCTGGAGAAGGCTCCGGGGGGTGGGGGGACACCTGGTTAGGGCCATTCCAGGCTTGAGGGGGCTTCTAGGAAACCTTGGAAGGGGTTGGCCCAGGGCGGTGGTGGAGGCCCCATCCCTGGGAATGGTCAAGGTGAAGTTGGACGGGGCTGTGGGCAACCTAAATCCAGTCGGAGCTAGCCCTGCTCATGCGGGGGGCGGGGGGGTGTATG
>NW_009260351.1:0-288 GCF_000687185.1 Egretta garzetta | reverse complement strand
CCCCCAGCCAGGCGCTGCAATCCAGAACCAGGCGCGCTGCAACCCCAAGCCGGAGGCTTTGGGATCCACAGCAACCTGCAGCGGGGGGTGTCGCGAACCCCGGCGGGGGGCATCCTAAACATTTTGGGGGGGGAGGGAGGGGTTGCAAACCCTGGCGGAAGCATTGCAACCTACAACAAGGGGCATTGCAAACCCCGGCGAGGTAAATCCACAGCAAGGGGCGTTGCAACACGTAGCAAGGGGCATTGCAAACCCTGGCGAGGGGCATTGCAAATCACGGCGGGGGGC
>NW_009260350.1:5075198-5075407 GCF_000687185.1 Egretta garzetta | reverse complement strand
CTGGGCTGGGTTGGGTTGGGATGGGTTGGGTTGACTGGGCTCCTCTCGTCTCCACTCAGCTCAACTGAACTCCACTCGGTTAAGATTAGCCGAGCAGGTCTGGGAGCCCTGCTGGCCCAGGCCAGGCTGTGCCCAGGAGGCCCAGCAGAGCAGCCCAGGCCAGTCTGGACGCGGAAGGGGACCGGGGGCTGCGGGCAGGGCTCGGGGGG
>NW_009260350.1:5068519-5074559 GCF_000687185.1 Egretta garzetta | reverse complement strand
CAGCGGCGCTGGCAGAGGAGACCAACGCTCCGATTTAGTGCCTGCAAGGCCATGCTGCAAGCAGCGGCTCCTACCCGAGGGAGCATCGTGCCTGCAGCCTTTCCCAGCAGGCCAAGTTTTGCACGGGGCAGAAGATCCCCAGGTGACCTAATGAGGTTCCCCTGCCAACCTGGCCCAGGGAAGAGAGGCAGCAGGATGGAGGGCACAGCTGGGCTCCCGGTCCCGCAACAGCAGGGAATCGCTGCCCAGCAATGGCCCCAAGCAGCCCAGGCAAGGGGCTGTGCTCAGTGCTGTGGAGCAAGTCCAATCCCCCTGCCGTGGAGCAGGGACACCTTTCACTAGATCGGTTGCTCAGAGCTGTGTCCAGCCTCACCTTGAACAGTTCCAGGGATGGGGCATCCACAACGTCTCTGGGCAGCCTGTTCCAATGTCTCACCACCCTCAGCATAAAACATTTCTTCCTTATGTCAAGTCTACATCTACCCTCCTTCAGTTTAAAGCCATTGCCCTTTCTCCTCTCACTAAAACCATTATTAAATGTCTTGCTGCGTCTTTCTTACCAGCCCCCTTTAAGCTCCTAACAGCCGCAATCAGGTCTGCCCAGAGCCTTCTCCAGGCTGAACAACCCCAACGCTCTCAGCCTGTCCCCATAGCAGAGGGGCTCCTTCCCCCTGATCATCTTTGTGGCCTCCTCTGGCCCCGCTCCAGCAGGTCCCTGTCTGTCCTGCGCTGGGGACCCCTGAGCTGGACGCAGGGCTCCAGGGGGGTCTGACCGGAGCGGAGCAGAGGGGCAGAATGCCCTCCCTTGATGCTGGCCACGCTGCTGGGGATGCAGCCCAGGGTAGGGTTGGCTTCTGGGCTGCCAGCACACATGGCTGGCTCATTTCTAATTTTTCACCCACGGGTATCCCCAGGTCCTTCTCCGCAGGCCTGCTCTCCATCCATCCATCCATCCCGCCCTCCCCCCCAGAGCCTGTATGGATACTGGGGGCTGCTGTGACCCTGGTACAGGACCTCACACTTGGCCTTGTTGAACTTCATGAGGTCCGCATGTGCCCACTGCTCCAGGTCATAGCATTGCCCGTAACTAGGAGAAGATTTATAAGAAGGGGCTGAGAAAGCATTTGCTACATACTTGTATTGAAACGCCATCAGTGCACAGACCCAAGGCTGCAGCAGGGACTGCTGGCTGTATAAAATTTCCCAGCCTGGTTCTAGACCCCAGGAAGCCACACGAGCAGGATGGCGAGAGGAATCCCCCACCCCTGCATAGCACAGGCCTGGGGAACTTTGCTGCAATCCCCATGCAGCTCATTGTTCAGTCGGAGAGAGGAAACTGTTGTAGTTTCTTTTCTAGTAAAACCTGGTGCCAGACAGACATGCTTTCTTCAGTCACCATCTGAACTAATAAGGTTCAATATCCCCACACACAGCCTGGGGTGCCACCACAGAGGGGGGGGTGTTGGCACAAGGAGGGGGACCGGCCCATGGGACAGGTTCAGGGACAAACCGATTTCTTGTGTTAGATGAACTTGGAGTCTCTTCTCTCTAATTTGGAGTTTGCTCTGGAACCCACTGCATTGCCACCTCTGCAGCAGCCCTGCTGAGGAGGCACCAGCTGGGTGCTTACCTTGGGGAAGGGTGCAAGGGTGCTCTGGCTGGTGGAGCCCACTGGGGCCAGCAGCACAGGCCAAATGCTCCCCAGAAGTCTCGTAGCCTTCATCTTGCGGGGACTCACAGAGCCATGGCATGGGGCAGCCCCATGGCACGGCTCTGGTTCCCCCGAGTGCAATCTCAGGCCTCCCGAGAGGATGGCACGTGGCCATGAGAGCAAGCAGGTGATGCCACCCACCCACTACGTGGGTCACCCAGCAGAGATGTTGGCTCTCGGGGCAGCCTCACCCTCCAGCCATGTCTGGAGGCTGCTCGGCTCCTCTCCAAGCAGGCAGAAGCTCCTGCAGGGTTGTCCAGGGCAGCTGGGCAAGGAGGCAGGTGTGCTGCCAGCCTCTGGGCATGGTTGTCCGAGAGGGACCCTGCAGTCTGCTGGACCTGGCCTGGCGTTTCCCATGAGCTCAGGTGAGCCAGCCTTTGCCCCGGCACAAGCTGGCGCTGGAGTGTCCTATAGGAAAGCCCTTCCCATATCCAAGGGGTGACAGCTGGGCCCCCGGGTGTCTGCCTGCTGAGCTGACAGCAAGCAAGCAGCACAGGGCCTTTGGAGCATTGCACTGGGTAGAAGCATTGCCCGTCCCACGCTGCATGAGCCTGGCCTACGTTGGGCTGTGATGGTATTCCACTTCTGGAACGCCACAGATGCATTGCCCCTTTCTAGCTGGCAACAGGCAGCCCTTTCGTGGAGTCTCGTGGCCATCTCCGAGGGCTGAGATTCTCCGAGGGCGCAGCTGCTGATGGTGCTGTTGCAGGAGCTGGGGTGGGGCCAGCCACGTATGACCAGGACTCTGAGACCATACACAAATTCAGATGCTGTTAAGAAGGATTTCAAGGTAATTGGTACCCTCCTGAGTAGATCAAGACACCCTGGGGCTGGAGACCAGAGAGACTTTCTTGGCAGAGGTTTGCTGTGCCTTTCGGGTGAGGCAGCAGCAGCAGAGATGACTGCATGTGCCCTCTGCCTGAGAAAGAACAGCCCTGTAAGGCAGCTGAAAGCACATGGCACTCCAAAGCCCAGCTGGTCCTCGCTACGGGCTGCACGAATGACCTGCAAAAAAAGCGAAATGTTCATCCTGTTGCCATAACATCAAACGCAGACCTGACACTGGTGACGGAGAGTTCTAAGCCCCCACTTAAGGACCAGCAGCAACACGTAACCCTTCAAAGGCGTCCAGGCAGGGACCCATCGCCTCAAGGTCAGGCGTTCTTGCTCCCCTCTGCAAGAGAAACAGTGCGAGGCCGCACGAGCTGGGTGATCGCCGGCAGAGAACTTGGGTTCCAGGGTAAGGCTGGTGCTTCAGCAACGGAAGCAGCAAGGACCGTCGTGGTCCTGCTGACAGGAGCCCCCCAAGCACCACCCAAGAGGCTGAGGAAAAGTTGGCCGGGAACAATAATCATCACAAGACTGAAAAGTTAATGTTAAAAAAGTTGTTTTCCTGCCTTATTGTTAAACACATAAATTAGCAACCGCGCCAACAGGAACATGCACGTTAGGAAGTGTCCAGGCGACAGCTGTGGGAGGAATTTCCAGAATGGATGACTGTAGTGAGGGGTGCAGAGGAGGGACCTCAGGTGGTCCTACAGAGGGGATATGCAAGATGCACCGAGCGCTTCTGCTGTAAGGAAGGGCTGGAAGTGGAAAGGAAGACTGAGGGAACCGAGCACAGGCCTGGCATCGAGGGGTCGAACAGCCGCGGCTGCAGCAGGTGAGGCGTTCCCAACAGGCCGCTGCGACAGCCACCGCCACACGGGCACCCTCGTGGGGTGCAAGGGAAGGACCCGCTCACCGCAGAGGTGTGCGGCGCAACCTCTGCCCTTGAAGGTTTTAAGAGCTCGACTGGAAAAGGCCCCGAACAATGTGACATAGCTTCTGAGCCCACCAGGTCATCGAGATGGCCTCCAGGGGTCATTTTGTTACTGTTTTCTAAAGGCATTACTAAACCCCAATGTTACACACAGGTCCGCTTAACAAACAAGGTTACAAAAAAAAAAAATATGGAAGCAGCTGCAGAGAAGGACGGCCAGAAAGGTCTGGAGAATGAAAAACTTGTTTTATTGGTGCTTAGTTCTTGCCTTTCCTAGCAAAATGGAAGTCTAGAGAGGACACATCAATTGTACTGATGAAAGGAACACCAGGGAGGAAATGTAATTCAAACGAAAATACTTGGTAGAAGATCAAAAAAATGAAATGTCATAAAAAAACAAACCTGGAAATGAGAAGTTTCCAGAGAACAGAGGAAAAAACGCAAACCCGAGTAACAGCGTCCTGAGAAGAGAGCAGGAGCAGGGGCTCAAAGTGTGCCAGGAAGCCTAAGAGCTCTTTGCCCCTATCGGTGTTTTCCAGGTGTTATCAATTAAAGCTTGCAGGCAGCAGCATCTCTCAACTTAATTTAATGCAATCCGGTTCTTTAGAACCTCTGCTGGCCACCTTGGAGAGGACAGAGATTTCTTTTGTCACCTTAATACACAACTCGCTTGGACAGAAGGATCAGTTTCACCCGAAGCACCAGTGCGCCACCACAATTCACAAAGCCTCCACTACCTGTAAAGGAATCGCGAAGACTGGTGGAGCTCACTCCTACATTGAGGGGATGCTGCCCGGGAAGGTGCATGGGGGCGGGGACGCTCCTTACCTTCACCTATACCAGGACGGATGTCCAGGCCCAGATCCTGAAGGGAAGCAGCCAGCCTGTGTGTAACAGCAGTGTGCTGTTACAAGGACTGGAATTCGGGTAATGAGCAGAAGCCTTCCCTCTCTCCTGCCGTACGTAGAACTTGGGAGTTCTCCAGGACTATAAACCATCGGTGCTTAAGGCTTCTGTGCAACAGATGTTTAATTTGGAATTTTTCTTGCAAAACATCTATTACACATTCAGTTGTCAAAAGAACCCCAATGGTCCGTTTCATCCAACGTTCCTGAAGATGGGCACCTCTTGGTCATGCTGTGTCTCTTCAAACCACCAGGCTGGAGGGGATTTCAGTCTTCTGAGCACCAAGGTCATGGACACCTTGTCCTAGCAGACCCGAGAAGCTGGCTAGCCAGCGAACTCAAACCGAGTCACCTTGGCCACTGTGCTCTGCTAGGAGCTGCAGCGCAGCCTCTGGCTGGGAGGCCGAGGAGAAGGCATCGTCCTCGCTGCTGACCCAGGGCCAGGCGTGACCCAGAGACACGGGGCTCCAAGGGCTCCACATTCCAGCACTCTGTTAAAGTTACCTGGAAGAGCAAGGTGATCAAAGCGACACAAACCTGAGGGAGTGACAACAGTGTAGAGGGGCACTTTATTTTCAGCTGGCCGAGTTCTTCTGCCGTTGCAGTTATGTCTCACAGAAACAGCAGCGTAAGTGTGCAAGGACTGCTAGAAAAGTATCCGAACTCCAGCTTTCTCCCACTGATGATTCCAACCCACTGCGAGCAGCCCTGGAGGCCATCCCCTCGAAAAGGATCCTCAGCCGCGGGCTGTGAGCGTGGTGACAACTCCGCCTGCTTATGGAGACCTCATATTCCTGAACTTCACTGCACTGGCAGGGGCCATCCCCTACCCCACCCCCTCAAAACCACCAAGATTTCACCCTCCCCACTCCTGCTCACACAGGGACTGCGTTTCAATCTCCGTGTAGCTCAAATTCCTGACCTGGCTCTCTCGAGCCTGAGTTCAGTATCTTCAAAGTCTAAGTCCTGACCTCCTCTTCCATAACTCAAGGCTTATTTTTAAGTTGCTGCTGGGTCCTTACTTGAGACAACCTGCCAGGCAGGCCCTTCTGGTCCTCCAGGTTCAGCACATGAATGCAGCCCAGGTGCAAAAAGGGCACTCACGCTTTCACCTCACTAAAAACACGCAGCAACCCTCCCATCATATCAGGCACAGTTTCTATTTCTTTTAAAAATAAATATTTATAAACAAAAGGAAGAGATTCAGAGAACTACAATGTTAAAAATTTTCCTGCCAACAGCACAAATGTCTTCATGTCAAGTCACAACGACAAGCTGTACACTGACACAGCGTAAGCACTGCCTGAACCCCTCCTCCTCCTCAGCTGCCATAGTCCTCTGCTGCAGGAATCCACACCTCCCATCGCTGCAACCAGCTCCTCTGCACTCCCCTAGGGCTTGTGCTGGGGCTGCTCAGTCTCCTTTCGTGATCAAGTCCTCAATGTACGCATCCAGCTCATCATCTGTGTTAATATCGATGTCCTGAAAGCAAAGACACAAGAAACACCAGTGAAAAGTGAATCCCAAGGACAGTGTGCGAGCAGCACAGCATCCTCTGCAACACCAGATCAGCCGTTCCACCCCGACCTCCAGCACTTCCCGGCCACTGGCATCTCCTGTGAAGGCACCGCCAGCTTTCCCCACACATGTTGGACAACCGCC
>NW_009260350.1:5041768-5068462 GCF_000687185.1 Egretta garzetta | reverse complement strand
ATGGACAACGCCTGGAAACCCCTCAGCACCCGACGCTGACCGTGCACTCGAGCAATGCATTTACTGTGCTGAGCAGGGTCAAGTCAGAGGGTTTTGGGTTTTTTTAGCTTTAAACACACATTGTCCTCATAGAAAGCAACTGCTTCCACCTGCTTCCACTCGCTTTTCCATTCGGTGGTCTTCATTTTATTTAAAGTAGGTTTTTTATTTAAAGTTTATTTGTTTAAAGCTTTTATTTAAATATGCATTTGCTACTTTAACTTACTATTTAATAATGTAATTAATAAGTAGATTTCACCATACATTTTTTTATATTAAGTATTATTTGTTTAAAGGTTTGCATGTCTGTACCTAGGGTTCAGAACCTAGCACCACTTCTCTGCCCAACAGGGCAGAAATTCCCTGCACAGCACTGCCTATGCCCAGGGAAATTCTCCTGCAGCCCCGTGCTTCATAGCAGAGAACAAACAGAAGCTGTGCACTATGTCCATGCCATGAAAAATCCATCGCTGAGAACCAACACCCACCGGGCCCCCCCGAGGTCTGGACCCTAAGGGGTGGGCAGTGGCAGCAGCTGCACACTCAGCTGCTTCTGATGGTCCAAGCCCAGGCTGCACCAACTGAGAAAGAGCTGAAGCCTAGTTAAATGCTGGACTAAAACATCTCAAGTGCCTGGAGGGGCCTGAGCCCGGGGGAAGGCTGCTACTTATGGGGCGGCTCTGGTTCTGCATCCCTCCCTCACCCACCTCCTGCACTTTCTGCAGAAGGGCCACGATGTTAGTCCTCAGCTTCTGCAGTTTCTCCTCCGTTTCCCTCAGCTTTCTCTCTGCGTTGCGCAGGTTTTCCTCGCAGGCTTTGGCCCGGGCGTCGGCGCGTGTCTGATATGAATTGCACAAGTTCTGTAGACCTACCTCATACTGTTTGAAATATTCTTTCTGTAGAAGACAAAACACAACAGACGGCACGTTGAGAAGAAACACTGAGCGCCAAGCATCTTGTAGAAGAATCCAGCTACTGGCACCCCATGGCCAAACACCACCAGCCCCCGCATGCCCTGCCTGTGGTCATTACCATGCTCACATACATTTCTGATTTGCCTACTGCAGGCAGCACAAAAATCCCACGGGTTTTCACATTCCTCAGAGACCAGAGCTGCAACAAAAGCTGCCTGAATTCAGATTAAGGATGCAGCGTGTTTTAAAAAGCCTAAAACCATAGCCATGGTGTAGAAGGATCCAACAGCCTCTGCACGCAATGAGTTTCCTTAGCATAGACCACCCAGACAACACAGCTTGTAACAGCAAGGCAGGAGCATCTGCACTGGCAGAAAACTCCAGACAAGGCCAGCGCATCCTGCGGAAGCAGCAGGACTGGGAATTCCAGCAGGTGCCTGAATTGAGAGAGGGAAAGGAGGAAGAGACAAGAGGGGCTGCCAATACGAACACTGCAAGTGAGGGAGTAGGGCACTCTGAAGACTACCAAATAGGCAGCAGCTTTTGCCATCTGGTCATCCGCAGGTGGCTTTTGTCACCTACAGAAACCTCCTGACAAGGTCTCCCTTTGGGCTAAGTCAGGGAAGAGAGAAGTCAGAGAAGCCAGTACCATTTCTCCGCATTTCAGCCTGCACTGGGACCTTCCAATGCCAGCAGGCCGATACTGGTGCAGGCTCAGCCCCGTCTGCCCCTTGCTCAGATGAAGGGAGGCCACACCAAGAGCCCTGCATGCCCTCAGCCTGCTCACTTGGAGAAGCGGGGGGGGTGAAGGAGAGGCTTCCATGTTCTCTCCTGTTTTAAGACCGCCCCTGCATAAGTTATGTTCATAAGGCTGGGGGCAAAACAAACAGCTGTGCCTACAGCTTATTTCTACAAACCTCCAACCTGGCCTCTCTTTTTTAAAAGCTTAATGGCAGCGGATGAGAAGTTGGGATAGTAGCACCCAACAGCTTTCCCACGCAGATGAGTGGTAATTAAAAAAATCCTCAGACAACAACTGTCAAAAGACCCACAGCACATTTCAGAGGCTCTCCTCCTCTCTCAGCTACATTAGTCTGCTAAGGATCCAAATAACTTTTTGAAGAGTGTGATCTTGCATCAACAGGATGCATGCCTGCCGTAAGAATGGAATGCGTGTGGGGAAAACCCCAGACTTACTTTTCTAGAAATACTGAACTCACCAAGGGAAATGCCAACAACCCTTCTGAGCTCATGGAACTCAGCTCCTTCTTGGAGATAGGAAAATTCGGAGGTAAGAAGTACCGCAAACAATTTCTATGCAGGAAAGAAAAACACAAAGCCAGAATTGGGAGATTAAAAGACCAGAGCAATCTGACTGCAGAAGCTCCCAAGAACTGCAGTGAACCCACCGAAGGATCTGGACTAGTAAGTCCACTGTTTCTTGGCTGCTGCTGGGTCCGGTGGTGTCTGGCTCAATCCTGACACAGTCTGAGGTAGAAGGTTCAGCCACAACCACCTCCTCTTCCTGCTGCATGTCTGGAGCCTGGTACTCAGGAGAAGGAGGCTTCATCAGCCTCACATCCTCACTGCCCTTCTCTACCCTGAAAAAGATAGGAAGGGGAAGTCAGGTCTCTTTTCCTGCATTTGCCATACCTGAAAACACTGTGAACAGCTTCCTCAGAACCTGTACTCAGCCGAGACCTCTACTTTACACTGCAGCTGCCTCCACAGGAACATCCCATTGCAGTGATGGGCAGGCTGCAGGGAGTCTGTCAGCTCATTCCTTACAGAGCAGCAGGACAGTCCTGAGCACACTTGCGTTCCCTGATGTGACAGCAACATATTCAGCATCTATGGGAGTAAAATGGGATGCTCCTCCTGAAAGCAAAACAAGCCTCCAAAATCCAGTAGCTAGAGATAGTTACCAGCGATCCCTTGGCGTGGTATCTGTAGGAACATAATCAAACTTCACCTTCCAGCGTACTGCATGCTTGCCCATTTCCACAGCTGTGACACGGCCTGTGAACCACTCTTTGTTCACACGCACTTCCACGTGCAGCCCTTTATCTGCAAGGAGAATGACAGGGAAGACGTTTGCAAACATTCAGAGGCTGGAGAGCACGTTCTGCATGAGCCCTAGAGGACAGCCACCCTTGGGGGGGAGCAAACCTAAACCTGTGACAATTCCTTCAAATGGTATATAAGCCATAAAACCACTACTGCCATACGGTTCAACTCTGACCTAGGGACATTAAGATGCAAGGAAATAATATGGCATTTTCAGACAGAAGGTTTCTCCTGCACTCCGGGCTGTTTGACATTGGCTTTCCAGGCCATGCTGGCCGCTAGGACAACCTGCCACGTGTTCCTAGTGGGTCACTTTCCAGGCAGCTCCCTGGGGACAAGCTGAAGAAAGGCCCTGCTCTGGCAAAAGATGCAATACCGTCCTGGCTGTCATCTTTCCTGGGGGTCTCTCGGCCCCTCTTCCCTCACAGCAGTGCAGCAGGTCTAGATACCATCCTCAGCACTTCCCAGCTAACATAGCTCCACGATCCATTCCGCTAGGAAGGGTGAGCATGGCAACACTCTACACCATGCAGCCAAGCATCACACCCATTAACGTGACGCAGCCCTCAGACTGCAGATCTCCCCACACCACAAGTGCCTCTTGTCTAATCAAGAGATTCCTGGCCAAAATGTTTCATGTGGAGTTTGGGACCCAAATTTACACTAATTCCTATTTTAAAAAGCTCATTAATGAAATCACACGTTTAACTAGCGAGTCCAGCTCTGCAACAGTTCTCCTCCACTGTGCTGGATACCAGAGGCAGCCCAAGGGTTCATTTCTCACCTTTCTGAGCTTTCTTCAGTTCTGCCAGCTCTTCTTCCCCAGCACTGTCTGTGAGCTGTGAGCAGAGAGAGCTCAGATTAGCTGCCTCCCAACAAGATTATAAACACTTGGCAGATACCTTCTGCTGGGGGAACAGCGCACTCTCACCTCTACCACCACCTCACTGGAATCCTTCTTCTCTTCTTTCACTGCCACAAATTTGCCCCTTTTTGTCTTCTCCTTCTTGAGCTCCCCCTCCTCCTCAGACCCATCCTCTGTGATGTTCGAGGGCCTCTTCCGAGCAGTGGAGGCCTGTAGGAAACAAACAAGCTCTAGCTGTAATTCCAGCATGCTGCCCACCAAAAACTTCTTTCAGCCAAGTTTAAAAAAGCATCCGGTATTTCAGTATTTCATCCAGCACCCAGCGTTTCATCTGACAGTTAATCAGCTTTTCCAGAAGGTCTTAGCAGGTGCTGCATAATCATGCAAATGCTCACCCCGCCACTCCACATTCTTTTTTTTCTGGGGAAACAGCCTAGTCTAACAGGAAAGAGATGAAATGAGTCCTCATGAGGAGTGTAGAATGGTGCCCTAACCCAAAAGTAAAGTAAAAGTTGTCTTGTCCTGCACAGGGACTTCAGTGCAAATCCCATGGGACAGAGCAAGACAGGCTACGCAGAGCAGCAGGTAAGGAGCTGGCAGTTTTCATCCCATCGAGTCTCACCTGTGGGCATTTGACAGTGGCAGATTTCTTTAGTGCTGGCACCTTGGCAGCTTTTGCACTGGGTGTCTCACAAGAGCTTTTGGGGTTCTGCAGGACAGCAGAGGGTGCTTTCGTTGTTGCACCTGGTTTGGCAAGAGTTTTTAAAGTGCTGTTAGACTTCCCAGCTGCCACAGTGTGCTGGTGGGTCCTGGAAGTGCTGGCCTCCTCCTTGGAGAGCATGCTTGCCAGTTTGGGAGTGCTGATATTTGGCCAAGCTGAAGAGCTCTTTTTCAGCTGACCGACGGACTTGGGGAGAGGCGTGGGTGGTGGTGGTCTGCTGGGAGCGTTCTTGATGACGTCAGGTAAAGGAGGAGATCGTGGGCGCTGAGGTCGGGTCTGTGACTGGGTGTTCTGAAACAAATGAGGGTACAGGGAAAGGATGGAAGGGTCGGGCACTGCTTTTCAGAACAGCCAAGGGTAGCACAGCAGAGTACAACGCCTACAGCAGCGTCTCATTTACCTCCCCTGCAGGTCGGGTGGTCACTTCCAGAGGCAGTTTCTTTAAGTCAGCTTGAGACCGAATTGGGGTGGTTTTCTATTAAAAAAAAAAAAGAAAGAAATCAGAAAAGCCATCTTTAAAAGCTGTCAAGGCCTGCCTGAACCCAGCCCAGAAAACAGTCTTCCAGTTTGAAATCAACAGTTACAGGAAGGTGTGTTCTGTGCCCTTCAAGAGACAGCCCTTCATCCAAACACTCCCATTTTCTTAGCAGAAAAGGAAATGCAAGCCAAGACGCCTGTCTGCTGCTACTAAAACAACCCCTACTCCGCCAAGGAGTGCAGGTGGCCTCTGAGGCCAAGCCAGCCCTGCCTCTGCATCAGCCATCGGCACCAGAGCTCCCTCAAACCTGCTGTGCTCAGCTGGAGACCTCCAGATTCACCTGCAGAGCTTCCAGCTTCTCCTGCTGCTGGCGGATTTTCTCTGACAGTTGTTTCTGCTTTTCCTCCTGCGATTTCAAGTCTTTCTTCAGAGTTCCCAGTGGCACCTTCTGCTTCTGCTCTGCAGCTTCACATCTAGCACACGGGGAATGAAAGACAGCCTCAGCAAGGACAGCAGGACCTACACTGTCTCACGCAAACAGCGCTGTCCCCACATCCCATCCCAAAGGCAGCAGCAAAACCACTTTCCTTTCCACGCTGGCCACAATCTCAAAACCAGTGGTTTTCTCCTTGGGAAACACACATACGATTTAAGGATCAAAAGCACATTTGTTAAAAACCAAGCCGTTTATTCTGGGAATTACCAATTCAGAGCCCAGGAGCTCAGCAAAGCTTAGGAACGGCTGCGACTGGTTTTCTACGCTGGATTTCACAGCAATTTTCCTTCCTATCAACTTATGTCTTCATATCAATTCCTCTTTTTGCAGACTTCCTTTCCATTCAGAAAGGAAAGCTTATGGCCAGCAAGCCGTGATTAAGCCATTGTGTACACAAGCCCTCCAACAGAAGACGCACTTCGCCTTGCTGCCCAAGGCCACATTTTTCCTTTGCAGTATCCCTTAACCATTTGCTTTCCCCATCCTGTTCGGCTTATGGCCCACAAAGCAGGGGCAAGTATCCTGCTTCCTCAGGTCCCCTCAGATGCAGAATCCTGGAAGAGCCCTTGAGAGGAGGAAAGCACAGGTAGGAAGTACATGAAAGTGGACTGGCATCACCTTCAAACTGGCCAAGCAGTTGGCCATCGGGAGCCAGAGGAAGAGGGGACTGAGGACTTCCCAGGCTCATCTTCTGTCACGGCACCAAGACATGGACAGAGACACCAGGGCAGGGCAAGGCAAAGCCGTACAGGGATGATGTGAGATCGGAAGGGAGCACCACCAAGACAACTCTTGCAGAACGCAGGAGATCCAGCCCACTCCTACGCCGCCTTGGAGCCAAGCCATTAAAAACTTCCCGCAAGCGTAAGCCTTACAGATAACGGGAGGACCCCGCTGTCGTCATGGGTCACAGAGCTCCAAGAGGCTGATGAGGGATGGTTTTATCAAGATCTTTGATCCTGAACTTGCCAACTGATGGGCTACCTCCTAGTTTGTGAGATACATACTGTGATCACCTTTGTTGGGAGAAAGGAGCACAAGCAGCAGTTTCTCTATCAGCCCCTCCTCAGCTGAAGCACGGCAGGGGCGTTTTTCAGAGAGCTGAGAAAGTGTCTGTCGTCACTGCAAACCGACTGCCTGACAAAAGCTGCAACTCCCAAAGGCAAAGCCAAACAAGCGGCACCATACGCAAGTTTCCCAGCAGAGAAATGCCACCTCCTAAGCCACTGCGTGCATTGAGGCTGAAAACATTGTTAAGCTGTGTCTTACAGCTCGGTGAAGTGTCAAAGCACCCGTTAGTCCTGCCAACAGGAAAAAATTAAGAGTCCTCCTGAGTCAGAACCAGCGACTGCATCATGAGAGGCACCGAGTCAGAAAAAGGAATTACATTCATAGTCAGCATAGTCTGCAACTCAGCACCAAGACTCTGGTGATGCTCAAGGAGCTTTGAGCCACCTTCAGCTGGTGTTTCAGCCACGAGTCCAAACACCATCTGGGACCCAGCTGGATTTTAGGTAGGAAAGGGGAGGAGAGCAAGCCTGACACTGAAGCGTGACACAGACACACTGCCTTCTCTGTGTCAGGGAGCTTAGTGCTGACCTCCACAGGGACCGTGGCCTCGGAGGGGTGGCTGCTTTACATGACAGAGATGGAGAAGGGCATTCAGTTCCCATGACCCGGGACAAGATGCCATCAGCAGAAACTGAGGTCTAGGTGGACAAATCAGAAGGATGGGGAACAGCTCAGTGCCAATATGGACACAACACAGGCAGGCAACACCGAGGCCACCAGAACCACCACGCGGTCCTTCTGATGCCAGGAGAGTCTGAACTTCAACTTGGCTGGATGAGATTCTGCGTAGGCCCTCGTGGCACACAAGCCTGAGGCCCCCCACCCGCGGTGGCAACAGCAATGCTTCCCAAATCCTCAGTCTTCCCTCAGACAGTACAAACACCTGGAATGGAACCGCTGGGGCACACGGTCAAGACACAGAGGTGAAGGTATCCAAACCCATGGCACAAGGGCACAGCAAGAAGCATCAGGCAGCAAAGCACCGGGAAGCGGAGTTCAGAGGGGCAGTGGCTGCAGAGAGGCCCCACTTTGTACTGACACCAGCCCAGGCAGAGGAGCGCGAGGGCAACTCCTGCAGAGAGCCTTCTGCCTCGCACAGAAGAGCACAACTGCTGGGGAGTGCGCGTGAGCCTGCTCAACCCACAACATTCTAGAGTTATTTATCCTCCCAGAATAAGGCTCCTGAGATCCCTTTTGAAGAAGTGGGTATGACCAGAAGCTTGGATCATCTTCCCAAAGCGCCCCATCTGCCCTTTCCCACCTCCCTGCAAGGGGGGCGTGGGACACCACCATGCATGGGCACGCTGCGGACAGGCTCTGAACTCGCTCCAACCATCATCCCAACGTGTTCTCACATGGAATGCAGCCAAACCCCTTCGAATTTTCAAGGTACTGCAAATATAAAATTTAAATTCTTTCATTAGTAAATCAAGTTCCTGTTGGGTCACACGATAACAAAGCTCATCTGCACATATACAAAAGAACACAAAGACAAAGGCAGGCCGGGGAGCCCGAGTAAGACCTTTCCCTGGCTACTCCCATGCCATGCCAGCAGCCACAAGCCCATCCAAGGCCCATTCCCACACAAGCCCAGAGCCCCAAAGGCAGCTCAGGGAATGCACATTGGGTACACTGAGAGGAACAGAGACCCCATCTGGGCTCCTGCCAGGGCTGTCCCAGGGCAGCCTCAGCCCCAGTGTCCAGTCAATGGGAGTGGCTCTCCGAAACGTCTTTGGGACCGATGGGAGGAACCAAAAGCAGGTAAAGGAAGGGACTGAGATGACTTGAAGAACAAACATAGGAGAACAGAGAAATAAAAAGCTTAAGAGGGCCAGTTGTACATAAAGAGTTGGCTGGTCAGTTCACTTGTCTTTGTATTGAACTCCATCTCTATTTTCCTGGGTGAGGGGCTCTGTTCTGTGTGCACATGTATGTATGGGGGTCTGAGGGCCACCGGCTGGAGTGGGACCACTGGTCACAGGGGCCACCGTGCCTGGGTGCCATCCGCTGCAGTGATTGTGGGCATGCATATGAATGTGTGATTGACAGCAAATGTCAGGCCAGACAAATGTGTGATTGACAGCAAATGTCGGGCTGGATGAATGTGTGATTGACAGTAAACGTCAGGCCAGATGAGCCAGCGAGGTGGCCTGGGAGCAAGGTCTAAGGGCGAGCCTGCGGGAGCTCACTACTGGAGTGACTGGGGAGTCCTGCCCGACTGCTGTAGATGGGTATGGGGGTGTAGGCAGAGCTGTGGGTGCCTCTAGGCAGGAGGCACCTGGGAAGAGCAAGGATCCAGATCTGCTATGGGACAGAGAGAGTGCCCAAGGTCTGCAGTGTGTACACACTGTCTGCATCCGCATGAGGAGGTCTGTACCCCTCACCCTCTGGGGCTGCAGGCCTCAGGGTTCAGCTATCCCAGAGCAAGTAACCAGAGGGACAGGACCCTTCATCCTGATCAGCCAAGAGGGACAAGGATGAGGCTGCTGGTGTGGTCTGCATTAGTGCTGCGCCTGTATGCCCACTACCTGAGAGGCTGGACGTGCATACACGCGTGGTCTGTCTGTGTTTGTGCCTGTGTCTACCAGCAATACATGCCCAGCCTTGCTACTGCTTCCACCTGGGGGGCTGGTGGTGCAGCAGCCTCTTTGCGGGCTGGCAGATTTGGCCCTGCCCCAGCAGTTCAGCCAGGGGATATCCTCAGCACAACCACACTCTTCGCAGCTCCACACCAGGGCACAAACACATGGAGCAACAAGGAAGTCAGCATCAGTATTCTTCCAATGACAAGTGCCAAAGGGAAGAAGCCAGATAATCAATACTTTCCAAATATCAACATCAACACTTCTTTGTAGCCCTTTCAGCCACAAATGTTAAAATTTTTATTCTAATTACAAGTTACCACCTGGATTCATTCGCCTTGTCTTTAAGCACTGAGCTGAATTACAGCTCAGCAACTCTCTCCTTACAGAACAGAGACCAGAGTCAGCTTCTAGCAGCGCCTTTCTCTGCAGAGCAGCAGCAGCCTGGAGCAATTGCTTTCCTCATTCAAACACATGACCAGATTCTACCTAAATTTTATATCTGTGAAAGACACCGCCAGTAAATGAATCAACACATTGCTCCCTCAAGTGTGCAAAATGTCATTCCTGGGCTCACCACAGCTCTTGGGTGTGGCTGTAGCTTGCATATCTAATAGGTTGGATCTACAGTAGCGATAAAAGACAACTGCACAGACCCCACGGAACGCAAATCGCTCCCAGCCCGCGCTTACGACTGTTCCTCAATTTCTGTCTTATGCTCTCTACATTTAAATTAACATGCATCAACTAAGGCAACAATCACATTTCCTATGGCAGTGCAGAAAAACCATAAACTTAATTTCACCAAATCACTGGTTGAGGTTGGAGGGGCCTCTCGAGGTCACCTGGTCCAAACCGCTCGTCAGGCAGGGCCACCCGGAACTGACTTCCCAGGACCACATCCTGGAGTATCGCCAAGGATGGAGACTCCACAGCCTCCCTGGGCAGCCTGTGCCGGGGCTCGGCCACCCTCACAGGGAAAAAGGGTTTCCTGATCTTCAGATGGAGCCTCCTGGGTGCTGGCTTGTGCCCACGGCCTCTGCTCCTGCCACTGGGCACCACAGGGAAGAGCCAGGCTCTGTCCTCTTTGCAGCCTGCCTTCACGTATTTATATACGTTGATGAGAATCCCTTGAGCCTCCCTGCTCCAGGCTGGTGCCTGGGGATGTTCCTCCTCAAGGGCAGGACTTTGCGCTTCTCCTGGCTGAACCTCCTGAGGTTCCTGCCCGCCTGTTTCTCCAGCCTGCCCATGTTCCTCTGGATGGATGCAAGACCCCCTGGCATATCAGCCACTCCTCCCAGTTTGGTGTCATCTGCAAACTGGCTGAGGGTGCACTCTGAAAGCTGTGTATTGCACAAATGCCCACCAACATGTCAGCTCCAAATACCTCCTCCTTCACTACTTTTTCTACAGACTGTGAGCACAGCTTAAAGGTACAGAATTACGGCCTATCCTTCCAGCTGTTCTCAAACAACAGATGACCAGGAAAAAAGCCCCCGCATGTGGATAAGGCACGCTGCAGAAAAGTCTTTGTATCAACTGCTTCTTACCTGTCTTGTTCAGGATCGGGGTTCATGGAGCATACCCAGCTATCAGGGTAATTCTTCTCCACTGAACTCAGCTGGAATGGGAGAGTCCGCCATTTCAGACATACATCTGTTAGACAAACACTTTGCAAGTCAGAAATACACAGCCTAAGCCACAAAATCATTTTTTTCCATAGTACTTCTCAAGCTCATTTAACACCCAAGGACCACACCGATTTCCAGCAACAAGAAGACTAGTGGCCAAAAAAACAAGTGAGACAGCCACAGGTTGTACTGAGTCACTTCTTGCTTCATGCTCACAAAATCTTGTACAAGGCACCCGTAATAAGAACCTGATGAAGCCTGGCCTCAGCTGATCCTGGAGGACCTCCCACTCGCTGCTGCAATGGCAGCAGGTACAAACCGCACTGAATAGCCAGTCCTGAAATCACTGCTCGTCTTGGAAGCCAGTCTGTCTCTTACTGATATCAACACAAAACAAGTCAGCGATTTATCCACTAAACAAAAAATAATAATCTAATAAATTTTAGATGAAACAGGAAGGCAGATATAGGCTTCAAGAGCATTGCTGGCCTACCAGGAAATCAACAGCTTAAAAAAAAAAAAAAAATCAAGTTTTGCCAAGAAAAACACAAGGCTGGCCTCACATTTCTTGCTACATCCTCACCTCCAAGTCCTGTGGGGAAAATGAGCTTGGTGTCCCTCTACCAGAGGCAAAGTGGTTGTGTTGAGATCTCTCTAGCCCCAGTAAGCACTTCAGCTTTAGAGGTGCACAGAAGAGAACTCACATTAAATTTGGAAGTCGACTGCAAATGGCTGCCTTCTGTGTTCACACCTAGATCCGATTAGCAGACCAGTGCATCAGAACACAAATTACTTGGCCACTTTCCTTTGCCTACGGGGAAGTTTCAGATCTTATTCTAGTGTTGGGATGGGTGGCTTTGGCCAGTTCCAGTTCATGTGACATTTCTAAGCCCATTCTCAACACTGCTACTGGTCACACCGGCTTCATTCTGTAAGGGCACCTGAAGAACATCACGGTTAGTGAATTGTGCAGGAAAGGAACCTTGTGCCAAGGTGTCTAAGTGTACCATGATGTGCAGAAAAAGGCCACTCACAGGAGGAGATGTGCCCTAGAAGGGGATAATGATAGCGAAGCTCATCTCAAATCTCCCATCCCTTTAGCTGCTCCCCAACCACAGCCAGGATTCCCTTCCTGATTCCTCAGAGAGGACCAGCCTCCTAACTGCAGCCTGGTCAGACGCACCGCACTGAATTGTGGTAGGGATCTCCATGGCTCTCCGGCGTTTGTAGCGCAGTTCACCAGATGGAGGCTGGTTCCAGTTTGCTGACAAATAACCAAATTCATCCCAGAACTTGATGATGCCTCTCTGGGCTGAAAAAAAAAAAACCAAAAAACAAAACAAGCCCCCGCTCAGTATGGAGCCGTTACTACAAAAATCACCACCCGCACTCTTGGCTGCCCTCCCCCTTCGCTGCCTTCCAGCCACCGAAGTTCCCCCTTCCAGCTCCTGGAAACTGTAAAGCTTCATTACCTATAGCAACATCCTTCCAATACTGAGCCAAATGCTCTCCCATGGCCTTCAGCAAGTGCCGATACTCCTTGGCGTCAGCGAAGTCTTGTTTATTATGGGTTGGCTCCAGAACCAAGTAGGGCACATCCACCACACCCACCACTCCACCACATGCCCTGGAAGAGGGACACACAAACAGCATTAAACTACCAGGTCTTGTTCAGAGGAACAATATTGAAAATAGCAGGTTACACATACACACCAACTCACCCACCCTTCCTGCAGCAGCACTGGGTTTCATTTATCAGCTTGCTAAATCAGATTCCAGCCAGCATGCAAAAAGTAAGGTGGGCTCCAATATTGGGATTTGCTTTCAAGACCTATTCTCCCTGCTTAGATCGAGGCAGCATTGCTGCCAGGATTCGTACGCCTCAGATGCCAGCATTGAGCACAAAAGCCTCCTACTGCTGCAGGTACAGCCAAAATCCATGTAGACAACTCTCTACCAAGAAACCAGGGGAATACTGGGCAATATTAAATATAATTCATTTGCCAGAATCCAAACGAAAGGCTGACAATATGAGTAAGCCTCATGCTTGTGAAGGACAATTAATGCAGAACAAGGTTATTGCACAGCCTAAGTTATACATAGGAATATGCCAGGCTTAAGCAAAAAGGTTGCTGAAAAATCTCCAGGAACTCACATGCCACCCTCCAGCTGGGGGCCCACCTTCTCATACATCTTTATCAGTCGACTGCAGTTATAGATGAACATGCCATCCAATTCACGCTGCTCAATATTCACACCAAAGATAAAGTTCAGTTCTTTGGGTTCCTTCAGTGCCCTGCAAGAGATGAAGCAGAGCCTCAGAGACATTGAGAATAAAACTGAATATTTGCTGTCATTAGACAGAGGGTACCGAAGCCCAGCATCTTGGGCCGTTCTGGGTTCACTGGGTTTGCCTGGCCTGTCATCTGCTATTTCTAACAACCAGGAAGCATTTGTTGAATGTGCATCACAACTAAACATGAACAAAATACAAAAACTTTGCAATATAGACAGCAATTTCAGCTGGACAGTATCTGTTCAGATAATTATTCATTTTGATGTGTTTTCTCCTTCAGGAATGGATTCCGGTTTTTATTTCAGATCTGCTTGTTCAAAAACTTTACAGTTAACTAGTTTGATGAAAGTACTCGTAAGTACGGACTGGTCCTCTCCAATGCAATTTTGGTTTATTTTTTCCAGATGTGGATCTCTATGCTAGATAAAGCATGGAAATTGAGATTTTGATACAAAACAACAGTCTTGATACTCAGATTCTGGGGAAGTTCTCGTAATTACAGGTTTCACAATGCTATTAGTCTGAGTTCAAAGCTGGAAGACACAACACACAGCCCAAGCAGAGCATTTTGTCTGGAAATGCCAGGACAGCAATTTGCACGATTCCTACTTTATCTACGCAACAGACAACTTCAACAGAAATTAGCCTGGGGTCTGTTTGTGAGCACATAGGGTCTTCTGAATCTGAACCTTTGATTATCAGGAATTGTACCTCCTGCACTGCGAGAAAGCCTCAAGAGATTGAGATCTCTGCATTATAAACCAAACACAGTACCAGTGCCTCACAGACAGAACTGCGGCTCTCTCACAAGGCTGAATTCAGTAGGTTCCACAGCTCCCATGAAATCCATGCTGAGGGTTTTTCATAACGAGGATCCTCAGTTTCAGGCTGAAGGTATCACCAAGCGTCAGGTCCAAACTGTTACCCACTGCAAGGCATAGTCTGTACCGCTGCCCTACCCACCCCTCTCATTTTTGACCTCCCTTATTTTTCCTCCCACATCAAATTCTTAGCACTTTGTGCTTTATCCCAGCTAGGAATTTGACTTCTCCTTAAGCGGTTAGTGGAAGATAGTGGAATCTTTAAAATGATCTGTTGTTTGTCTGCTGGTGTCAGGTATTAACAGAACCTGAGCTGTGCGTGCATGAGCACTGCACAATAATAATCTGCAGATATAAGATGTCAGTCTGCCTTAATGGTCAAGTATCTCGAAATCAATCCCTGGAATGGATGCATTTCACGTTCATTTTCTGTTCAAAGCCATCCTCTTCCCCATACAGATGTACAGGTACCCTGTAACACACCTTCCTTTAAAACAGAGGACTCTTAACGTAAGTTATTAGGAAAACACCTGGAGCAGCAGCTTTCAAGAATTTTAAACCTAAACCTTTGCCAAGAGGTGTTTCGAACACTGCCCACGCAGAAGCTGGGCCAGAACGTTACCCTGTTGGCCTGAGCTCATCCAGTGGACAACTGCCATTTGAAAGCATCAGCAGGAGTGGCAAAACACCCGCCTGAGGGATTAATTCCCTTTTTCTAACTTCTGGAGAAGGATGCAGAGCTTTCATTTCAAGCAGCAACATGCACTCACCTTACAAAATCAGGACACCTCCTCATTTTTATCAGAGGGGACAGGAAGCCAAATTATCATCCAAACCAGGGAAAATTAAGTGGTGGCCCAAAAGCCCAGGTTTTTCTTACTAGGACTTTATCACCTGTCCTACCTGCTGGATTTATAACCTGACCTTGCACAGGCTTTGGAAACCAGAAAGCGTTTCTTTCACTGATGCACCCACCACCGGAGAAGCAGCAGCAAACTGTCCAAGGACATTCTCTGTAACTCCAGAGTTCTCCAAGAGGCTACAAAAGTTGTTGCACACAGAAGGTTTCCTATTATACACATTTTTCAGGAACAACTTCTGTTTTCTGGATCAAGTACAAGCTTATGGAAAAGCCTGACCCTCTGAACTGTCTCTGAAGGCTGGTGACGAACACAGAGACAGGGGGAAGCCCTAGACCTGCCCAGAGCTGGCCGAGCACCCGGCAGCTCTCGCCTGGGCACACACGTGGCTGAGCTGGCACAGAAACCTGGACAAAAGGCCTCTTCCCCCGCTGCTGCCTCTCTGTCACGTGCATCTTTTTCCTCATCATCACACATTTGAAACCTGACTAGAGATAACCCTTGACGTATCTGCAATTGGGGTACTCTTCCAAACCAGCTGGTTTACACTTTGTGGCCTACAAACCTCCTCAGATTTGAACAGAAAGAACTGCTGAAGAAAACTTGGACTCTCTCATTTCCAAGGGCAAAGAGGAGCTATGTTCAAACAGACTTGTATTGACCAAGTTATTTATTTGTTGTTCAGCTTTTTAAAAGGAAAAAGCATTTTGCCTGTCGGCAGGAAGGCCAGAAGGCCATTCACAAACTTTACATTGTGCACTAATGTCATCAAAACCAAGAACTGTAAGACGGGCCACGCATGGATGCTGAAGAAAACAGCTTCTGCCAAGAGCTTCTACATTCTTCAGATGACAGCTCTGCCACTTTTGAATTAAAACTGTCTTTATTTATTTATTTTTAGCATCTTAAGATGCATTAGATCTTTCTCTGGCAACAAGTCTAGCACGCAGAACAGCCAGGTGGCAGGGAGGTGGGCTATGTACAGAGCCCTAACTTCCTCAGACTCAGCAATTGTTTTAAGAGCATTTGTTTCTGGTTACAGCTTCATTTGTGAAATGCATATGACAAATTTGCAAAAAAACTGTATACAAGAGTGAAATATTCCTGCGAGCACATGGATAACGAAGGTCATTGCAACTAGAGCTAAGTTAGAGCAATGTCTCAAGATTCCACAGCATTGACTACAACAGAACTCAGCAAGTCTCTACAACTCTAAAGGCCATTTCGCCGTAACTCACTAACATTTGTTTGCCTCCCTGAATCTCACCTGCAGATGAAAAAGCGAAAGAGTGAGAAAAGCCAACATGAAAACCAGGTAAACATCTACAAAGAGAAGCGAAATCCAAGGATGTCTTTCAGCAAGAAGGGAACAGCAGCCAGAAAAGCAAACTCAGTCCCCTTGGCTTAACAGCGAGGGCATGCAGGACGACCACAGATATCTAAGCTTTGAGCTGAACTGCTCCCTCCACCACACAAGCAGAGAAGAGACATGGAGCACGTGGAGCCAACGGCCTGGGCAAATCAGAGCTTTGAACCACCTGGCACTCACCGCTGCTTTGCATCCTTGATCCTTTTCTTGACATCAGCCTCCCGGCGCATGGTTATTGCAGAGTTTTGGACTTGACGTAGCGTCACCTGCAAACAGGTATCGCACAGTAAAACCATGGCTGTGAATTCATGAAGTTAACTTACTTTTGTGGCCTTCTCCCCCTTCAAGAAGATCTCAGAAGTGTTTTAAATGCAAAGAATCCACCAACGGTGGAGGGTGACCATCAGCATGCCTTTACATTTAGGGCAGCACTGAGTTGTTTAAGCAGCTACGCAGTTGCTTGGAAGAAAACGTTTAAATGTAAATAAACATCTAAGGTAACTGAAACCAGAGGGTAATGGAGGCACAGGGAACAGCCAGGGTACCTGGATACTGCTGTGTCCATTAGATGCCAGTAGGAAGCACAGTGACATTAAGTTGGTGGCCCCTACCGACTCCCCTGCGTCCCTGCAAGCCCCCCCCTCACACCCAGCCACAGCCCCACCAGGAGGAAGCAAACAGCCCCCCTCCAAAAGCCCCTGCCCAAATGCTTCAGAGCCAGCTACACAGGCAGGGACGGGGAACAGCCAAAAAGCACCTAATCTTATTTCTGTTCAAATGCCCCACATTCCCCTGGCCTCTTCTGCAGGGGGTGACACAGAACAAAGTGCCTGGGGGTTGCCTTCCCGCTCCAGGTGTATTGGAGGTCGTGGACAGGGGAATGTCAGCACGCTTCCCACTTGGGCTGGAAACCACACAAAGATGTTGAAGCACATCCAGCGGCCATAGGACCACAGAGCTGCCTGAAGGCTGCTGACAACTCTGTACCAACTGCTCCTTAACCTACCACCGGGTGCCACCCCTGGGAGCTGACCCACCAGTGCTGCTCCAGGGCCTCCGCTCTGAACCATCCCTCAGCACCTAAGGCATGTGGCGCTGCCAAAGCACAAGGCTCACCCTGGACTCCCGCGCGAGGTCTCCTCCCAGGCGCAGCTCAAGGGCACGGGCTTTACTCTCCGCCTCACGAGCCTTCTCCTCCGCTGAAACACACAGGGAAAAGGACGGTGTCAACCATTCAGTACAGACAGCGATCGTAAGGCATTCACCTGAGGAGACCAATTTCCAGAAAGCCTTTGCTGGACTAACATGTACAAGGGTACACAGGTAACACAAAAAGGTACAAAATAAACCCTTACTTATGTGGCAGCACCACCAGCACGCCTTCCTAAACGTGCTCAGAGGTCGCATCCAACACCAGCAGACCAGCAGGGCTAAACTCTGCAAAAGCACGTTTAAAGGAAGGATCCATGAAGAAGTTAGCAAGGAACTGGAAGGAGTAAGGATGCAAGAAGCCCTGCCTGCTGCACCCAGAAGCACAAAGGCAGTGAAAGCTTGAAAAGGAGTTACAAAGAGGTAATTTTCTTGCAGAGACAAAGGGAAAGGACAACTCTCAGAAATGCTTTTATCTTTGATAATTGCTAAATTTTGCCTGGAAAAAGACAAATCTGTGCTATGCACAAAACAGGACAGAGTGTTCTGGAAACCTACCGTTCCTCCTGGTCCTTGCACATACAAAGTTCACCACTTACAAGAAACTCCCCTTTGTGCTTCTCTCCCAGACTCCCAACAAGACTGCCTGGCAAGGGGTATACATCACCCTCGTATTGCTTAAAATTCATTCAACAGATTTCAATTTCAGCAAGGAGATCCTTCCCTAAAATTGAGACACGAGGTGCTTTGGTAGATTAGTGCCATCTGCACGCTCTCCATCCAAAAGCACCTTGGCTGCAACCCCGTCATGTTCCCCTTCAGGTCGGAAGCCTGTTCTGCTCGCAGCCGTACAAGCACTAACTGAGCGAGCGATCTTCCTCCGTCCCACAGGCTGACAGGTCCACGGGGACAAATGGGTACCGGCCGGTAACGCCCGGTTGGGGCGGGGAAAGCTGAAGCTGCAGCTGCCACCTGCGAGCACCCGACTCAGGCGCGCGTGCTGCAGATGCAACGCTGGCCTTGCCACCACAACCCCCCCGTGCCCGCTTCCGAGCATGGCCATTTCTGAAAGAGGAGCAGCGGCACCACGGCCTTCACGAGCTGTAGGGGTTTCTAAGGGAAATAGACTGGCGTAAATAAAGTGTGAACGGAAGCGTGTACATGCGAAATGACTAGAAGAAATGACAAAGCGCGGGTTAGGAGTGCCAAGTGCTGACAGGCACAGACACGATCCGGAAATGTGGCCACTACGTGCTGAGGGATGATGGCAAGCAGCAGGCCTGCACCCCCGCCTCTGCAAGCCACCCCCCTCCCTGCCCTCTCAACGGGGAGAGAAACTGCAGCTGTGAGACGCCCAAAACAAGGGAACGCAACAGCGGAGGAGCGACCTTGCCGAAGATTTATGGAGGATGAGGTAAGCAAGAAGACGACAGGAGAGCAATTGGCTCCTAGAGATTACCAAGCACCTCTCCAAAATTCAGCACCCAGTGGCCAGCCAGAAGGGATCCAGCCAGTGTTTGACAATGGGTACGCCCTGTCCTGCATGCCACGGTCAGCATTACTTGGGGAAATGCGGGGTTTTGGTGTGGGTGGGCAGGGGAATGCAAAAGGGCATGGTCAGCTTAGACTGTTACAATAAAAATCAGCGTTCCTTTCTAAGCAGAAGTTACATTTGAGTTTCGTTACACGAATTCCCACAGAAGCACACTCCAAGGCTCACAGCAGCTGACCAAGCAAGGCCCAGCAGAACTGCACTGAGACCAGCATCACCACCAAGAGACAGCCTGGCCAAATGTGAAAACACAGGAGTTCAGAGACTGTTTCAAACACTCGGTCCATTTAAATCCAAGCTTGTATGGTCAAAGCTGGCGGGCTAAATGCAGCTGTGCCGAGAGGGAAGGATACAGCAGTGACCCCGAAGGGCCCCGGTCAAACCTGCTCCGCTAGCACAATGACATCGGAGAAGGGACAGCTGACGGGGAACAACCCGGTTACTGCTCGGAGGGTTGAGGCCCTAATGGGCAAAACCACACACCCCAAGCAGGACAACGAGCATGCGGCAGTGAGAGCCTGCGCTGACAGCCTGGCGGGGAACGGGCACAACATAGCCACGGTACTGCCAGCAGGTCACTGGACACACCGACACGCTCTGGACCAACACCCAGCGCAGAACACAGCCGTTAATAATTGAAAATTATTTTCAGTATTGGACACCCATGGAACTCCTCACCTTTTCTGTTTGTTTGTTTTTCAAACCTCGTAAGAGTTCTTGAAATGAGGCAATGGCGATACCGAGACACCTTGGAGCAGTACTCAGCCTTGGTTCAGAAACACACGGAAAGCGGCTGATGGTCCTTCACCGCTACCTTGCCCCAGAATGGCGCTTTTCTCCTGGGTCCGCCTGCCCACTTGGGGATCTGGATTGCACAGCTCATCACATGAGGCAGGAACTCAGCTCCCAGGGGAAGCGGTCTCAGAGAACAGTGTATGTTCCTTCCGTTGCATGGAAGTGAGTCTGGGTCACCTGTAGTTGCTGTGACAGCTGATTCCCTGAGCAACCGTAATGACCGCAGAAGCAAGCAGTTCAGGTCATACCCGGCAAGGCAGCCTCGTCCAGTTCTTTCCTTCACTACAGCAAAATCAGGACGCATGCATACGCCGAAGACTCACCTATCCTCGCCATGTGCTCTGCTTTCTTCACCTCTTGCTCTGCACGGGTCTTGAAACGGTTTGAAGTATATTTGTACATCCTGTGATGATCAAAACTTATTAATCAGCAAACTCAGCAGTAAGGTCAAACCAAGATTTCATCACTGTATGAGAGAATAAGGTCTCCACACGCTACTCTAATCTTCTCAACAAATTCAATAAACGGAGAAGGAGTTTACCTATCAGGAACTGAGCATTTTTGGATGCAGTTAGGCAAAAACTTTTTAAGTCAGAGATGGCTTTGGTAGTAGCTGCAACCACAATACCCCCTTCTGCATTAGCTGGCGGGGGCGAAATAGATCCATATTCTTGGAGGACGTCCCAAGGTTTAGAAGAGTGACTTCTTCAGAAGCAGAAAGGAGTGAATATATATGGAAAGCTTCTCAAAACCTTCCCATTACAGATAAATAACCCCTCCTTTCTCCTGCAAGTGCCTGTCCAGAGGCGCAGTCTGACAGTGCCCACGTCCATGCAGGGCTGGCCCAAAGCCTCCCCGTGGCAGAGCAGCTCTGAATGGAGCTTCATGTTTCAGCTTTAAAGCTTCTGGACGTTTCTGTATGCTATGCATCTGACTGACAACCTTGTGAACTGTGCTTGAGCTGCAGGGGCTCGTTTCACCTTTCCCATACCCTCACGTGCCAAATGCAGATCGCAGCCTGACTGACAGCATCCAAGGCGGATGCCCCCGAGCATGCGTCACCTCTGCGCACAGGCACATAACTGGGGAAGAGGAGACGACACCAACGACGATCAGAGGCTGCAGGAACTCAAACCTCATCCAAGGTTTTGGATGTAGCGAGAGGAAAATCCCATCCCAAGTAATTTTTTTATGAAAAATTAAACCTCTCCAGCATTTTACTGAAGCACAAGCCGCTAGAAATGCTGTTTTTACAGAGAGAGGCAGAAACATGTAAGTTGCTCAATCAAACCTTACATCCTTAACACTGGATGAACCACGTCTAGACCCCAATGGGAGCCAAGATCCCCCCAGATGGTAGATGATCTATCAGGATCCATGGGAAATCATCTTGCACAGACAAAACATTTTAGTTTTATGTATGTTTGTGGGTGAGCACACATGGATGCCGATGCTGATGTCAGAAACAGTCTCACCAGCAGAAATCCTATGTTCCCAAACCCAGAAAATTTGCACCACAAGCACAGTCCACTTAAATACATTTCTGCATTTACTTAACTTATTTTCTGCTATTCATAAGGATCTCCTCACTGGGGAGGAAGGCAGGCATGCACTAACTCCTCCAGAAATCACGCAATAGCCACATTAGGAGATGCAAAGTCAAGTTTTTGGTGGTGCCATCTACTCAAATCTCCTGAAGGGCGATTAAAGCTACGTGGGGCCAAGAGAGAACACGTTCTGAAAGCCAGACTGCTTTCAACATGTTGGCATAATTAAATTACCTCATCCACATCCCGCCTGGTTTTCCTGAGGCAAAAAAAAAAAAAAAGAGGGGCAGGGTAATGTTGAATTATCCCAACACACCCAGCCTCTAAGGCAGGGCGGTACCTGATAGGGACCTTAGGGACAGCACCCCTGTCGCAACAGGCAGCCAAGCAAGCAAGGACGTCCCAGACAGGCACCACGAGCCATCACCGTGCTTGCCCTCCTGCTCCACTCTCTTTTCCAATACCAAATTACTTCAGCCACGGCCAGGAAAGCCCCTCTTCCAGCAGTCTGGAACAGTAGATCCAGCAAAGCCATATGGGAACAGGTCAGACAGACAAGAAGTCTGCAAGACACATTCTCCCAGCTTCAGATGTTCATGATGACTGCCATGGAGTGCCCTCATGAAGGGATATCCTTGCACATGGCCTGGCTACTTCTATCTGCACAGCCCACGCCACTGAACAGGCTCAAACAGCTACTGCGGGAGGGAAGGATGGAAGCAATCTTCCAGGAGACCCCTGCCATTCCCAGGGAGGCTGGTACCATGGTATCGCACCTGCAGACACTGGGGAGGGATCTGCACAACACCAGCTTGCCCCTGCCACTGGGACATTAGAGGCTCCAGAAAGGCAGGGAGAAGCCTCCACCTGCAGAAATGGCATCCAGAAAGGGAAGATGACAAAAGGAAAACAAGTGACCTGGTCAGGAGAGAAGCTGTTATTCCTGATGAACAGCGCAACGGCTCCAGAACCTCAGTCTTCAGTAAAGGCACTTAAATACCCTAAAGCCCACCATGGATTTCCATTCTTTTTTCTCTAATGCCAACAAATGAATCTGCAGACAAGCCACTGTACAAGCTTTTCCTTCCAAGATGAAGGCAATCTCCTGTAGGAGAGCCACCACCTCCCAAGCAATCCTCCCGAGCAGACCTAGAGAGCAGACCAGAGGGCAGAGACACAAGCTGGTGGCTGTACCTACCGATGTCCAACTTAAGGCATGACAGCATCACTTCAAACAGAAGGAGACCTGGCCCCAAGTTTGACAAGAGGCGTGTAAAAAGACTGTGATCAGGAGTCATTTGTCAGCTCCCAGTCAGGCAATGCTTTGCATGCCAGGCTAGTTTGTAACAGACTTTCTTATAAAACCAACAATATGGATGGACATCTGTGCCTCTGTACCAACTACTGTATGGCATTCCCCCACAGCAGTTCTCTGGCCTTTATCAGGAAGATATGAATAAAATTAGGACCTGTTTAGGCTCAAGCATCATGACACTTCCCCAAAGACCAGCAAAGAGCCCACAAGTACGTATCATGCACAGCACACCATCTCCTTGGGCTGCAGGACAGGAGAACCTTCACTGCCTGTTACCCATCCCTTTGCTGGACCAGGGAAGTTCAACAGTTACCTGGCCTGGGCTACTGAGGCTCTGCAAAACACATCTGTGCTCGAGAGCTGAGCATCGCTGCTGCATCAGCTGTCCTCTAATGGAACACCTGAGCGGTGGTCCCCTACCCCACACACCCCCAGACAAATCAGAGTTGCTGTACCGGTGCAGGGGAGTCCTATCAACCTGCAGGGCACTCAAAGCCCAGCAGCTAAATGGGGATGTGTGAGCTCCAGCTCCAACAGGAAAATCCAGGGCGTAAGCAACCCTTTTCAGCAGTTCAGGGAGAAAAAAGGAAAAAAGCACCTCCAGCTGTAAAAGCAGAGCGATTCCCCTCTCAGAATGGACTGATTTACTGGCTTTCCCTCGGGAAACAGCCACCCAGAGCAGGCCAAGCTCTGGTCAGGTGTCTGAAGGTAAAAGATTCACTTTCTCCGCCTGTCCATGGCTGTGTGGGCACCTACCCCCAAGGCCTGTGCTGGCTCTCAGAACCCACAGTGGCTCAGCCTGATGGCCATGCTGCTTCTGGAGCCCAAACCTGGTGTCAGGAGTCTGAGACCAGAGGAAAGCAGTCTGTGCGCTCTCCAGAAAGATCCGGTAAGGCTACGATAGCTGCCCCAAGTCCAAGATAATCTTCACCACACTCTACAGGACGGCCTTGCTTGCACAGTCTTTACTACTCTGCTGCAGGAGTGGGGATTTAAAAGTGTAAATGTCTTTACAGTGCCGGGGGATTTTTATTGGCCTGTTGCCCCAAGCAGATCTGCAAGGACTCTACAAAGACGTGGCACAAGCAGAGCTGTTGGATAAACCCGCACCAGCACTGGTCCCGTGAGCATCAGCATGGGCACCTCAGCCCAGCCTAGGGTTCAGGCCCCAGCACCAGCTCCACTTCCCACAATCGGCCCCCAAGCACTTGGCATGAAAGCATCGTCATGAGACAATACCACAGCATTTCTTATCTCATTGGCCAGTATAACCCATCCTGTGGCTGGGCCTTCTTGCCCTCCGTGCCACATCATTCTTTGGTCACAAATTACCACTGGTAGGCAGTTAGAATTTAAATTTCTCCTTCTGCAGCTGCAACTATTCTCCCAGAACAATGAAAAGCAGATACGAAATTGGTGATAGGGACCCAGAAGAGCTGCTGCTGAAATCGTTTAAACCAGTGTCTTTTCAACAGAAAACAGTCCTATAGAACAATATTCTTATATCCCTCCCCAGTCACTCACTAGTGACCACTTGAAAAAGAAGATACTGAGGCAGGCGAGCATCTGGGGTGACCTGGTCCATGTTACGTTACCATGACAACGCTAGCACCATCCCAGAGTGATGGCCACCTTCCTCTCTTTGAGTCTCTGAGGAGACAGAAACCCGCGCTCTCCTCCGCTGCCATTTCTCCACAGTGCTTTTTGTTGGACTGTGGCATCAGAGGCGGCAGCGCATGGCACTCACATGTAGGTAAAACGCAGTCAGAAATTCAGAGATTCTCTACCCAGCAAACCAGGATTTACCGGGGCAAGTCCAGCTGCGCCTACCAACTGCCTTCTGCAACGAAAAGGCTGGCTGGTCAGCAAGGGGAGAGCAGTGGATGTAACCTCTCTTGCCTCTGGTCAAGTTTCTGATACTACTTCACACATTTTCATTTAAGAACCCGAGGAAGTGTGAGCTGGGCAGCCAAGCCGTGCTGGAAATTGAAAACTGGCCAGGCTGTTAGGGCAGCAGTCGGTGGCGTGACATCAGATAGCACTTAGCCACCCAACAGCAGGCCCATATGGCTGAAACACTGCTGTTCTCCGAAACGCTACAGCAAAACAATCCACAAATACTCCAGAGGGTTACTACTGTTTTATTAAGACAAATCATGTCAATGTATCTAGAATGCAGCCGGTGTTCCCCCAGGGACAGAAGAACACTACTGCCTTGAGCAGACTTAAATACACATTTTCCCTTCCCCTCACGTCCTTTCCAGTCCCTATTGGGCCAACTGGCAGCACACTTAGCTCTCTTGCAAACTTTTTGTTTAAGGAATTTAAAAGGAAGATCGGGAAAGGGATCTCTCAATCTCTATTCAAACTTAGACCAGCTGTATATAAAAGTTAATTTTCAAAGCAACTGTTTCAAAGCGCACTGTCAAGTTTCTTTTCAGCAATAATCCAACCAACCACCATACACATTTCCTTGCCCTACTTAAAAAAAGCAGTTACCCAACAGTTTTGTATGGATATGACACTTTGAACGACTATCTTCATTTCTTTGTTTGCTCTGAAAGGGAGCCAAGCTGCACAAATTACTCATGTGATTTTCAAAGGCATTAGATTTTCCACTATCCACCTTTTTTTCCATGACATCAATACCACATCCCATTCTCTTATGATCTGTTTCTCTGGCTTCAACATGGAATTACGCAGGATACACCTGGAGAGTGAAGTGCTAAACCTTTTCTGTAAGGAAACCCCAAAAGGTCCGACAGGTCTGCAGACCTTGGGTCCGGCACATACCTGGGCTTGTACAGGCAGCAGGACAGTCGTTTGGTTTGTACTTTGTGTCCATTTATGAAGATCCTCATTCTGGGATCGATATAAAGCACAGCAGCGTAGGCACGGAAGGAGCGGCGCTCAGGCTTCCTGCAAGAGAGGGATGCTTCAGAGACCGGGCACTTTCTTCAGCATTCCCTTGTCCTTGAAGCACCTTGTGGCAGGATTCACACTGTGCGTGACTGGAACTGTTACATCCCAGCTCATAGCCATCTACTTCAAAACATCCAAAGAGAAGGCTTCAGCAAGAGAGCGAGGCGAAAGGCCTTTCTGTTGTAATTACCATCAGCTACATTACGCGAGGCTTTTCTTTTAAATTTTTTCTACCTGTGTCTTCTACAGAGATTTTCTACTGAGCTGTGAATGTAAATGCTGTTACAAAACACTGCATCTGTTACTATAGCTTGAAAAGGATCTTCTCAAAACAGCTGGATAAAAAAGGTCAAACCTATAAACCGGACCACTTCCCGCTGAGTGCATGTCCCACTTACTGGTGCTTGATCTTACCCATCGATTAGTCACGAGCACACTCCGACAGAAACGGCACTGATCACACACAGAAACGGTGTCACAAGATCAGGAGGAAGCAGCTCCTTCTAGTGACCAGTGGTAACCATGAAAGCACCAGCAGGCATTAAAGGTACCAAGAAGCCTACCAGATCCTTGGAGGTGCCCGAGGAGTTTGCTGCACCTTTGTACTCAGTAACATCAAGCCAATGCGCACCCAAAGAGCTAGGTTTACAGTGTTTGAAATGGCATTTCTATGGGAAATTCAAGCACTTCAGGGAAGAAGCATATAATCGCATAAAAGAGGTAAAGCTTGCCAGGTGTGCCTACGGAGCTCTGGGATTTAATCCAACATTTGGTTCAGTTCAGCTCAGTTTTTCCTTTTCAGGCTACAAGTGACCTGGCCAGGCTGGATCCATGGGCCCAGGCCAGTTGGGTGAGGTTCAACAAGGCCAAGGGCCAGGTCCTGCCCTGGGGTCACAACAACCCCACGCAACGCTACAGGCGTGGGGAAGAGGGGCTGGAAAGCTGCCCAGCGGAAAAGGCCCTGGGGGTGTTGGTCAACAGGCAGCTGAATACAAACCAGCAGTGTGCCCAGGTGGCCAAGAGGGCCAAGGGCATCCTGGCTTGTCTCAGGAGTGCTGTGGCCAGCAGGAGCAGGGCAGGGACCGTGCCCCTGTGCTGGGCACTGGGGGGGCCGCCCCTCGAATGCTGGGGTCAGGGTTGGGGCCCTCCCTCCCCGAAGGACCTGGAGGGGCTGGAGCGTGTCCAGAGAAGGGCAGCGGAGCTG